>NC_073693.1:16993892-17304350 GCF_029784155.1 Uranotaenia lowii
ATTTTTGACATTTTTGACATTTTTGACATTTTTGACATTTTTGACATTTTTAACATTTTTGACATTTTTGACATTTTTGAAATTTTTGAAATTTTTGAAATTTTTGAAATTTTTGAAATTTTTGAAATTTTTGACATTTTTGACATTTTTGAAATTTTTGGCATTTTTGTCATTTTTGTCATTTTTGTCATTTTTGTCATTTTTGTAATTTTTGACATTTTTGTCATTTTTGTCATTTTTGACATTTTTGACATTTTTGACATTTTTGACATTTTTGACATTTTTGACATTTTTGACATTTTTGACATTTTTGACATTTTTGACATTTTTGACATTTTTGACATTTTTGACATTTTTGACATTTTTGACATTTTTGACATTTTTGACTTTTCTACATTTCAATCGTTCGCAATTTTAATAATATCTCGACTTAAAATAATCGATCGGAAACTGCATCATCAATCAAAGTTTTCTTCCAAGCGAATGAGCAATCAATGAACGTTTTGTTTGCTAATTGAACTCGATGAATGAGCTCCACATTTTTTTTCGATTAATAAAAAGTAGCTTTTTTCTTAGGGCGTGTCAATGTGAGAAGTCCCTTCAAAAAAGTATTAATTCATCTAAAAGATAAAAATTTACATTTGACATGCCCTATCGAATTTAGCTTGGGGAAACCCGAAACCATCAGCTTAAAATTAATCTTACATCTTTCTGTTCCTCTTCTCTCTTCCCCAACCCATCTCTCTCTAGGTCCTGTCGCTCGGAGCCGACGTCCTGCCGGAATACAAACTACAGAGTCCGCGGATCCACAAATGGACAATACTGCACTACTCTCCGTTCAAGGCGGTGTGGGACTGGATAATATTAATACTAGTTATGTATACAGCAATATTTACTCCGTACGTAGCAGCATTTTTGCTGGGAGAACCTGACTTTAATCAAAGGAAGAATCGCAAATACGCGGACGACCCAATTGTGATAATTGATTTAATAGGTGAGTTGTTTTGTGAGTGTTTCTGTTTGTTTTCTGGGTCCTCGGGGAGAAACATTCCGGATGCCCGTCTGGGGATGGCTACAGCTGCCAGATTCAATTGGCCGAAAGTAATCAATCGAGCTGAATTGGACGATAAATTATGAAAACACTAATTGATATCACTTTTCTACCAATCATGGAATGACTCAACTCAATCACGGCAATCCGACAATGGTAATAAAGTGGAGCTTAAACGATGGAACTCGGTCAATCCACGTGATACATTAAAGGATTATCCTTTGAGTTTCACAATTTCCATGGGCAAGAACGTAGAGAGCCATAAGTTTTTTTTAACGATTTAAACCACTCACTTACGTCTTCTACTGGAGGATCAGTTTTGAAAGCAAGCCGAAAGTTTCGAAGCCAGTTTAATGTTTTTGTTTGGTCCATAAACAACCATACACCATTGCCATTTGCTAACCTATTTAAGCAGCAACCTGTTACAGTTTCGAATATTTTAACTATAAGCTGCACCAATGAAATTTCCCATCGTGTGTTGCATGCTCTAATGCTTGTTAGTCGATAGGGGCTTCTCATTAGCATGAGGTGAAAACTTTGCCAAAAGTTGAGCTTGTTCTTCTGGGCAGTTTTCGATAATGAAAATTTGATGGCCTTTCTGCATACGTTCGGAAAGTACGAGAAGATAAATATTCTTCTGATAATCGTATTATCGTCTATTAGGTGGAACTTGCTGGGTAAATGAGCAGCTCACCCTTAGTTTTTTTAATTGAGTTTAAAGTTTTTTTGATCAAATAGCCGATGCAAATGGTTACATCAACACCAATGCATTAAAAACGTCTGAAATTCTATGCATTTTGAAAAATGTCAGTGATGTTGTGAGATTAATTTAGAAATTCGGTTACTGTTTGGTGTACTTTTAAGCCATGAAATATTACACAGCTGCAAAAATTGACATTATGCTCCCATAGGTTTATTCGATGCCTTTATAATCACCAAGCATCATTGTAAAACTTGAGACGATTTAGTTGATTCCTGAATTTGCGCAACGCGTTTCAATTTTTTATGGAAATTTGTATGGAGGAAGAAATTTTTGCATTCAAATTCATCCAGAATATTCAAATCAGCTTGAACTGAAGTTTGGCTTTAACTATTGGTTTTGCCTATTCCTAAGCCTATTTCCTATTTACTGTATGCCAACATGAGAAGGAGCTAAAATTTTCATGAAAAAGTTTTGTCAAGGTTATATAAATCAGCAAACTTATTGGCTGTATAAAGCAATTTCTGGGGAATTTTTTATTTTCATCCTACCGTTCAAAATCATTTTAAATTTGCAGTCAAAATCGCTTAAATTAAAAAAAAAATGTTTTATTTTTTTCTTATATAACGTTAAATATCTTTTCTGAGGTGAAAGTTCGGTTAATGGTTTGTTCACTTGAAATGTACTGCAAGAATCATGGTTAAATATTTTTGAACTTTCAGTACATCTTTGGTGATTTTTTAATGAAATATTTTGTCATCCCATATAAATTTCCATACCAAACTAAGATGCGTTGCGCTAATTTAGGACTGAATGAATCACTTCCACTTTTTTGATGCTTTTTGCGGCAGTAATAATAACCAAAAACAGTTATGGGAGATGTACAAATTTGAAAATTTGGAATTTCCATACAAAACATGCAGCGGTCTAATGGCCCATCCTTTCGCTGCTGGGAATAAGTTATTTTGTACTCAGAAATCTCAAAACTGTATAATCAAAGTTATAATTAAAAGTAAAATTTATCATTTTGAATTGTTCCGGATATCTGTATACCATCACTTCTAGTCATTGATCAAGGTTTAAGGTTGAGCTTGAGCTTAGATAAACTGTACATTTCAGTAGTTGCTACTCCATGATTGACAAGGATCGTTCAAATTGTACATAGATCCAAATAAATGGGGCTTGGGATTAGCTTACCATTTTCTATGTATACGTTTCGAAGGTTCCTTATCTCATATGGTCAATAACAGCACCGACCACGTCCTTACGGTTAATCGTGGAAAGGGAAGGATTGTTAGTTCGACTTCCGTTGCTACTAGAGACGCCTTATCTCGCTATAGGAAAGAAAATAAAAGAATTAGTACATAGAACACAAACCCTTTCAAGATTTGTTAAGAACTAGAAAGGTTTCCACAATATTTGCTTTTTACCCTGGGATGAATTAAGTAATATTTATTAATATTAAAAAAGATCGTAAAAATTCAAAAATAATGTAAAAATACTTCTCATTTCTTAGCAAACCACAAATGGAACTGAAAAAAACTTATTCGATCGTAGCATGCCAAGACCCCAAGAGAAATCAGATTGCTCTTGTAAGCGGCTGTCGGGTATTCTTTTGCTCGCTTAGGTGTGTATAGAATACACCTAAACCACTCTAGGCTGACTGTGAAGAGGATCTGCGATTGCTTCGAATCCTCTACATAGTCAGTCAGTGAGCCTAGCAAAAGTTTACCCGATCAGTTTTAAGCTTTCTACACAAATTGCCCTCCGCTTACATTCTTCACCACCTTTTCACTTCTTCTACGAAGCGCACTCGCTTCATCTATCCAGCTATATTCTTCACAATTACTTAAAAACATTTCTACCTTAGAAGTTCATCTCGCCGCAATGTCATTAAAATAATATAATCAATAATTATATCGGCGATAAAAATCTTAATCACAGTCTTTCAAATGTTGTAAATGACTTAAAATCGCAAACTCCATCGGTATTGGGTGAAAGGGCTAAACGAGTAGAAGTCGAATTTCGTTATCAGACGCCATCTTGAAATCCAAGATGGCGGCATCCGCTGAACTTTTAATGCTGTAAATGACAAAAAGTTGCATTAAACAACCATGCATTATGGGTATTGGTTGAAAGGGCTAAACTAGAAGAAGCCCATTTTTTTTCTTTTCGACGTCATCTTGAAATCCAAGATGGCGTCTTCCGTTGAACTTTGAAATGCTGTTAGTCACTGAGAATCGCATGAAAGGCCCACAATATTGGTATTTGGTGAAAGGGCTGAACTATAAGAAGTCGAATTTCGCTATCGGACGTCAACTTGAAATCCAAGATGGCGGCTTCCACCAAACTTTAAAATGCTGTTAATCACTGTAAATCACATGAAACTCCCACAATAGGGGTATTATTTGAAAAGCATCAACGAGTAGAATACAAATTTCGCTATCAGGCGTCATTGAGTAAAATGGCTTAATCAGTTTAAGTGGAACTTCTCTATCAGATCACATTGAAATCTAAGATGGCGAATTTCGCTCAACCTTAAAATGCTGTAAATAACTAAAAATCGCATGAAACCCCCACAATATGGGCATTGGCTAAAAGGGATAACCTAGAAACAGTCAAATATCGCTATCAGGTGCATCTAGAAATCCAAGATGGCGGCTTTCACTGAACTTTAAAATGCTGTTTAACACTGATAATCGCATGAAACTCCCACAATATTGGCATTGTGTGAAAGGACCAAACGAGTAGAAGTCGAAGTTTTCTATCAAACGACATCTTGAAATACAAGATGGCGGCTTCCACTGAGCTTTAAAATTCTGCAAATGACTAAAAACCACACGGAAGCTTTACAATATTGGTATTCGTTGAAAGGGATAAACTAGAAGAACCAGACCCTGATTGTTTTTGGCAACCCGCTCGAACATTTTGTGTTGTCAAAATCGAACGATTTTTTTCCCAACTTTGTTTTTACTTAGTACTACATTTTTAATCATGTTTTTGATTCATTTAGCACTTTTCGTGTTTTGTCGATAGTTTTTGTTTTTTGCCTATTTATGTCTATCATGCTAATATGTCAAAATTGTATTGGTCCTATTAAAGCGAAAACTTTAAGGTTATGTTGTTTCTGTTATTTGTTTGATTTAGGGACATGTGCCAAAATCGGATGTTTCAAAAATCGAATGTTGCCAAAACCGATCGGGGTCTGTATTGTGGTTGCTTTGTGCGATTTTGGATCACTTACAGCATTTCAGAGTAAAGCGAAAATCGACTACTACTCGTTTAGCCCTTTTACCCAATGCCAATATTGTCTGGGTTTCATACGATTATAAGTCATATACAAAATTTTAAAGTTCAGCGGAAACCGCCATATTGAATTTGGATGGCGTCAAATAACGAACTTCGACTTTTACTGGTTCATCTCTTTCAACTAATACCCGTATTGTAAGGGTTTGAGGCGATTTTCAGTCATTTACAGTATTTTCAAGTTGAGTGGTAGCCGCCATCTTGGAATTTAAGATGGCGACGGACAACGAAATTCGACTTCTACTCGTTTATTACTTTCACCTAATAACACGATTAAGAAGGTTTGATGATATTTTCAGTTATTTACAACTTTGAAAATAAAAGCGGAAGCCGCCATCTTGTATTAATGATGGCGTCAAGCAACAAATTTTGTTCCTCCTTTTTGAACCCTTTCACTCAATACTCATATTGTAGAGTTATTCATTCCACTTCCGGTAATTCGAAGTTTTCATAGATTTTTATAATTTTTTATTATTTTAACTCAAAATCAACACACAGGACTTATCAAAAATGTGTAAAAATGGGAATCCCAATTCAAATATGTGCTATCTAATCTGAGCGTGTCCTGTTTTGGCATCTTGATCGAGAACTGTCACTAAGTTTTATGACGGTTTAATAATCAGGCACTGAGTGCTATTATAGAACATGCAAAAGAAAGCTTTGAGCAAACTTCTAAGATTGTGTTTTATTATAGTTTAAACATAGCATTCCTAACCCTTTCTAAATAACTAAAACAGTATGTTTAATGGAAGATTTATGAGCGTTTTCAAAACTATCTGAAAAGAGATGGTTGATTCAAGAATATAAGCATTTTGCATAACCAAAATAAAACCATCATAAAACGAGCTGCACAAAAAGCCATAATAAAACCATAATAAACCATCGAAATGCTAGATAGCTTGATCTGTGTTACTTGGGATATGAACGATCAAAATTTGTATGTTTCTTAGCGGGTGATCCCAAACTTTTGGCCGGCAGTGTAGGTGTATGATTATTCATTTTTAAGTACTTTTACAATAAAAATTTTCGTATTAAATGGTAACTTTAGGAAATTGGTCCTAAGCCCAAAAGTGAGCAAAACTCGCTTTCATGAATGGTTAAAATTTAATAGTCTGGTAGATAAACCTAGTTGATTTGAGCATAAAATAAGCTTTTTATAGGAGAGCCTTCCATTTCTTAAAAAAAACTTAGTCTATATTCAAATCAAACAAACCCAATCTTCCAAACTATTTTGCTAATTCAAAGATTTTAAACTTTGATGAAAATAATTCAAATTAAAAAAAAATGAGTTAAAAAAATCAGATTTTCGGATCAAATTTGCTTGAACCAAATTCAGTTGCATCAAGCAAATTTGTTCCGAAATCTGATTTTTTTATAATTTAATTTTTATGATTGTAGTTTAAAATTCGGTTTTAAAAAACTGCAATATTTAAACATTGCGGACCACATACGAGATATCACGTTTTTTCGCATGCCGCTAGTATACTCCATTGAAAAGCATAATTCAAATGTTATGCATCTGATAATGAAACGTCATTCTACAAATTGTAACACAACACTACCCGTTACTCAAATATATTAAATTAGCATAATTTTTTTCTGAAATACAAAATGCCAAATTTTGGTCTCCTTAATGTGTTAATAATGTTAAACAATACATCGAGAAAATATAGAATTTTGTGCGGATTTTTTATGTGAAGATAAGTTTCTTGTTTCTTTAACAGCAATTATTTTTCAGAAAGAATCAATTCTATAATAAAAATCCTGTGGATCCTGGAAATTGAATTGACAAGCAATCTTAAGTTCATGATCTCTTGAAATCCTCATGATTGTAAAATTTATTATATAGGCTAAATCTTTTGATCTTTGATCTGAATTCACTATTTAATTTATTTATTTTTTTAATCTGTATTGTGAATCTGAATTAAAATAAAGGGTGATACGTTCAAAATTTGGTCAATATCAACTTGACGTATTTCTTTCAATTTTGCATTTAAAAAACCTGAACACCCCTCATACTGAAGGTGAGTGTGTGTGTAGAATGTTGCTCCTATTTTGATTTTTGAATTCACTCTTCAGTTGTCAAAATGTCGTCCAAGGAAGAAGAGCAGCGCATCGAAATTTTGCTCGCGCATCACGAAAATCCGAGCTACTCGCACGCAAAGCTGGCAAAATCGCTAAAAGTTACCAAATCAACCGTTATAAATGTAATTAAAGTGTTTGGGGAACGTTTTTCGACAGCCAGGAAGTCTGGATCGGGGGCAAATCGAAAACCGGAAGCCGCTGAGACAACAAAGAGAGTTGTTGGTAGTTTCAAGCAAAACCCTAACCTCTCTCTCCGAAATGCCGCAAATAAGCTGGGTGTATCGTCTACAACCGTGCATCGAGCCATAAAAGAGCCGGACTATCGACTTACAAGAAGGTAGTGACTCCAAATCGCAATGATAAACAAAATACGACGGCCAAAGCGCGATCCCGGAGACTGGACACGACGATGCTGACGAAGTTTGACTGCGTGTTAATGGACGACGAAACATACGTCAAAGCCGACAACAAGCAGCTTCCGGGACAGAAGTTTTATACGGCAAAAGGAAGGGGAAAGGTAGCAGATATTTTCAAGTACGTGAAACTGTCAAAGTTCGCAAAGAAATATCTGGTTTGACAGGCCATTTGTACCTGTGGCTTGAAAAGCAGCATTTTCATAGCTTCCGGGACTTTCAATCAAGAAATTTACGTGGAAGAGTTTTTGAATAAACGTCTGCTGCCCTTCCTGAAGAAACACGGTTGTTCGGTACTTTTTTGTCCGGATTTGGCATCTTGCCATTACGGTAAAAAGGCCATGGAGTGGTACGCCGCCAACAACGTGCAGGTGGTTCCCGAAAACATGAACCTTCCCAACACGCCAGAGCTCCGCCCAATTGAGAAATACTGGGCTATTGTCAAGCGGAACCTAAAGAAGACCAAAAAACTGCTAAGGACGAGCAGCAGATCAAGGCAAACTGGCTTTCTGCGGCGAAGAAGGTGGACAAGGTGGTTGTACAAAATCTGATGGCAGGGGTTAAGCTTAAGGCCCGGCAATTCGCATTTGGAAAAGCGGAAGCCTAACTGAATATTTTTCCTGAATTTTATACTAATTAAACTTGAAAAAGAAATTTAATTTGATTTTTTAAATAAACGACTTCACCGATTTACACACGTTTTCCCTTGACCAAATTTTGACCGTATCACCCTTTTTGAATTACTTAAGATCTGAATCTGGGTTTCAATTTTGCATTTCCATTTTGGAGCTTTCAATATTTAAATTTTGTGTAATAAATTAGTTCAAGAACTTAAAAATTGAATATACAACCAAATTTTTCTGTTTTTCATATTTGGAAAGCTATATTCAAAATTTTGAAAACGCATATGACCTCGAATAACTTGATTCAAGTTGGAAATGAAATGCAAAACCAATTTTAAACCTGAATTTCAAAGCAGCTTTTAATTTTTAATTTCTTATGGTTATTAGAACTGAAAATCAACAATCCTGAACTGAATACAGAATCCGAAATACGAAAATAGGAATACAATTTTGGTTATGGAAATCATGCAATCAGAACCTCCAAAATGGGTTTAATTTAATTTAAAATTTAATATTCAGACCTGAATTGGTTCTGTCATAATTATTTTCAGGAGTTTTAATAAAGACGTAGATTTTCTATGGCCCACGCTCAGCTGTTCTTGATACGAATGACAATGAAAATAACGTGAAAAAATCACAACAATTACATGAAGAAATTTTAACATATGTAGGTAAACTACGTTTGCTGAATTTTTTCTTACAAGTGCATTTTATCATACTGTTGTATTTAAGGAAAGAGAACTTGGAACATTCAAACGGGTGTGAAAGATGTAGTAATATGCGAGTGTTGAAGATCAAGTTGCTTCGACAGCTTTTATCGTTTTATTTATTCGATGAATACCTATTTATGTATGCATACTTCCACGAAATAACTTCAAAGCAAAAGAAAATAAGGATTATGATCACTCTTCAAGAGAATGAAGGCAAAGCACCCGTTCTCCTATCTTCCGCCATAAAATATCTTTACAGATTCCTACATATTTTAACCAGCTACTTGTTGGCTTCCGTAGGAGGATTTCTTTTCTGTAAAATGTACTGCCTTCCTTCTTGTAGAGAGATTTCCTGGCAGGTAGGTCAACAAGTACTAAGAAAGGCTTATAAAGCACTCCCGTTCGAGAAGTCAACTAGTAAATAGCTAGAGGAATATTTGTCTGTAGGTAAATATTTTTCGTGGAATTAAACTAGAAACGGCACTATATGCCTAGTTATTGATCCAAATGGTGAAAATTGCAACGACACAACACCAGTTGATGGCAATCATGTTGTCATGACATGCAAAAACTGTGACAAGGATCCGCTCATGTTGTGTTTTCAACATTTATTTGTGACCACTGACAGTTAACATAAATTTTCTCTCTGCACTCTGTGGGTAGTTGCGACGTAATGATTATTTTATGCACTGTTAAAGGTGCTTAAAGTGTATTTACCTCTTGCTCGATTGCTGGTAGCTGGCATCCATTCATTGTTGGGTGGGATTCCCGTTTGTGGGTGGACTTTTCTTTCATGGAGTGGGGGCGCGATTCAGCGCACTTTTATGGGGTGTTGAGGGCTTTATTTTATTGTGTCTTAACTGTTCCCTCGGCGACCATTTTTCGATTTTATGCAGCCGGGTTTCTGCCACCGTTGTTCGTGACCCAATCAGGTATCACATTGGACTCACCTTTATCTTTTTCTTTATTCTCTTTATCTTTTTCTTCCCTTCCAACAGTTGATGTAACATTTGTCATAGATATATTAATTAATTTTCGAACGACGTTCGTCAACGGTCAGGACGAGGTAGTCTCGCATCCTGGCCGGATAGCGGTGCATTATCTGAGCGGCTGGTTTCTGATCGACCTGGTGGCAGCCATCCCATTTGATCTGCTCCTGGTCGGAAGTGATACGGACGAGGTAAGTACGACTGGGAAGGTTCACGATTTTTAACGGAAGTTTAAACCAAGGTAAACTGAATTAATTAAACACTTAAGCTGCATTTCTCAAAAGCTTCTTTGTTAAAAAAGCACATTTCAAATTTTTTTCACAACTTTGCGAAAAATTCCAATCTATGCTTAGTAATTGAATTCAATTCATTCTCCTTGTGATGATTTTTTTTAGGCGGAAAATCATGAGCTTGGACCCAGAATCTTCGAAATACAAAAGATTTCGATATTAAATTTCACCAAGATAATTCCACACGATAATTTTACAAATATTAGAAATTTAAAAAACTTAGAAAAAGAAGAAAAAACAAAAAAAAACAAAAAAAATGACAATAGAAGAGAGGTATAAATTTCGAAAATAAAACACTAAAATGAAAAGATCAAAATTGAAAAAAAAAAAATTGAACAAAGTTGAACAAAAAAAAGCAATAATGAAATCAAAACGCGACGTCACGAGCGGAAACAAATATAAAACTAAAAATATAACAAAAAAATATAAATGAGACGAAAACATGGAAATAAATCAAAGCATAAAAGGTACAATCAAACAAAACTGGAACAATAATTTCAAGAATAAAACGAAAATTAAGCGAAACTGTTGCTAGAATGATACAAAAGAAGTTAAATATGAGATAAGAATAAAACAAAATAGGTATAAATAAGGCAAAACTGACACAAAATGACAATGAGTTTGACCAAAGGAAACAAAATGGAACAATATGCAGCAGAACTTGTAAAAAAAACAAAATAAGACAATGGGAAAAATACGAGACAAAATACGTCAAAAATAAGACAAAAATTAAACACATATGAGACAAAAAAACTAAATTGAGAGAAAAAAGAAACAAAAGTGAGACAAAAAAAAGACAAAAATGAGACTAACATGGGAAAAAATGAGAAAAAATTGAACAAATAATGATAAAAATGATGCAGAAATGGGAAAAATAAACAAAAATAAACAAAAATGAGCCGAAAATAAGCCAAAAATAAGTCAATACAAGACAAAAATTAAAAAAAAAAATTGAAACCAAAACGAGACAAAATAAGACGAAAATTCGAAAAAATAAAACAAAAATGACCCAAAAATAAAACAAAACTGAGACGAATAAGGAAAAAACAAATAAAAAATAAGTAAAAAATCAGACAAAAATGAGCTAAAAATGAAATGAATAATAAGACAAAAATAAAACAAAACTGAGACAAAAATGAGACATCAATAAGAAAAATACGAGACAAAAATGAGACAAAACTCAGTCTAAAATGGAAAAAAATGAGACAAAAATGAGACAAATATGAGACAAAAATCAGACAAAAATGAAAAAAATGAAACAAAAAAGAGACAAAAATGAGGCGAAAATGAGGCAAAAATGAGAAAAAATAAGACAAAAATGAATCAAAAAGGGGACAAAAATGAGACAAAAATGAGACGAAAATGAGACAAAAATGAGACAAAAGTGTAACAAAAATGAGAAAAAGATGAGGCAAAAATGAGACAGAAATGAGACAAAAATAATACAAAATAGAGACACAAACAAGACAAAAGTTTGAAAAGAATGAGACCAAAATGAGACAAAAATGTGAAAAAAATGAAACCAAAATGAGGCAAATATAAGACAAATAGAAGACAAAAATGAAACAAAAATGAGACAAAAATGAAGCAAAAATAAGACAAAAATGAAGCAAAAGTGAGCAAAAATAAGACAAAACAATACAAAAATGAGACAAAATGAGACAAAAATGTGACATAAATGAAACAAAAATAAGACGAAAATGAGAAAAAATGAGACAAAAATAAGACAAAGAATGACACAAAAATGTGACAAAAATGAAACAAAAATGAGACAAAAATAAGACAAATATCAGACAAAAATGAAACAAATATAAGAAAAAAATTTAAAAAAAATGAGACAAAAATGAAAAAAAAATTAAGACAAAAATGATACAAAAATGAGACGAAAATCAGACAAAAATGAGACAAAAAAACAGAAACTAGACAAAAATGAGACACAAACGAGACAAAAATGAGAAAAAATAAGACAAAAATGAGACAAAAATGTGACAAAAATGACAAAAATAAGAAAAATGCAAGACAAAAATGAAACAAAAATGAGTAAAAAGTTAGACAAAACTAAAATGAGACAAAAATGAGACAAAAATGAGACAAAAATGAGACAAAAATGAGACGAAAATGAGACAAAAATGAGACAAAAATGAGACAAAAATGAGACAAAAATGAGACAAAAATGAGACAAAAATAAGACAAAAATGAAACAAAAATGAGACAAAAATAAGCCAAAAATTAGACAAAAATAAATAAGATAAAAAACTCTACAAATCGACGAACATGAAAAAAAAGAGACAAACATGAAACTAAAACGAGAAAAGGATGACAGAACTATGAAAAAAAGAGAAAAAAAAAGAAAAAATGAAACAAAAACGAGACCAAAATATGACAAAAATTAGATAAAAATGAAACAACTATGAGACGAAAAAAAATACAAAAAAATGTGACAAAATTGAAACAAATATAAGATAAAAGAATGACAAAAATGACAAAAATGTAACAAAAATAAGACAAAATTGAGACAAAAAAATAGACAAAACGAAGAAATAAAAGACAAAAATAAGACAAAAATGAAAAAAATTAGAAAAAAAACAAAACTAAGGCAGAAATGGGAAAAAATAAATAAATTTAGACAAAAACAAAACAAAAATAAGTCAGAAACAAGACATAAATAAAACACTTATGCAAAAAAAAGTATTACAAAAACGAGAAAAATAATTTGAAAAAAATTCGAAAAAAATAGAAAAATAAAAAAAATAAAACCAATTTAAGACGAGAATAATAAAAAAATTAAAAAAAAAACAAAAAAAAAAGAACTGAGAGAAAAAACAAACTCAAATGAGACCAAAATGAGACAAAACTATGACAACAGTAAGCCAAAAAAAAAGATAAAAATGAGACAAAAATCAGATAAAAATCAGACAAAAACTAAACGAAACAGAAACAAAAAAAGACATAAATGAGATATAAATGTGACAAAACGAGACGAAAATGAGAAAAAAGAATGAGACAAAAATAAGACAAATGTGACACAAATGAGAAAAAATAAAACAAAACCGAGAAAAAAATGAGACAAAAATGAAACAAAAATGAGACAAAATTAAGACAAAAAAAAGACAAAAATGAAACAAAATGACAAAAATGACAAAAATGACAAAATTGACAAAATTGACAAAATTGACAAAATTGACAAAATTGACAAAATTGACAAAATTGACAAAATTGACAAAATTGACAAAATTGACAAAATTGACAAAATTGACAAAATTGACAAAATTGACAAAATTGACAAAATTGACAAAATTGACAAAATTGACAAAATTGACAAAATTGACAAAATTGACAAAATTGACAAAATTGACAAAATTGACAAAATTGACCAAATTGACAAAATTGACAAAATTGACAAAATTGACAAAATTGACAAAATTGACAAAATTGACAAAATTGACAAAATTGACAAAATTGACAAAATTGACAAAATGGACAAAATTGACAAAATTGACAAAATTGACAAAATTGACAAAATTGACAGAATTGACAAAATTGACAAAATTGACAAAATTGACAAAATTGACAAAATTGACAAAATTGACAAAATTGACAAAATTGACAAAATTGACAAAATTGACAAAATTGACAAAATTGACAAAATTGACAAAATTGACAAAATTGACAAAATTGACAAAATTGACAAAATTGACAAAATTGACAAAATTGACAAAATTGACAAAATTGACAAAATTGACAAAATTGACAAAATTGACAAAATTGACAAAATTGACAAAATTGACAAAATTGACAAAATTGACAAAATTGACAAAATTGACAAAATTGACAAAATTGACAAAATTGACAAAATTGACAAAATTGACAAAATTGACAAAATTGACAAAATTGACAAAATTGACAAAATTGACAAAATTGACAAAATTGACAAAATTGACAAAATTGACAAAATTGACAAAATTGACAAAATTGACAAAATTGACAAAATTGACAAAATTGACAAAATTGACAAAATTGACAAAATTGACAAAATTGACAAAATTGACAAAATTGACAAAATTGACAAAATTGACCAAATTGACAAAATTGACAAAATTGACAAAATTGACAAAATTGACAAAATTGACAAAATTGACAAAATTGACAAAATTGACAAAATTGACAAAATTGACAAAATTGACAAAATTGACAAAATTGACAAATTTTACAAAATTGACAAAATTGACAAAATTGACAAAATTGACGAAATTGACAAAATTGACAAAATTGACAAAATTGACAAAATTGACAAAATTGACAAAATTGACAGAATTGACAAACTTGACAAAATTGACAAAATTGACAAAATTGACAAAATTGACAAAATTGACAAAATTGACAAAATTGACAAAATTGACAAAATTGACAAAATTGACAAAATTGACAAAATTGACAAAATTGACAAAATTGACAAAATTGACAAAATTGACAAAATTGACAAAATTGACAAAATTGACAAAATTGACAAAATTGACAAAATTGACAAAATTGACAAAATTGACAAAATTGACAAAATTGACAAAATTGACAAAATTGACAAAATTGACAAAATTGACAAAATTGACAAAATTGACAAAATTGACAAAATTGACAAAATTGACAAAATTGACAAAATTGACAAAATTGACAAAATTGACAAAATTGACAAAATTGACAAAATTGACAAAATTGACAAAATTGACAAAATTGACAAAATTGACAAAATTGACAAAATTGACAAAATTGACAAAATTGACAAAATTGACAAAATTGACAAAATTGACAAAATTGACAAAATTGACAAAATTGACAAAATTGACAAAATTGACAAAATTGACAAAATTGACAAAATTGACAAAATTGACAAAATTGACAAAATTGACAAAATTGACAAAATTGACAAAATTGACAAAATTGACAAAATTGACAAAATTGACAAAATTGACAAAATTGACAAAATTGACAAAATTGACAAAATTGACAAAATTGACAAAATTGACAAAATTGACAAAATTAACAAAATTGACAAAATTGACAAAATTGACAAAATTGACAAAATTGACAAAATTGACAAAATTGACAAAATTGACAAAATTGACAAAATTGACAAAATTGACAAAATTGACAAAATTGACAAAATTGACAAAATTGACAAAATTGACAAAATTGACAAAATTGACAAAATTGACAAAATTGACAAAATTGACAAAATTGACAAAATTGACAAAATTGACAAAATTGACAAAATTGACAAAATTGACAAAATTGACAAAATTGACAAAATTGACAAAATTGACAAAATTGACAAAATTGACAAAATTGACAAAATTGACAAAATTGACAAAATTGACAAAATTGACAAAATTGACAAAATTGACAAAATTGACAAAATTGACAAAATTGACAAAATTGACAAAATTGACAAAATTGACAAAATTGACAAAATTGACAAAATTGACAAAATTGACAAAATTGACAAAATTGACAAAATTGACAAAATTGACAAAATTGACAAAATTGACAAAATTGACAAAATTGACAAAATTGACAAAATTGACAAAATTGACAAAATTGACAAAATTGACAAAATTGACAAAATTGACAAAATTGACATTGACAAAATTGACAAAATTGACAACATTGACAAAATTGACAAAATTGACAAAATTGACAAAATTGACAAAATTGACAAAATTGACAAAATTGACAAAATTGACAAAATTGACAAAATTGACAAAATTGACAAAATTGACAAAATTGACAAAATTGACAAAACTGACAAAAATGACAAAAATGACAAAAATGACAAAAATTACAAAAATTACAAAAATTACAAAAATTACATAAATGACAAAAATGACAAAAATTACAAAAATTACAAAAATTACAAAAATTACAAAAATTACAAAAACTACAATTGACAAAATTGACAAAATTGACAAAATTGACAAAATTGACAAAATTGACAAAATTGACAAAATTGACAAAATTGACAAAATTGACAAAATTGACAAAATTGACAAAATTGACAAAATTGACAAAATTGACAAAATTGACAAAATTGACAAAATTGACAAAATTGACAAAATTGACAAAATTGACAAAATTGACAAAATTGACAAAATTGACAAAATTGACAAAATTGACAAAATTGACAAAATTGACAAAATTGACAAAATTGACAGAATTGACAAAATTGACAAAATTGACAAAATTGACAAAATTGACAAAATTAACAAAATTGACAAAATTGACAAAATTGACAAAATTGACAAAATTGACAAAATTGACAAAATTGACAAAATTGACAAAATTGACAAAATTGACAAAATTGACAAAATTGACAAAATTGACAAAATTGACAAAATTGACAAAATTGACAAAATTGACAAAATTGACAAAATTGACAAAATTGACAAAATTGACAAAATTGACAAAATTGACAAAATTGACAAAATTGACAAAATTGACAAAATTGACAAAATTGACCAAATTGACAAAATTGACAAAATTGACAAAATTGACAAAATTGACAAAATTGACAAAATTGACAAAATTGACAAAATTGACAAAATTGACAAAATTGACAAAATTGACAAAATTGACAAAATTGACAAAATTGACAAAATTGACAAAATTGACAAAATTGACAAAATTGACAAAATTGACAAAATTGACAAAATTGACAAAATTGACAAAATTGACAAAATTGACAAAATTGACAAAATTGACAAAATTGACAAAATTGACAAAATTGACAAAATTGACAAAATTGACAAAATTGACAAAATTGACAAAATTGACAAAATTGACAAAATTGACAAAATTGACAAAATTGACAAAATTGACAAAATTGACAAAATTGACAAAATTGACAAAATTGACAAAATTGACAAAATTGACAAAATTGACAAAATTGACAAAATTGACAAAATTGACAAAATTGACAAAATTGACAAAATTGACAAAATTGACAAAATTGACAAAATTGACAAAATTGACAAAATTGACAAAATTGACAAAATTGACAAAATTGACAAAATTGACAAAATTGACAAAATTGACAAAATTGACAAAATTGACAAAATTGACAAAATTGACAAAATTGACAAAATTGATAAAATTGACAAAATTGATAAAATTGACAATATTGACAATATTGACAAAATTGACAAAATTGACAAAATTGACAAAATTGACAAAATTGACAAAATTGATAAAATTGACAAAATTGACAAAATTGACAAAATTGACAAAATTGACAAAATTGACAAAATTGACAAAATTGACAAAATTGACAAAATTGACAAAATTGACAAAATTGACAAAATTGACAAAATTGACAAAATTGACAAAATTGACAAAATTGACAAAATTGACAAAATTGACAAAATTGACAAAATTGACAAAATTGACAAAATTGACAAAATTGACAAAATTGACAAAATTGACAAAATTGACAAAA
Organism: Uranotaenia lowii; assembly: GCF_029784155.1. Classification (NCBI taxonomy): domain Eukaryota; kingdom Metazoa; phylum Arthropoda; class Insecta; order Diptera; family Culicidae; genus Uranotaenia; species Uranotaenia lowii. The sequence goes on from NC_073693.1 coordinate 17,011,546, forward strand.
TTGACAAAATTGACAAAATTGACAAAATTGACAAAATTGACAAAATTGACAAAATTGACAAAATTGACAAAATTGACAAAATTGACAAAATTGACAAAATTGACAAAATTGACAAAATTGACAAAATTGACAAAATTGACAAAATTGACAAAATTGACAAAATTGACAAAATTGACAAAATTGACAAAATTGACAAAATTGACAAAATTGACAAAATTGACAAAATTGACAAAATTGACAAAATTGACAAAATTGACAAAATTGACAAAATTGACAAAATTGACAAAATTGACAAAATTGACAAAATTGACAAAATTTACAAAATTGACAAAATTGACAAAATTGACAAAATTGACAAAATTGACAAAATTGACAAAATTGACAAAATTGACAAAATTGACAAAATTGACAAAATTGACAAAATTGACAAAATTGACAAAATTGACAAAATTGACAAAATTGACAAAATTGACAAAATTGATAAAATTGATAAAATTGACAAAATTGACAAAATTGACAAAATTGACAAAATTGACAAAATTGACAAAATTGACAAAATTGACAAAATTGACAAAATTGACAAAATTGACAAAATTGACAAAATTGACAAAATTGACAAAATTGACAAAATTGACAAAATTGACAAAATTGACAAAATTGACAAAATTGACAAAATTGACAAAATTGACAAAATTGACAAAATTGACAAAATTGACAAAATTGACAAAATTGACAAAATTGACAAAATTGACAAAATTGACAAAATTGACAAAATTGACAAAATTGACAAAATTGACAAAATTGACAAAATTGACAAAATTGACAAAATTGACAAAATTGACAAAATTGACAAAATTGACAAAATTGACAAAATTGACAAAATTGACAAAATTGACAAAATTGACAAAATTGACAAAATTGACAAAATTGACAAAATTGACAAAATTGACAAAATTGACAAAATTGACAAAATTGACAAAATTGACAAAATTGTCAAAATTGACAAAATTGACAAAATTGACAAAATTGACAAAATTGACAAAATTGACAAAATTGACAAAATTGACAAAATTGACAAAATTGACAAAATTGACAAAATTGACAAAATTGACAAAATTGACAAAATTGACAAAATTGACATTGACAAAATTGACAAAATTGACAACATTGACAAAATTGAAAAAATTGACAAAATTGACAAAATTGACAAAATTGACAAAATTGACAAAATTGACAAAATTGACAAAATTGACAAAATTGACAAAACTGACAAAAATGACAAAAATGACAAAAATGACAAAAATTACAAAAATTACAAAAATTACAAAAATTACATAAATGACAAAAATGACAAAAATGACAAAAATTACAAAAATTACAAAAATTACAAAAACTACAATTGACAAAATTGACAAAATTGACAAAATTGACAACATTGACAAAATTGACAAAATTGACAAAATCGACAAAATTGACAAAATTGACAAAATTGACAAAATTGACAAAATTGACAAAATTACAAAATTGACAAAATTGACAAAATTGACAAAATTGACAAAATTGACAAAACTGACAAAAATGACAAAAATGACAAAAATGACAAAAATTACAAAAATTACAAAAATTACAAAAATTACATAAATGACAAAAATGACAAAAATGACAAAAATGACAAAAATTACAAAAATTACAAAAATTACAAAAACTACAAAAAATACAAAAATAACAAATATTACAAATATTACAAAAAAGACAAAAATTACAAAAATTACAAAAATTACAAAAATTACAAAAATTACAAAAATTACAAAAATTACAAAAATTACAAAAATTACAAAAATTACAAAAATTACAAAAATTACAAAAATTACAAAAATTACAAAAATTACAAAAATTACAAAAATTACAAAAATTACAAAAATTACAAAAATTACAAAAATTACAAAAATTACAAAAATTACAATTATTACAAAAATTACAAAAATTACAAAAATTACAAAAATTACAAAAACTACAAAAATTACAAAAATTACAAAAATTACAAAAATTACAAAAATTACAAAAATTACAAAAATTACTAAAATTACAAAAATTACAAAAATTACAAAAATTACAAAAATTACGAAAATTACAAAAATTACAAAAATTACAAAAATTACAAAAATTAAAAAAATTACAAAAATTACAAAATTACAAAAATTATAAAACTAACAAAAATCACAAAAATAACAAATATTACAAAAATTACTAAAATTACAAAAATTACAAAAATTACAAAAATTACAAAAATTACAAAAATTACATAATTGACAAAAATAACTAAAATTACAAAAATTACAAAAATTACAAAAATTACAAAAATTACAAAAATTACAAAAAATACAAAAATTACAAAAATTACAAAAATGACAAAAATGACAAAAATGACAAAAATGACAAAAATGACAAAAATGACAAAAATGACAAAAATGACAAAAATGACAAAAATGACAAAAATGACAAAAATGACAAAAATGACAAAAATGACAAAAATGACAAAAATGACAAAAATGACAAAAATGACAAAAATGACAAAAATGACAAAAATGACAAAAATGACAAAAATAACAAAAATGACAAAAATGACAAAAATGACAAAAATGACAAAAATGACAAAAATGACAAAAATAACAAAAATGACAAAAATGACAAAAATGACAAAAATGACAAAAATGACAAAAATTACAAAAATTACAAAAATTACAAAAAATGACAAAAATTAGAAATATTACAAAAACATGCTCCAACATAATTAAAAAATCAGTTTCTTATACATCAAATGTCAAAATTTTTATTACTCACTTGACAAAACTACAAAAATGGAAACCAATAGCAAAAAAAGCTCAATTAGTTAATTGAAGAACTTTTTTTCGTTCCCAAATAACCTTGAAAGTTTCTACTAAAGAAAAATAGTCAGATTTGTTTTTTTTTCTTTTCTGGTGGAATTTTTCTTTTCTGTACACATGTTCAACATTGCTTTAATCTTGAGACATATTTTTCAAGTAATTTCAAAGCTAAGGAAATCGTACTAACAATTTCGGTTGCATCTTTTTTTTTCAATTTATTTCTTGCAGCTTGGCTTGGACAAAGATGAGGTATGGTCTTACATTTTCCCAATTTATACACACATACACAAACACCTTTCGACTGCTATATGGCGCAAACCAACAACTTTTTGTAACGTTTCTTTTATCCATCCTGATGAGTATGTATTGTTACGATGATCAGTTGTTTTTTTTTAAACAGTTTCAACCAAAGCAGATCGATGCTATTTTATGCCTTTTGAAAAATCACGTAGGCAATCGTTGAAAGAATTTTAGGTTCGTCTCAGTTGGTGGCATTTCGTTTTAAGTTTTGTTTGGTTTTGTTTTGTTTTTTGCAATCCAAGCAGATTTTTTTTTCATTTTTACATTATTCGATAACCTCACTTTCCTGTTACACTTGTTGAAAGTTGCAAAGCACCGTTTAAACGAAGGCAAATTTGATTGATTTTTTTTTAGTTTTGGGTTTTCAAGATCAATTAAAATATTGGAACACAGTTGTTTGAGCAGAAAAAAAGCCTGTATAGTGAGATGATTTTTTTTACAACAAAAAACCATCAAAACTCGATGAAACCGTTAAGAGCGCCATTGGTTTTTGGTGTTTGATTTCCTTTTATTGCAATGGTGAGCTTGAAGTGCTTCCATCTGCTATTTGTGTACCGTTTTTTTTGTGCGATTGAGTTTTAAAATGTGAGTGAGCTGGAAATAAAAAAAAACCGTTCGAACAAACGGGTAAAGACCCACTTGAACGAAACTCGTACCTTGTAGGACGATAGCCACCAAAAGCTGTTTTTTTTTTTTATTTTTCAAATTGATTGCTTTACCTCTATGCTGTTCCGTATGTACAACAGAAAACTATCGCTTTTCGTATTTTTAAGCTTCTGATGTGCGTGTTTATTTTTAGTTTCGTTGTAGTTTTGTGCTCAAATATCACGATGAATTCAAACGAAAACCTGAACAAATGCCAAATATTTGCTAAGCCTTTGTGATGTCAGGGAAGAGAAATACGAATGAAAATGCGTTGCTCAAAAACTCAGCACTATTTTTCCAACCGTTTGACTCAAATCTTTTATTTGATTTTCACAAAAATTTTGATGCTTTACTATGTGTAATCAATGAGAAATCGATCCTTAATATTACCTAAGATAGAATAATTTAAAGACCTAAGATAGAATAATTTAAAAACCACTCGTAGGTGATTTTTCTCCAGAAGTTGAACTTCAAATGCCAATGAATAAAGCTGTTGATTTAATGTACATTCAAAGAAGAGGCTTTAAATTCTCTAGTAGTCTTTCTATAAATTATTATGCAATAAATAAAAATCACCTACCATATGAGCGCTTTATGCTCTTCAATATTTATCTCCTTAGCTAGTTTTCTGATTGAAAGACCACTCACAGTCCGTTTTCTTTGCCTGGAAGTAAGACCACGCATTTTCAGATTTCTTCGCGAAAAAACGACTAAAATGACAATCCATACTTCAATTGGATGCAAACAACAATACAAAGCCAAAATTTGGTTGAAAACTTCACGATTTTTGAAATGACGGTTATTTTATAGTGTATTTGTAATTATCGGATCAGTCTATACATCTTTTGAAGACACAATGGATAACTTCTCACACATCCTTAAATCACCATGACAGAGATTCGAAGTCAAGACCGTTGTTGGCTTGAAAACTTTAACGACATCCGCGATATTTTTTTGAATCCCCGTAAATTTTGGAATATTACAGCTTCTTTTATGTATCAAACTAAATACGTGGCAGCTCTATTTGATTCTATCAGCTTTACGCTTAATTTTGTTTTAAATTTCACTTTTTATTTCGGCTTGCACCCACACACAGTTGTTGCTTCCAACTTAAATTTTTACTTGTAATAAAATGGAACCACTTCAAGCAGACCTGCAATATTCCAAATTTTATTTTTAAGTGAAATATTTTTATATCAAAAGATGCTGTAATGTAACAATGTAGATTTTTTTATAAACTTATTTGTTGAATTCTGGTAAAAATTGATAGTTATTCCATTATTTAAAACAGGTACCTATAAAATGTCTTATTCATAAAAAAAATCATATCGAGCGAATCCAAATCACTAATCTAAATATAAATGAGATATTCTATTATTGTAATATAACAACATAGCACACAACACCCACCACCACAAAACACCAAAAAAAAAAATCCTAGTGTGAATCAAAATGATCACAAAAATAATCACCCAAACCATAATAAATTCCATCACCAAACATTCTATACCTACTAGGAATAAATTCGAAAAGCAATTCCAGAAGTGCATGTCAAAATAACCAATTGTTGCAGGTGTTGATTACTGGCAGAATTTCTGGAAAGTTAATTTACAAATTATTACTACAGATCGGCAATTCCAATGAACAGAAAAGTATTGTTATGCATGCTTGTTTGTATCGATTCGATCAAAAGCTGTAACGAGCTCTGTGGCAGTACAAATTGAATGAAAACATTTCACCGGAAACTTCTGCCTACGATTTCCGGTCCAGTTCCGGACTTGTGGGTTGGGATCATAAAGTTACTCTTAGAGGAATTTTAAACCTGAAGATAAAAAAGTGCATTTCAAACGAAGATTTACTTTATTGAATAAAGTTTCTTTTGAAAATTAGAAAACTCATATGGTTTGGAGTGCTGCAATTTTTTATTGAAAAAAAATTATCAAACATTTATAGTTATGCGAATTTAAATATGAAAAAAAAGAGTTTTCGAAGATTTCAATAACTCATATTCAATAACTCAATGTGCTCAAAAGTATTAGAAGAAAAATTTTAATATTTAAAATATTTCATAATGAATTTATATTTCAACTCAGAGTAGGCGTTTTTTTTTATTAAAAGCAATCTTTATTTGAAAAAAAAAATTGTTTCAAATTCAGTACAATCACAGTTGGCGTTTTATTCATGAGCATTTTGTTTTTCTCAATATATTTAAAAAAATGTAAAGCTGTCTCTGAATTTTGAAAACAATTAATTGGGTACAGTTGCATTCAAAATATAATGATATCGCGAAAAGCTGTACACTCTCTATCAACTTTGAAAAGTTACCATTTCTCGCTCAGTTGATATATTTTCATCAAATTTTCACACAATTTTGTTCAATTATCCAACAAACTCTCTACGAAATTTTAAATCTTTACAATTACTGGAAACAAAGATACAAAAAAAGGGAAAATTTTTTCACTAGATCTTATACTACATCAAACATTTTTACATCTTTGGACCAAGTTTCAAAATTTTTCAATGAAAATTGTAAAAGATACAGCGAATTTTGTGAAGCAATTCCAAATTTCCCTTTTTTTACGGGAATAGCTGTACCTTTGTTTCCAGTAATTGTAAAGATTTCAAATTTTTGTAGAACGTTAGTTGAATAGTTGAAATACATTATGTGAAAATTTTATGAAAAAATATCAACCGAGAGAGAATTTGCCACTTTTCAAAGTTGGAAGAGAGTGCGTAACTTCTCACAATTTTATTCTTTTTTGAACGCATGCATGTAGCTTATCAAGCTTTGATGAAATTTCAATTGTGAAAGAACTTCAATTTTTGGAAACATACAAGGAGTAAAAAGTATAGTAATTCCAATAATAATTCACTTATGTTCAATCATATTTCAGATTAAATCTCGACCAACTGTGAATAATAAACTTTCAACAATATCTTAGATTATCTGATTGAGTTTGTGCATTCAACCATACCTATAATCGATTCAACTATACTTCAATGATTTATTTTATGCATTCAACAATCTATTATTTCAACTATAGTTCTATGATTGATGTTCAGCATTCAAAAATAAGTATAGTAGATTTAACTATAGTAGAATGATTGATTCAACAAATTTGTAAATTGACCTTATTTTTATGCTGTCATAAAATCAACATTTATGGTTGAAGTAAATTTTTTTTGAGTTCTTTTTCTTGATTGCCCGGTTTAATTCGGGTTTGTCCGGATATTTGATACAAAATTTGGAAACAGTCCGACCCGGCCCGGTTGCCCGAATTTTATTGAAAAATGCCCGGATTTATCCACTTTATTTGGCAAAAAAAAAACAAACGCCTCAAAATCGAAAATGTTTGTGCAAGTTTTATAATAATCATTTTCAAGGTTTCCGTCAATCCGGCGATAGGTTTTGATTATAATTTTAAAAAAAAATTCTTGAATTTTGTTGAGTAATTTTTTTTAGTTTTGAGAATATTTGTCCGGATACTGCTCGGATGTCATGGAGGTCACTTTTGAAATCAAATGCCTGGATTTTTCCAGGGTTTTACATAAAATTGCCCGGTTTGTCCGGTCCGGATAAATGTTAAAAAAATTCTTGCAATTTTAGCCTAAAATCAGTCATACAATTGTAGTTGGATGTAACATATTTACAGTTAAATCAACCATACCATTACAAATGAATCTATCATATTTATTGTTTAATGTGAAAGGTCAACTCGCAATGTATAGATGAATTTACTATATTTATAGTTGAATGCCTAAAATCAATCATACAATTATAGTTGAATCTATTATATTGACAATTAAAGCAATTTTACCATTGATTGCGTAAAGTCAATCAGCAGTTTGTAGTTGAGTCTATTATATTTATAGATGAATGCGAAAAAGGCAACCAAACACTGATGATTGGTATAACTAGCTGGAATTATTGAAATAACAGTCGTCTTTTTTCTCCGTGCATTGGTTTACAAACCTCAGATTGAATTTTTAAGCTTTGAGCTGAAATTTATATTTAACATGATGTTATTTGCTTTGCAATAAGTTTTCTTCAGATTTTTTTGAAAATGATACAATTTTTGATGAAAAATTCAGAACTTTAAACTCTCATTGTATTTTTTTTTATCAAAAAACAATGGTTTCGGAATTTTTTGCCTTGAATTGCCTTGAAATGCATTTGGAACATTACGAACTCTACGTAAAAAAATTAAACCAGCTATTTCCCAGCTTATCAAACGAACAGCTGATTTCTCATCGTTTACAAGTTTTTTGGCAACCTCCGGTCCGCTGAATAACAACAACATTAAGCATGTTCAATGACCGCACAGCATCTAAATGTATTTGACTTCAAAATCAAATGCAAGTATGTGCCCCAAAAACGTTTTTTCGGGTGTCTACAGATTCATCGCATTTGAAACTGATTGAAAAATGTGAAATTTTTACTGAAAGCGATTATGTTATTTGAACAAAAAAGATTTCTATTTCGAAAATATCGAGTAATCTTCACAGCTCAAAATAAAAATCAACTGTGATGTTATGATTTTTCAGAACCGAAAACATCAACGCAGCGGCACAACGTTGTTCTTAAACCTCGTCCACACTCGGCAATTAGAACTGCGATTCGGTTGCTGAGACATGTTTATATTTACAGCATGGTTTACATCTTGGGAGCCTTGAAACGTGCATCTCATCAAATGTAAACATAAACAAGTCTCAGCAAAAGAAATCGCAGTTCAGGTTGCGAGCGTGGACGAGGCTTCAGGAAATCAGGAATTTCCTGAGACAGACGTTGGTCCGATTTGTTGATGTTTTTTGTTGTGAAAAATTATAACATCACAGATGATTTTTGTTTTGAACTGTGAAAAATAGATTTGTTAAAAAAATTATCGAAATAGAAATATTTTTTTGTTTAAAATAAATATTTCGAATATGATAAATCTAAAGAACCTTATATCTACCTGAAAAAACGTTATCGTTTAACTTGCATTTGATACTGGCATCAAGCACATTTAGATACTGTGCGTTCACTGAACATGCTAAATGTTTTTGTTATTCAGCGGATAATGATAAATATTAAAAGCAGGGGCTGCCAAGTGGTTTTGTCAAAAATCAAACCAACGCAAAGAATAAAATCAGGATTTTTCAGGACACCAATGAATTCATAGAAATATTGAATATACAGTTCTGCTTTGATTGCATATTAAAGCGATAGACAGGTTCTGTAAACGCCTTAATTTATGCAACAGCTTCTTGGCTGACCTGCAGCTCATATCGAAAAACACCATTCAAATATCATCTGAACAGAAGTTTATCATCGGATATAGCGAGTTTAACTTTTTTATTACAAATCTCATAGTTCGATCACAAATTCGATAAAATTTAGATATATTTTTGAAAATCAGCAAAATTAAGGACATTTTAATGAATTTTTTTCAAAAAATCAGGACAAATCCTGATAAACCAGGACACCTGGCACCTCTGATGTAAAATTATAACACTGAAAATAATTTTCACTTTAAATATAAGTGATCTCTGAAGTGAAATTTTTGCCATACGTAATTTCACGTGAATTTTAAGTGACCAACAAGTGAAAATTTTCTTAAGTGAGCGGCCAAGTGAATTGAAAGTGATCGAGCATGTGGATTGTAAGTGTATGCTCAGGTCGTCCAAATTTTCCTGTAAAAGAGATTTTTCAGTTTTTTTTATTCGAGCAGGTAACTTTGATTGTTTTTAAAGGATGTATTGATTAAAATCAATCTCAACCAATCAGACATTCAGAATGAAATTTTGATTTATTTGTTTTGTCCAACAGTTCCTTTACAGAAAAAAATTTTCGATTCCGAGAAGACAATAATCCATTGATCGCCTCGTTGATTGATGATTTTTCATGGAAATTGCATTTTTTTTCTTATCTCCAGTTCTAGTTGCTTTTTTGGTGAATCGTCAACAAGCTCTGAAAAAAATATAATTACTTTAAATCCAATAAAATACTATTATGCTCTACTTGCATGATCCGTTGAGCTCAATCGAAACCAAAATAAAAACAACAATGACCTACAATAGAATTTCAAATACCAGTCATTTAAAATTCAAATGATAAATGAGTGGATATTGGATCGTTCACTTTAAACTAAAGTGAGAGTCAAGTGAAATGTACATTAGCCACTTGAAAGGAAGGAATTCGCTTGTGCCTTACTTTTCAGTGAATTCTAAAGTGTATTTTAAATGGTTTAAACATAAATTTCGAATCGAAACGATTACTTTACGTAAAATTTATGTTTTTTGAGTAAATTGAACAGAAAGAATCCAATAAAATCATCAGATCGTAGCTATTTTCTTAAAATATTTTTTATTCCTAGAAGTACGAAAAACTAACTAAAAGTTGGGGATTTTCAAACACAAACCGGATTTAACCTCCAGAAAAATTAAACTTATCACTCATGTGTTAAACAACAACAACCACGCCGATGCTTCAAGCTGCTGCAAATCCCCGTGAAAAACTTTCGCAAACGGAAAAAACCACGAAAGTGGTTGAACCTGAAAACAAAACAAAACAAGAGCTTGGCATGCAACCACCACATATGTTCTCGGTATTGCTGTTGCAAATTGTTAGCCAGATGATTTGCAGCACCATACCCGGGACCCGGACGGAGCTATCCCCAAATTTGAGAAAGCGAAACAAATCAAGTGTCTGGATTCGAGTCGCTAAATTTTCCCAATGATGTTGGGATGCTTTAATTGATTTTCTCGGTTCAAACATGTCTGAAACAATTTCAACAATTATTTCCTCTCCAACGAATTTCGGCACTTGATTTGGAAAGCGCGTTGACGACAAAGTTGAAAAAAAAAGTTCTAATTTGAGGATGGCCCCGTTAACGAAGAAAATCTGGAAAGTTTTTCACGCGGATAAATTCCCCCAAGCCCATGATCACACACACCAAAACCCCCTAATCGTTCCCACATTATGCTTTAAGTGTGTATAACGACATAACCAATAATAATCAAGATTATGCGCACCAGTTTCCAGAAATGATCTGCGAAAGTGTTTCAGTGTCGGTGGGTTGAAATCATGAAACAAAAAAGGGAAAGAATTCGAATCAAACAGGAAGGTATCTTAAAAATATTTCAAAAACTAGAATCAAGAAAATCAATTCAAAACAAACATGATTTCGACCCACCCTAGCTCGAAACAATTTAGGATACTTTCCAACTTGCGACACGAGCAATTTTCACCTGCAGAACTCTCGAAACGGATGCGTCATTCTTTCTTTCGTTTTATTTATTTTTAAGATCAAAAACATCTGAAGTGTGCAAATTGTTTCATGTCGCAGTTAGTTTTTGTCCCCAGGTGTTTTTTTTCTTCTTCGATGTCACCCTTTCATTCCGATGTTCATTTATGCGTCAAGAGAATGTGATGACGATGAGAGAAGAAAAAAACCTTGGGAAAAGTGCGAACCGGAAAGATGATTCTGCTGGCATTTTCTTTTAGACATTTTTTCTTTCTTCGTTTGTTTTTCTCGGTCTCAGGACATTGAGGTTACCTTGAATTAAAAAACTTGGTTCAGTTTTTGTTTCGTTTGACGAGTTTGTTAGTTTGATCAATAGGATGATAGTTTGTTTATTGGTTCGTTAATCTTAAAAGAAACGTTCAAAAAAAAACTTTCCATTCTTATCCATTTTAGCAGAAATCTCTTAACCATTCATAATCTTTTGAAAACATCGCTAATCTCGATTCATCATTGTAAATTGTTTCTTCCTTTCTCCTCCAACATCCGCTAACCGTTAACATGCCGGAACAAAACACTTTCTCGTTTTTTTTGTTTTACGAACTCCCTTTCCCTATCCTTGTTTCCACTTCCGTTGTTTTCCTTTTTTTCTCTCTTTCTCTCTCTCCATCTCTCTTTCTTCTACAGACAACGACTCTGATTGGTTTATTGAAAACGGCACGTCTATTGCGTCTAGTGCGAGTGGCGAGAAAGATCGACCGCTATTCGGAATATGGCGCTGCTGTTTTAGTATTACTGATGGCTACCTTTGCACTAATCGCTCACTGGCTGGCTTGTATTTGGTACGCATCGTTAACTTCCCCAGATAACTCTCTATCTGTCTTATCTCTCTCGCTCCTTTCGATGTACAAAACCCGGTACATTTCGAAACAAAACAAAACAGCAAACACACACACAATCCCTAACAAGTAACAAAACAAACACGACACTCAAACACACTCAACCTCAGGACAACATGACAACAATTTTTTAAATCATGAAAACGAACCTTTGGTAGTTTGAACAATTTTCGGTTCAAACGATCGCAACAGGCTATGGCCATCAGCTGTCTGTCATCTGTGAAATGTGAACACACACTCTGGCGCCCGAATGCGGGCGCCATCTGTCCATACAATTCTCCTATAAATCTTCGTCTGACTTGCATATATTACTCCTAAAAAACAAAAACGTAGAGGCAGAGGTACTAGTTATTAAGAACAAAATACACCCAAACTTAGAGTTTGAGCTCCCCTAGAGCTGACATTCAACAAACCCCTGAACCCGAACACCGCTGCACGTGTAAAAGATTTCCCCATACTACTCTGTGTTTGTGTGTTTAGTTTCACTATAGAAACAAATATAAAAACCAAAAACTACTCACGCGAAACAAAAAATTGGCATCCCGTAGACCTCAAGCTTACAAAAAGTGAAATTTTCTGAAAACGAACTATAAGTTTTCTGAAAGTTTCACTCATTAAGTCGAGCTAAACTTTAAAAAATTACGACCAATCATGTAAACAACAGTCGACAAACACCACTATTTACCTACTACCACGTCCATCGCAAAACGAAGTCACGTAGTCGAGCGACTAATTCGAACGGTCGAGTCCATCATACTATAACAACTGTTTACGCAAAATCAGTAAACCAAAAAGACCTCGCGCTGGATTCTGGACACGATTTGGCGAGAATTATCCTCGGACCGAGGATTTCGGTAAAGTATTCAGTCGTAGAGGTGACGTTTTCCCTAGGATTGACTTCTAAATTTTAAAATCATAAATAATTGGCTTCTGAAATATTTTTTTACATAACTCATCATCCAAAATAGCTATACTAAAATTATTCACTAGAAACTGAATCTGAAAACAATCTGACTTACTTATCCAAAAAATCTATTTTTTAAATTAAAACTTTAGATTTTCCATATTTTATTTTTTTCATATTTATATTTTTGTAAATAAAACGGTTCCTTATACAAAACAAGTGAAATTTGATTCCGTGTGCTTGTGTTTAGCTCGAACTATTCATAAGCAAGGTAGGTATTGAAGTTTTTTGTTTTTCAAATGTTTCTTGAGTTCCTTTTTTCTGTATAACATTCAAAATTTACCAAACCATCTGGTACAGCTTTTTCCAATCTCACCGCTATCTGGGATAGAGCTTGGAACTTTGTCTGCTCTCATACACGCTTCTTCTTCCAAACTCAAAATTAAGTTGTTTTGGTCCAAAACTGAAGTTCGGGGGGAATTTAAATTTGCGAACGAATCTCGCGTTACGAAAATAGCCTCATTTGTTTATTGTTTATTGTTTATAAAAAAAAAAAACCATCTGACGTAAATGTCTTAATGGTTTACTTAATCTAGGTCTATCTTGACATACATTCAAAGTTTTCTTATTAGTTAGTTCTTTATTGGTCACTTATGCTGCATTCGATCAAGCGTTTAAAGGTTGCAGTTGAGACATTAAAGTCAAAGAGAGCATAATTGCGTAAGAAGCTTACTTTTGCAGAACGCAGCGGGATTGAACGTGATTGATACCATAGCGCGTATTTCTTGATTCCAGTGATAGCAAGTCACGATTTCGCAGGGTTCTTTCTGGAGCATAAATATGACAGCGCGAAAGTATCCAAGAACAATCGATTTCGTTTTTGAGAATTTTCGCCACAAACAGTGGCCAGAATCATGGCGATTCGACAGCGTGTGGAGGCCAAGCGAAGCGCAGCGTTGTGCATAAGGTGGCAGATTTCGAGGATTATCCCACGGTAGATCACGCAGAGCATAACGTACGAATTTTCGTTGAACCGCTTCAAAACGCGCCACCCTTGTAGTTTCGAATGGCCACCACACCAGATTTGCAGATTCTAATATTGAACGAACCAGGCAGCAATACAGAGCTCGTAGACAAACAGGATCTGTAAATTCTTTACTCAGACGTATGACAAACCCCAGCATTCGATTGGCCTTTTCAAGTGTAGCAGAGTAGTGTTCCTTGAATGTCATATGACTATCCAAAACAACGCCAAGGTCCTTTATTTGTAGAAGTTCGCCCTGGATATAATAGTCGTACAAAAATGGAAGTTTCTTGCGTCCAAATGTTATGATACAGCACTTAGAAACGCTTAAGGCCAGTAGGTTGACAGCACACTAGTTCACTACTGTATCGAGGAATTGCTGTAGTATCTGACAATCTGCCAAACTGTTAACGTTCAGAAAAATTTTCAAATCATCCGCGTACATAAGTACTCCGCATCCAAAAAGCAGCATATTTATATCATTGCAGAACAGGGTGAACAATAAAGGCCCCAAATTACTTCCTCGTGGTCCTCCTGAAGTCGGAATGACATCTGAAGATTCAGATGTTCCGATTTTAACAGCAAGACGACGATTTGTTAAATAGCTTCTGATCCAAGCACAAAATCTCTCAGATAATCCCAGGCGTTCTAGCTTTAAAAGTAAAATTAAGTGATTAACTGAGTCAAACGCCGCAGTGATGTCCGTGTAAATTGCGTCGACTTATTTGCCACAATTCATATTAGATATGCAAAATGATGTGAACACTACCAGGTTAGACGTTACCGAACGTTTCTGAAAAAAAACCGTGTTGATTGTCCGAAATCCTGTTCCTGCAGGCTGTAAGCATAACATCGTTGACAATCCTCTCTAGGACCTTCGAGCAGGCAGCTAGTGATGTGACACCACGATAATTGCGAACCTCTTGCTTATCACTCTTTTTGAAGACTGGGCTCATGAAAGATCTTTTTCCAGGTGGCAGGGAACTGATGTTGTTGTAAGGAAAGATTAAAAATATAAGTCAGGGGCTTAACAAGTAAATAGTGCAACACTTTTTCAACACGCACGCAGGTATTCCATCCTGCCCGGCTGAAGTAGAGTAATTTAACTTTTTGATAGCCTCGAAAACCATATCCTCTCTAACAGCAAACACGTCGAGATTCAACACATCGGTAGGCAATCGTGTCACGGCTGCGCTAATTTGTTCTTCTGTTGGCGATTGACTTGAAAATATACTGGAGAAATGCTTTGCAAAAAGGTTACATTTGTCAGCAGATGATTTTGCAATTCTGTTATCTAAATGTACCTCCGCAGGTAGGCCAGATTCCTTCCTTTTGGATTTAACAAAATTCCAAAACTTTTTAGGGTTCCGACGAAGCTCACTTTGAGTCCGATTCACATAACGGCGATAGCATAAGCGATTGTAGATTCGATATTTTCTGGTAGCATCATTAAGTTTAGATTTCATGAATGGGCATCTAGAATTAGTAAATGCTCGAAGCAATTTCGAGCGCAGCTGTTTCAGTCGTTTTAAGCGAGAATTAGTCCAAGGAGGTCTAAGCGGAGGTCGAACCATGGGCACAGATTTGTCAAAAACGTCGTCCATAATTGCGCAGAATGAACTAACAGCTACGTCTACACTTGTATATCTTTGGAGATTTGTCCAGTCCATTTCAGATAGACACAGGTTCATGAGATCGAAATCAGCACGACGGAAGTCACGTGCAGATGGGTCGAAAGCCTCAACAAAAGCGACCGGACTCGGGAATGCAATGTTGAACTCAAGCGCAGGATGGTATACGTCTATAAGTACCACGGTATAACTTGCTTCAATTACGGGGCTGTTCAAGATTGAGTCATCCGTAAAAACCAAATCCAACGTCCGATTTTGAAAATTTTTTACGCCGTTTCTTTGATGAAGTCCGTTCAATACAGTTCCGTCCAAAAAAGTAGCACTCGCCATATTTAGTACTGAAGCAGAATCGACCACCAAGTTGTTGTTACCGCTAGGAACCCACGATAACTGTGATTGATTAAAATCACCGAGCAAAATAATACCGGAAAATGGCTGTTTCAATCTTGCTTCTGATAATGTCTCAACATGCAACTCTAAAACTGAGGTATCCTGACTTCTTTCAGGAGGGATGTACGATAAACCGATCAAAAGTGAACTTTGTTCATAGGACACTTTTACCCACAAATTTTCAATGCTACCGGAATTACAAATTGTGAATATCGATGAGCTAAACTTACATGAAACGGCTATTAGCACTCCTCCACCCCGACTACGACAACTGTTAGAGCCATTCCTGTCGCATCGAAACACGGTGTAATCCGGGCTGAATAGTTGGCTGGATGGTACTGTTGCATCAAGCCAGGTTTCGGTGAAAGCGTAGATGTCGTAATCGAGCTCTGATGTGGAAACGAAACATTCCGAAATTTTCGATTTCAAGCCACGAACATTCTGGTAGTATATGCGTACACCGTCAGCAAAGTTTCCATCATCAGGGCGGACTCTGCAAGGCGAGGGGCGATCACTAAACGCATCAGAATTTAAAAATTGTTACTTGCCTGAGAGCACAGGCTGGAGAGCCCTGTTGCCTACTTCGAACTCAGGGCCGGGACGACTGTTGACGCTGGCTGGAAACTGCGCGACTGTTACGAAGGGCTCGGGGGCTTCCAATGTGCTAATTTCGGTGCGTCCCGGGATTCCAACAGGCAAGTGATTAGCGACGGCTTCGACTGAGCGATAATCACATAATGCATTTCCGTTTCCATTCAGTCGACAGTTCACAGAAAAGCTGACGATATCGTTAGCAGCAGGCTGTAGCTTTAAGCTTGAATCCGTGTTCATCCGTGCATCGTGCTGGCCACAATAAATCCGACTCGATGCACATGGTGCGGGGCTAGAAGGCAGAGCTGTGTGACTAGATGAAAAGCACGAAACTGAAGGATACTTGCCATGAAATGGCAATTGGAAGCCTCCCCCAGAACCACCTGACCGATAAACGGGACGACTTGAAGCTGGAACAGTCGGTCGTTGGTGGTCCGGGAAAAGAACTTCCAAATTGCTTTGATTGGTGCGTCCCGACTTCCGGTTGAGGTTCGCAAGAAAATGGTCAATATCAGGGGCAACGTTCGCTACAGACTCTAGTTCAGAGTTATCATCCGTGGAAATTTGTTCATCGTGACGGCCAAAATAAAACTGATTCGATGGGAAGCTAGAAGGCAGAGGTGCGTGACTTCGAGAAAAGCTTATGTTTGAGGAATACTTGCCACTGCATGGCAATTGGAAGCCTCCCTCTGGACCACCTGACCGATAAACGGGACGACTTGAAACAGGAACGTACGGTCGTTGGTGGCCAGAGAAGAGAACTTCCGAACTGGCATGATTGGTGCGTCCCGGTGTCAAGCTGAGATAAACTGGCGACTGGTTATTATTGAGGATCACGAAACTGTTTTGAGTTGTAATCCATGAACTCTCGGAAATACAATCCTTTCGGCCACGATTCAGGATTCAGCGCCCTCGGTTTCGAATCCGGAGAAATGCCAACTTTAAACGATATGAACCGGAAAGAGCTGCTATCGCTACCTCTCGGAACTAATTTTACCACCGTGGCATCTTCCACACCAAGGTTGGCCTGCACCATGGTTTTAACAGCGTCTTCAGTGACTTCCGGCTTAATACGCGACAAATAAATCCAGAATAACTTTGGATTTTCATCTTCACAAAGTGGAATTGAAACTAGGTCGTTTGAATCATGTTTTGATCCGAGTTGACAAGGTTCAGTTGAAACCGCATCTGGAACCCGAGCCCGCTTCAATGGACGTCTGAGTGGTGTAGGTGTCGGCGTGGGCGTAGATTTGTTCCACATGGGGGTACGAATTGGTTTCGGAGCAAGTTGTTGAATTTGCGAACGCAATTCTGTGATCGCGTTCGTCAACTGCGCTAGTTCGTTTGATTCAGGCGGAGCGTTGCAGGCCACAGAACGGAAACTAGGGTTAGAAAACAATGCAGCGCAGTCGTCACAGAACCAAAACAGGTTCTTAGAATGCGCATCCATTTGTCTGGCAAGACTTTTAGATAAGCTAGTACACGTGGTGTGGAATCGCTTGCTGCAAACGCCTTTGCAGGCGATATGCTCGATTCTGGTTATAGCCTCGTGACAAGTCGAGCAGTTATATTCCATTGCGCCTTTCGGTATGCAATAAAATTTCGGAAATGCAGCTTTATGGTTCCGAATTTTACCGCTAGATGTCGCTTCGGTCGAAAAAAATCGAAATGGGATGTTTACATAAGCAACTTTAGTGATAAACAAACGGTGATGCACTTGACACTTTGATCACGATTTTTGCCCAAATTTCCTTTTTTATCACCAGCACTCGACCAGTTCCGAGTTTGGTATGAAGTTAATATAAAGCCGGATTGGACTTTTACAATTAAAACGGTATAAAACACACGAAAAACAGGTAATGAAAATCCGACGGAAAAAAAGGTCAACCATTCAATAACGAATTATTACACGTCCCGGCATCCACGCGAATGCCCCGGCATCCACGCGAAGGTTATACGGGTTTGAATTGTAGTCTTCGTTTCGATTTCTTGGAGCCATGGGTGGACAGTGCATCCTTTATTTACAGCATCGAGGCAGGGGGCTGAATCAGTTAATATTAACACATCGTTATTCAAACTTGCTTCTGTTACTAACATCTTTAGTTCGTAAGTTTCGTCCGAAAAAATATTGACAACAATCAGGTAGTCTGTAGCTTTTGGAGAACAAATTGCTATACACTCCAGCTTCAATTTTGCATCCTAATTCAGATCCATCAGTGTATAAAATTTGGTATATAGAATAGTTATTACTAATAAACTCGGTAAATTTTGGAACAACAATGGAATTTGAATCTCCGGCTTTTAAGACTTTTCGTAGCGTATTATCAATTTTCGGTTTCTTCATATACCAGTTTCAAGCGGAATGTCTTAGGACTTATGTAGGGAATAGAGATTCCTGGTATTTGCCTTATTAGTTCAGAGGCTCTTTTTATTGTGGGAGAGTTCATGTCACAATGCCTTTCGCTAGCAGACGAATTGCAGTGTGACTTAACCGTTCAATGAATTTCAGGCGGAATGGCAGAAAACCTGATTCTATTAAGATAGATTCTACCGGACTGGATCGAAAAGCACCTGAGGCTTTTCGTATAACTTCATTGTAAGTCGGTGATAGGAGTTTCTCCATGCTATCTGCTTGCAAACTCGTAAGGGCTATCCCGAATATCAATTTAGAAACTATTGGAGCATTACCGATGGCTAGTAAAGTAGATCTACCACTTCGTCTCAAACTGGAACCTAGGACACGGAGAATATTCAATCGGTCTTTACACTTTTTCTTGACTGTTTGGAAGTGTTGAGTGAAATTGAGTTTCTGATCAATAGTTACACCCAATATTCGAACTTTCCGAACACGTTGTAGAATATTGCCATCAATTTTTATAGCTCGACCTTTTTTACGATGAGCTTTGTTGTAAATATGCAACAAGTTAGATTTCGAGCCAGATATGGTGAAGCCCACATTGGACGCTCAGTTTGTAATTGAACAAACAGAAGAACGCAGTTTTTGACGAATTGTAGTACTTTTTTTGCCCCTAGCGGCCAACAAAACATCGTTAGCGTAAAGCAATAAATCCACAGTTGGAGGTCCTTTAGGTACACCATTGTTTGCTTTTCTTAAACTGGATAGTTTCCCGTTGACTAACACGCGAAAAAACGATCTTCTAGAAAACTCCTAATCAACATGCTCATCATTAGGCCTAATAGTTTCCATTCCTGCAAAGTGTGGATTATCGACATTCTACACGGTGTGTCGCACGCTTTGGCGATATCCAATGTAATGAGCACGACGTGTTCGTCAGGTGAATGGCAAATTAGAGGTTCAAGATAAGAAAAATATGAATCAACTCCGAAACCTGTACGAAATGCGTGTTGGCGATCATCCAATCGTTTACTCTCTTCCAGTTCTGTCATAAAGCGACGATTAATCAGGCGTTCAAAAAGTTTTCCAAGGCAGCTTAAGAGAGTTATTGGCCGATAGGCCTCTGGTTTAGTTCGATCAGGACCTTATTTAAGAATAGGAATAACGGTTCCTTGCTTCCATTCATCAGGAAATGATTCCTCGCTCCAAAGATTGTTAAAAGGTCTCAAAAGACAAACTTTGGATGAAAATGTCAATCTTCGTCTATGTTATCTTGTCCACTTGTCTGTCCACCACGTCGATCTAAAGCCTAAACTAGTTCGTGAAAAGTGAAGTTGCAGTTATATTCCTTAAAAAAATCTTGTCGATTGTTTTCAACTCACATACCTTTATTGCGTAACTTTCTGTTTTTAAATTTGTCGGGATGTGCTGCATCGAATAACCGTTTTTCATATTAGTCGGAAAGTATATTCGGAACGCGGGTACCATCGTTGGAAACACCATCCCCAACAGCTAGAGCTATGGAGCTGGCATGTCTCTTTCCTTGTATTCGGTTTATATTCTTCCAGATTGTAGGGGCTCCACGGTACGAACGTACCCAGATGGTCGTGCCATCTACCAGAGCTGCGGCAACACACACGAGCTTGGAACAGCTTTTATAGTGATGAGAAAGATGCAAAAGCGCGTGATCGGGTGGTGGCCGATCAACTCACGAATGTGCCGGTTGAGAATCAAGGGCCGGTGCTTAAACATCAGCATCATCAACGTGCACAGACCTCACTTCGGAAGTACCGGTGACGACAAAGACGAATTTTACACGCAGCTGAAGCGTGAATACGACCGTTGCCCAAAACATGATATCAAGATCGTCATCGTGGATTTTAATGCTCAGGTCGGCCAGGAGGAGGAATTCAAACCGACAATTGGAAGGTTCAGCGCGCACCAGCTGACCAACGAAAACGGCCTCAGACTTATTGATTTCGCCGCCTCCAAACGAATGGCCGTACGTAGTACCTTTTTCCAGCACCGCCTCTCACACAAGTACATCCGGAGATCACCGTATCAAACGCAATCACAGATCGACCACGTTTTGATTGACAGCCGGCACTTCTCGGACATCATCCACGTCAGATCCTTTCGAGACGCCAACATCAAGTCAGACGACTATCTGGTGATGGGGATGCGCCGAAAACTCTCCGTAGTGAACAACACACGACACCGGCGCCCGCCTCGGTTAAATATCGCACGACTAAAAAAAAACTGAGGTCGCGGCAGACTACGCGCAATCGGTCGAAGCAGCGCTGCCGGCAGTCCAAGACGAAGTACATGCTGGCCTTCGGATCCGAGACCGACCGAACTCGCTTGTCCAGTAGTAACAAGGTCACGATCGACGGCGACGAGCTGGAGATAGTCGAAGACTTTATCTCGGCTCACTGGTGACCGCAGACAATGACATCAGCCGTGAGATCCGGAGGCAAATTATCAGCGGAAGTCGTGCCTACTATGGACTCCACAAGCAACTGCGGTCGAGAAGACTTAGCTAGGGTGGTCGGATTTACCGGTTTTTTACAAATCCGGTATTTCGGTATTCGTAATTTATAAAACCGATAAAACCGGTAAAACCGGTATTTTTCAAAGTATATCGAATTCATGAAAAGGTTTCGCCTAATTGCAGTAGTAGAGTATGGTGGGGTAAAAGTACGACCTTGGTGCTATCCTATTTTTAGATAATTTTGCAGTTGTTTTTCTGAAAAACCAAAAACAGCATTGGATTCCTTAGACTTTTATCTTTCTTCTAAAAAATTACGAAGATAATCGATCGACGCATTTGATATCAGTAGTGAAAATGCTTAACTGCTATCGAAACGTACTCTTACCCCACCTCTGGGGCAAAAGTTCGAATGATGTGGGGTAAAAGTACGACCATTCAGAATTCCACAATTTTGCATGAAGTCAAGAGGAAAATTATTTGATATCAATCTTTGCTTACTTCTATGTTTGCTTCTGATACAAATCCTATACATGTGCGATCAACCTGCGCGGATTTGGAGTTCTTCACTAATTGTCCATATCCAACAGGTTTACGAAATCGAGTTCTCATCGTATTTGAGAAATTTTTCGCGCGAGCAAGTCTTTGTATAAACGAAAATATGCTCTGATGTTCCCAGTGAATACCAGTAAGAAGTTCAAACTTTCCGTTCAGATTTACTTCAGTATACCCTGTATATCATTCGTACTTTTGCCCCATTTGAAGTTCGTACTTTTGCCCCTTCAAGGTTTCCTTTGGTTCACAGTTTATTATGCAAAACAGAGACATATTAATTAAATTCTTTCTTCGGCATTTGCTAGTGGTTAAAAACAGCTAAACAGACACATTAAGACTTTCAATGAAAGCCAGAGTTTTGATTGCTCAATTATGTTTGCCGTTATTTTAAATATTACATCATTTGGGTAAAAAAGCTGCTTTACCTCATTTTTCGGAGGGTTTTCAATGTATCAAAATAAAAATTTGTCAGGATGAAGGCAGTCCAAATCACTATCAATCCACGCCAGAGTTTTGAATTTTTTTGTTCTCGGTTTGCGATAATCTCAAAACGTACTTTTACCCGACTCGTACTTTTACCCCACCTTACTCTAATGGCATAAAATGCTTAGAATTTATAACGCAGTAGATTGAGCAACATTTCCAATGAAAAAAAAAATGGTATTGTGCCTTTAAATTATTCCTTTGGCATAAATCTTTCATCATCCTCATGATAATCATAATATTTATCATCTTCATTTTGTTATTGTAATTTTGAGGTGAGGTTGCGAAATTCTAGAAGTTTCATATTATTTTCAACGAATTTTGTCCTATACTCTGCAAAACAGTATTTATATTTAAGAACAGATTTTACAGATTAATTAAAAGTTTATATAGCCTTTAATGAAAATGATATAAAATTGGTATATGTACAAAAAGATTTTTCGTCAAAACAACGACTTAACTAATAAATAAACAAAACTCAAAACACTGTCACAAAGCTTTTGGTTGACTCACAGAATTACAGATTATTGTAATCTAAAATACGGATGTTTTTCCTGCAACCTAGGTCGTGATCGCATTAAGTTTGCGCTCCCAAAAATAAAATGAACAAATCGAAATAAAAATACATGAAAAACCATTCAGAATTCAACAAAAATTTAGTTGTTTGGATCTGATCCATACGCTTTTTGTTGCTATAATACTGTTGCAAATTTTAAAAAAAACTTTGTTACTGCTTTGTCTGGAAAAGAAAATGCTTCAACAGTGTTAAAAATAAAAACAACATAGTTCCAATAATTACC
This sequence comes from Uranotaenia lowii, assembly GCF_029784155.1. NCBI lineage: Eukaryota > Metazoa > Arthropoda > Insecta > Diptera > Culicidae > Uranotaenia > Uranotaenia lowii. Next base: position 17,034,720 of record NC_073693.1, read on the forward strand.
TTGCAAATATTGCCAAAAAACTTAATACAAACAGTCCAACATGTATTTAAATGCTGACTCTGTTGAAAGTTTCGTTAGAACTGAAGTTAGAATTGATGTAAACATGTGTTTAAATGCTGACTCTGTTAAAACATTTTATTTTTTTAAACAAACTAGGAAGTTTCTAATCAGTTTTCAATATTTTTCGTTTGAATTTTCAGGTTTGTGAAAGCCTGGAAACGTTTAGAACGATTTTGATAAACTTGGCCTGTTTATAGATAAAACATTTTTGCAAATTTTATCAAAGTCCAGTTTTTCAATGAAAGTGATTATTGGGAAGCAAACTTAAATTTCTTGTAACTGTATCTTTTTCAGTCATTGTAAATTTGTACAGTGTTTAAATGTTGGGGAGCGTTAGTTCGATAGCTGAACTGAAATGTGTAATGTTTCATTAAAAAAGCTTTAATTCATAAAGTTATATCGACAAGTTTGGCTAGTGAAGTAGACAATGTGCAACTCGAGACCCCATACACCCAACCTTCGGGTAGTGGTCATATCACCTCTTGTCTGCAACTCCGATTCTCTACCTCCCCGTGGTACTAGCTGGGGTGCGAGCAACCTTAGCGGAGATCGGGTACCCAACCCCGGTGGATGCTTTGGTCGCATGCAGAATGAGTTAGGGGGCTTCGTACGCGTCTGTTCTCCATGTTAGGGGCGGCGTGCGGAGTGCAACAACGTCCTGGTGGTGTTCGGGACCCAAAACAGCAACATCACGACGGTCCTCCTGCGAGATAGTGGGGTTAGCTGCGGGCCTTGCGAGCCTGTGACTACTAAAAAACATAAGCAACGAATAACGAACAACAAATTTCGGATGGAAATCGGCAAAGACCCACGCGACGAAAAGGGACTAGCGATTGGAAACTTGGAACATGGAACTGCCGATCTCTAAATTTTGTGGGCAGTACCCACGTGCTCTCCAACGAATTGAAGAGCCGCAAATTCGACATCGTAGCGCTGCAGGAGGTATGCTGGAAGGGCTCCACGGTACGAACGTATCCAGATGGTCGTGCCATCTACCAGAGCTGCGGCAACACACACGAGCTTGGAACAGCTTTTATAGTGATGGGAAAGATGCAAAAGCGCGTGATCGGGTGGTGGCCGATCAACTCACGAATGTGCCGGTTGAGAATCAAGGGCCGGTTCTTCAACATCAGCATCATCAACGTGCACAGCCCTCACCTCGGAAGTACCGGTGACGACAAAGACGAATTCTACGCGCAGCTGGAGCGTGAATACGACCGTTGCCCAAAACATGATATCAAGATCGTCATCGGGGATTTCAATGCTCAGGTCGGCCAGGAGGAGGAATTTAAACCGACAATTGGAAGGTTCAGCGCGCACCAGCTGACCAACGAAAACGGCCTCAGACTCATTGATTTCGCCGCCTCCAAACGAATGGCCGTACGTAGTACCTTTTTCCAGCACCGCCTCCCACACAAGTACACCTGGAGATCACCGTACCAAACTCAATCACAGATCGACCACGTTTTGATCGACAGCCGGCACTTTTCGGACATCATCGACGTCAGATCCTGTCGGGGCGCCAACATCGAGTCGGACCATTATCTGGTGATGGTGAAGATGCGCCCAAAACTCTCCGTAGTGAACAACACACGCAACCGGCGCCCGCCTCGGTTAAATATCGCGCGACTGAAGCAACCTGAGGTCGCGGCAGACTACGCGCAATCGGTCGAAGCAGCGCTGCCGGCAGAGGGCGAGCTTGACGAAGCCCCTCTCGAGGACTGTTGGGATACCATCAAAACAGCCATCAACAGTGCTGCGGAGAACGTCATCGGTTATGTGGAGCGATCTCGACGGAACGACTGGTTCGACGAGGAGTGTAGGAGGGTGATGGACGAAGAGAATGCCGCGCGGGCGGCAGTAGTGCAAAGAGGCACCCGTCGAAATGTGGAAAATCACCGACAGCGGAAGAGGCAGCGAGTCCGACTTTTCCAGGAGAAAAAGCGCCGCCTGGAGGAGGAGGAGCTCGAGGAGCTGGAGCAGCTGCATCGTTCCCAAGAAACACGAAAGTTCTATCAGAAACTCAACGCATCCCGCAAAGGCTTCGTGCCGCAAGCCGAAATGTGCCGGGATAAGGACGGGGGTATCCTGACGGACAATCGTGAGGTGATCAAAAGGTGGAAGCAGCACTTCGATGAACACCTGAACGGCGCACATGCAGGAGATCAAGACGGTGGGGGAAGGTACATCGCCGGCGTAGCCAACGACGAAGAGGAGCCACTCCCAACGATGAGTGAAGTTAAGGAAGCCATTCGCCAGCTGAATAGAAACAAGTCGGCTGGGAAGGATGGCATCGCAGCTGAACTCATCAAAATGGGCCCGGACAGGTTGGCCGATTGCCTACACCGGTTGATAGTCCGGATCTGGGACATAGAACAGCTACCGGAGGAGTGGAAGGAGGGGGTAATATGCCCCATCTACAAGAAGGGTGACAAATTGGACTGTGAGAACTACCGAGCGATCACTGTCCTCAATGCCGCCTACAAAGTGTTGTCCCGAATCCTACTCCGCCGCCTCACGCCACAAGCAAACAGATTCGTGGGAAGTCATCAGGCCGGCTTCATGGAGGGACGGTCTACGACGGACCAGATATTCACATTACGGCAAATCCTCCAAAAATGCCGTGAACACCAAGTCCCTACGCATCATCTATTCATCGACTTCAAAGCCGCATACGACACGATCGACCGTAACGAGCTATGGAAAATCATGGACGAGAACGGCTTTTCCGGGAAGCTAATCAGACTGATCAAGGCGACGATGGATGGAACGCAGTGCTGTGTGCGGATTTCGGGTGAATTGTCGAGTTCATTCGAATCGCGCAGGGGGCTTCGACAAGGTGATGGTCTATCCTGCATGATGTTCAACGTGGCGCTAGAAGGTGTTATTCGACGAGCGGTGGGCGAAATGCGGGGCACGATTTTCAACAGATCCAGTCAACTTATCTGCTTTGCCGATGACATTGATATAGTCGGCAGATCATCTGCGGCGGTGGAGGAGATCTACCGCAAACTGAAACGCGAAGCAGGAAGGATTGGGTTGATGATTAATACGTCCAAGACGAAGTACATGCTGGCCTGCGGATCCGAGACCGACCGAACCCGCTTGTCCAGTAATAACAAGGTCATGATCGACGGCGACGAGCTGGAGATAGTCGAAGACTTTGTCTATCTCGGCTCACTGGTGACCGCAGACAATGACACCAGCCGTGAGATCCGGAGGCGAATTATCAGCGGAAGTCGTGCCTACTATGGACTCCACAAGCAACTGCGGTCGAGAAGACTTTGCCCTCTTACGAAGTGTAACCTGTATATGACGCTTATTAGACCGGTTGTTCTCTACGGGCACGAGACATGGATATTGCTCGAGGAGGACCTGCGTACACTCGGAGTATTCGAGCGACGAGTGTTAAGAACCATCTTTGGCGGCGTACAGGAGAACGGAGTGTGGAGGCGAAGGATGAACCACGAGCTCGCGCGGCTCTACGGTGAACCCAGTATCCAGAAGGTGGTGAAAGCTGGCCGGATACGCTGGGCTGGACATGTTGCGAGAATGCCGGACGACTGTCCTGCAAAACAGGTGTTCGCTACGAATCCGGTAGGAACAAGACGAGCGGGGGCGCAACGAGCGAGGTGGTTAGACCAAGTGGAGCGTGATCTGGCGAACGTAGGGTGCCCGAGAAATTGGAGAACGGTTGCTATGAACCGAGTGAATTTTAGGAATTATGTTCGTCAAGTTATGTCGTGAGACGGAATACTATGTAAATAAATAAAATAATATCGACAAGTTTAAGCAATAATCAAATCTCACATAAACCTTGCAGTGAGGCTTATTGAGCTTGGATTTTGAGGCTGATTGAACAAAATTTGAGTATTTGTACTCAAAAATATTTGGTAAAAAAATCATTTAGCTATGTTAATTTTCGAACAACGCCAAATAATGATGAAAAATTTACCGGAAATACCGGTTTTTTACCGTCCCAAAAGTCGGTATTCCGGTATTGAAAAAATGGACGGTTTTACCGGTTTTACCGGTTTCGGTAAAACCGGTTAGACCACCCTAGACTTAGCCCTCGCACGAAGTGTAACCTGTAAATGACGCTCATTAGACCGGTTGTTCTCTACGGGCACGAGGCATGGATATTACTCGAGGAGGACCTGCGTACACTCGGAGTATTCGAGCGACGAGTGTTAAGAACCATCTTTGGCGACGTACAGGAGAACGGAGTGTGGAGGCGAAGGATGAACCACGAGCTCGCGCGACTCAACGGCGAACCCAGTATCCAGAAGGTGGTGAAGGCTGGCCGGATACGCTGGGCGGGACATGTTTCGAGAATGCCGGACGACTGTCCTGCAAAACAGGTGTTCGCTACGGTAGGAACAAGACGAGCGGGGGCGCACAAGCGAGGTGGTTAGACCAAGTGGAGCGTGATCTGGCGAACGTGGGGTGTCCGAGAAATTGGAGAACGGTTGCCATGGACCGAGTGAATTATAGGAATTATGTTCGTCAAGTTATGTCGTGAGACGGTATACTATGTAAATAATAAAAAAAATCTTCCAGATTTTGCATGAAGCTGTTTCAGGGTTTATGTTTTCGACAAGTTCTTCCCAGCTTTTTTGCTTAGCATCTTTCACAATTTTACGACACGCAGAGCGAGCCTCATGGAATCGATGCAAAGCAGATGGTTTATCAGAATCTTCGTCACTAAATCTGCGCAGAGCTCTCAGTCGTGTTCTTCGTAGTTTTATGGCTATTTTAACTTCGGAATTCCACCAAGGAGTAGATTTGGTCCCAATTTCGCCATTTGTTCTCGGTATGCTCGCCTCTCCTGCTGAAATAATGTACTTTGTCAACTCAGGGACACTTTGGTATACATCTGGTTTTAAGAAATTACTAGTCAGTTGTTCACATTTATCCTAATCTGCTTCATTGTATAGCCACTTTCTTTTACATTTCTTTTCTTGTTGATTCAAAATCATGTTTTTCAACGTAGGAAGGTGATCACTGTCACCGGAATCCATGTGCACTAGAGTGCCCCAAATGACCCGACTTTTGAAAAAGTTATACGCTGCAGGCTAAAATTGATCATTGGCCTAGTACAAGATCTCATGCCAAATTTGGGCCAGATCGGATCACGTTTAGGGGTCGCTCAACGAACCTGAAGTTTGTATGGGATTTTGAGACATTTTGTTCGGGAGAAACATGCTACTTGACACACCTGCACTATTGGTTGAAGTTGCAGTTGTTTACCGATAGCACCATAACTTTGATTCCCGTCGGCCGATGTCTTTCAAAAACGGGTTTTCGTAAAGCCTAAATTATGAAAAATATTTCATCCGAAGACTGCATTTCAATAAAAGTTAAGATAAAAAAGTTATAAGGCTTCAAAAATGGGCTAACTTTTTTAACGGTGGCATTCAGCACTGTTAATGAGGCGTCAATATGTTCGACCGCCTCGGTTCATTAATAGTGATGAATACCATCCTTAAAAAAGTTAACCCATTTAGGCTGTAAGAAAACGCGGTTTTGAAAGAAATCGGCCGACGGGAACCAAAGTTATTGATGAAAAACTGGTTTTTCATGTTTCTCCCGAACAAAATGTTTCAAAATCCCATACAAACTTCAGGCTCGTTGAGCGACCCCTAAAAGTGATCCGATCTGGCCCAAATTTGGCATGAGATCTTGTACTAGGCCTAGCATCAATTTTAACCTGCAGCGCATAACATTTCACAGGTTTTAAATTTCCCATACAAATTTGGGGCAGTCTAATGTGCACATTCGATAAGAATTTAGAGGACACCGCTTTTGAGCAGATAGCAATGTCTAACATCTGGAAGCTTCCTGTTACCAGATCCAACCTTGTTGGTGAACCGTTATTGAGAACAATCATATCGTTATCAATCACTAGATGATCATTTCTCCGCGTTTTTGTGCATCAGTCCTTACTTTGGTTAGTCGGTTGCCCCAGGCGGTGTGGTGAGCGTTCAGATCTCCAAGCAGAAGAATGGGTTGAAGGAATTTTTTCAGCTCTTCACAGAGTTTTCTGGTGTCTTAGGACTTTGGTTAGGTGAAATATTTCCTGATACGACTGTTACTTGGAGTGGTAGTTGCAATCGTACTGCAATAACTTGAATATCACAGTCGATGTTGATTTTTATTTAAACGGAACGTCATTTTTAACTGCAATCCTTACACCCTATCTACCGTGAGGCGAGCAATGTCCAAGAAGCAGGTGATAGTTTTTGTCAATGTAGTTAACAGGTAGCTGGTTTTCGAAACCGTTGGTTTCTTGCAGACAAATAATAATTGGTTCGTACTTAGCTATTAGTATTTGCAGTTCACTTCGATGGGATCTTAATCAGCGGATTAAGATTCCATTGGAGAGCGAACACATGGGTCGCATGGTTGTGGTGATATATCGAGGTTCTGTTGTTTCTAGGCTCTTTGGTCCTGGCATGGTTGGCCTGGGTCACAGTATCGAATATTTGGTAGGACGTGTTGGATATATCTGAAAGTTGTGTGACTTTGGTTTTTGCTCGACAATAATTTGTTTTGATACTTTCCTGAGAACTCCCCGCTTGCCCAACACTGACGTCCACCATAAGATCAACGACATCCGGATCATTCTGCGGTGGGGCCAGTGAAGAGCTGAGCGGAGTGAGGAATAGTTTGTTGATTGAAGACGTTATTCGACGGCGATTATTGTTTGTGACATGTGACAAACTCTTCAATTCCGTTTACAGAGTCCTTGTTCGTAGCCATTTTATCTGGTGAAATTTTTGAATCCATATTCATATTCTCAACGTATCGATCCGATCACGCATGTTTTCCAGGGTTAAATGTCTTCTTCCGTTGAGTCCGAGGAAACGCTAAGATCCTGGTAGTAATTACGGGTGGAGGAGCGACTTCTACGGTCAGAACGTGGGCTGAAGGTTTTGCGTTTTTGATTTCCGAGTTCGATAGGAGAGGTAGAGGTCCTTTTGCTGTTAGTTAGATGGTTCAAGACTTGGAGTTCTATATCAAGTTCAAGATTTGTATTCGATTGTTTTTTCCTTCTTTATTTATTTGGCTAAGTTTTTCATTACTTGGAGTTCTAATTTGCTGTGGACTGGATGTTGGTGGGTTCATTGCCGCGTTGTATTGAATTGCTGAATTGTAAAGTCCCTCGAGCCTTGTGTAGTCTGCCTGCAATTTTTGGAACTGTGCCTGCTGATTATATAAAGCAGCTACGTCTTTCTGCAGTTTAGCGATAATGGCATCCTTTTGTTGCATTTCTGTGGATAAATTGTGACTGACGACGTTAGCGAAAGATGATCCAGTATGTGAACAGTTAGAACGTGTGTTTGTACTCCAAACAACTCCAACAAATCATTGGAGTATTATAGTACGGTTGAACTTGAGCTTTCCATTATTAGAAGCACCAGTCATAGTGCTTATGTGTTGTCAAAATTGTCAAAATTGTCAAAATTGTCAAAATTGTCAAAATTGTCAAAATTGTCAAAATTGTCAAAATTGTCAAAATTGTCAAAATTGTCAAAATTGTCAAAATTGTCAAAATTGTTAAAATTGTCAAAATTGTTAAAATTGTAAAAATTGTCAAAATTGTCAAAATTGTCAAAATTGTCAAAATTGTCAAAATTGTCAAAATTGTCAAAATTGTCAAAATTGTCAAAATTGTCAAAATTGTCAAAATTGTCAAAATTGTCAAAATTGTCAAAATTGTCAAAATTGTCAAAATTGTCAAAATTGTCAAAATTGTCAAAATTGTCAAAATTGTCAAAATTGTCAAAATTGTCAAAATTGTCAAAATTGTCAAAATTGTCAAAATTGTAAAAATTGTCAAAATTGTCAAAATTGTCAAAATTGTCAAAATTGTCAAAATTGTCAAAATTGTTAAAATTATCAAAATTGTCAAAATTGTCAAAATTGTCAAAATTGTCAAAATTGTCAAAATTGTCAAAATTGTCAAAATTGTAAAAATTGTAAAAATTGTCAAAATTGTAAAAATTGTAAAAATTGTCAAAATTGTCAAAATTGTCAAAATTGTCAAAATTATCAAAATTGTCAAAATTGTCAAAATTGTCAAAATTGTCAAAATTGTCAAAATTGTCAAAATTGTCAAAATTGTCAAAATTGTCAAAATTGTCAAAATTGTCAAAATTGTCAAAATTGTCAAAATTGTCAAAATTGTCAAAATTGTCAAAATTGTCAAAATTGTCAAAATTGTCAAAATTGTCAAAATTGTCAAAATTGTCAAAATTGTCAAAATTGTCAAAATTGTCAAAATTGTCAAAATTGTCAAAATTGTCAAAATTGTCAAAATTGTCAAAATTGTCAAAATTGTCAAAATTGTCAAAATTGTCAAAATTGTCAAAGTTGTCAAAATTGTCAAAATTCTCAAAATTGTCACAATTGTCAAATTGTCAAAATTGTCAAAATTGTCAAAATTGTCAAAATTGTCAAAATTGTCAAAATTGTCAAAATTGTCAAAATTGTAAAAATTGTAAAAATTGTCAAAATTGTCAAAATTGTCAAAATTGTCAAAATTGTCAAAATTATCAAAATTGTCAAAATTGTCAAAATTGTCAAAATTGTCAAAATTGTCAAAATTGTCAAAATTGTCAAAATTGTCAAAATTGTCAAAATTGTCAAAATTGTCAAAATTGTCAAAATTGTCAAAATTGTCAAAATTGTCAAAATTGTCAAAATTGTCAAAATTGTCAAAATTGTCAAAATTGTCAAAATTGTCAAAATTGTCAAAATTGTCAAAATTGTCAAAATTGTCAAAATTGTCAAAATTGTCAAAATTGTCAAAATTGTCAAAATTGTCAAAATTGTCAAAATTGTCAAAATTGTCAAAATTGTCAAAATTGTCAAAATTGTCAAAATTGTCAAAATTGTCAAAATTGTCAAAATTGTCAAAATTGTCAAAATTGTCAAAATTGTCAAAATTGTCAAAATTGTCAAAATTGTCAAAATTGTCAAAATTGTCAAAATTGTCAAAATTGTCAAAATTGTCAAAATTGTCAAAATTGTCAAAATTGTCAAAATTGTCAAAATTGTCAAAATTGTCAAAATTGTCAAAATTGTCAAAACTGTCAAAATTGTCAAAATTGTCAAAATTGTCAAAATTGTCAAAATTGTCAAAATTGTCAAAATTGTCAAAATTGTCAAAATTGTCAAAATTGTCAAAATTTTCAAAATTGTCAAAATTGTCAAAATTGTCAAAATTGTCAAAATTGTCAAAATTGTCAAAATTGTCAAAATTGTCAAAATTGTCAAAATTTTCAAAATTGTCAAAATTGTCAAAATTGTCAAAATTGACAAAATTGACAAAATTGTCAAAATTGTCAAAATTGTCAAAATTGTCAAAATTGTCAAAATTGTTAAAATTGTCGTAATTCGATTTAAAAAGTAATAATCTTAAACAAAACCCTCAAATTTCTTAGTTGCTACCGGCTTATCTCGAAACCAGTTGAATACCATTAATCTTAAACCCAAACAACCAAACTAGGGACTTCACCTGGTTAAAGTTTCATCAGAAAGCTGCCTGCATTCATCGTTTGGGCCCGCAAACTGTAGACAAACACGAAAGGTAATAATCCATCAGGCAACGCCGCGGTGGAACCCAAGTTGGTTCTAAAACTTTTCTCCGAGCCAGACCGTAAGTTATGACTTTCCATCGTTGTGTGACAAAAGCTACTATTTCATCTGCTAAACGCACCATCAGAGCAAGGGTTACTAACTACTTGGCTTTCAGCTTTCTTCCCTCGACACATTTTAACTTAGAGCCTCCGACAATTTTTTCATGCCTTTAAGCCTCTTCAGAGTAGGTAGTACTGTGCCGTGCCAACATGTCAGCAAAATAAAAAAAAAACGCTGACATTTTTTTCACTTTAGGCCGAACAGGTAAACCAATGTGAGGGGGAAAATGAATTATACAGGTGACAGAAAAGTTTCACACGGAAAATCTCTGCCTCTACGCTCTACGCTCTCTCTTTTTTATCTCAAAACACTCACACAGTGTTGTTTCCTTCTTCATCGTGTTGTTTCTGCTGTGAGTTGGTGGAAAAAAGAGTTTCAAACTAATATTTAATTTTTTCCTTTTATTTTCTTCTTCCCTCCAACGATTCCGTTCTTGCACCTCACAAACTTGGTCCAAATTCGTTTATGGTGCGATGTTTTGGTTTTTCCGTCTCGGGGGTTTTTCCCTTTTCTTCCACTTACTCAGGTATGCGATAGGAAATGCCGAACGACCGTTTATGAAAAACAAAATCGGATGGCTGGACGCACTAGCTGAGGCCACCCAGGAGTACTACTATCCGAATAACACCGGTGGAGGTCCGTCGATAAAGGTAAGTCAAGTTGAGTTGGGTTGGGTTGGGTTGGGAAAAAATCCGAGCTTTAATAACCTTTGATGGAATTTGGGAGTTCCTAGACTGCTGCTGTTGTTGCTGGTGCTGGTAAACTAGAGGAATTTGTATCATACTGCTCACGATGGAAGCGGGTCAAATTTGATTTCGATCACTTCTGGCGATCGATAGGCGATAGCACAAAAAAAAGTTACGGGTTTGCAGGTGAAAAATTCATATCCTTATTATGGATTGGAACGAAGTTGATTCGATTTCAATCCGGTTTCAGCAATTAATTTTCTACATTTCTGAGTAGATATCATGGCCGTAAGAACGAGTGGGGGGGGTTTGAAGGTCCCTCAAAAGCAAGCGGGGTTACCCTATTCTACACAATAAAATTTAAATTCTGATTAAAATTGTGATGGTGAAGTAAGGTTCTTCGAGAGTAACAATCTTGACTCAGAACTTTTGTCAAACATTAAAAACTAATCCCAGGCTCAGAATTCAACTACAGTTTTTCAAAATTTTCTCAATATTGATAATAATTCATTTCTGTAGTTAAAATTCTAAATAAGATTTAAGTCATTCCAGAGGTTCTGGTTTCATATAAAAAAAACGAGATGGTCTTTGGGTTCTCGTTGATGTTGTTCGGTGATGTTTAGAAAAAAGATTTGCTTGTTTTTTACGTTTCGGTTTACTGCTTTATTTCAACCATCTTCAGAAACTGTTTTGTAATGTAAAATGAGGAGAAAAAAAAAATATTTTTTATAATAACTATAGCCTAATTTATAAAACGTTAAAGTACAAAAGTAAAAACACTTTGTGTTTTCATAATTCGGATTCTGTATCCATTTTAGGATTCTTGATTTTCGGTTCGAAGTTCGAGTCATCATAAAAATTAAAATAAAAGCATTATTTGAAATCGTCGTTTAAAATTGGATTTTGATTTCATTCAAAATTTGATTTATAATTTTTGAAACTCATTTTCAATATTTAGAGAATGTTTTCCCGAATATGTAAAAAAAAAACTTAGTAACCACTTTGAGTTTATGTTATATATTCAGATTCTTAATTCTTGAAAAATTTTCCTATGGAAGATTCAAAAATAACAAAGTAAGAATAACGAATCTGGATATGAAACAAAAACTCGGGTTGGTTAATTTTTTTCATATTTGGAAAAATATTCTCTAGATATTGAAAATACGTATGAATTTAATTTAATTTACAAACTATATCAATAACTTTGAAGTAAAAAAAAACACTGAAAATTATATTATTGTGATCAAAAAATATTATTATATCTATCAGAGCAAACGGAAAAAAAATCCTCAGATAAAGGGAGGGGTATGTTTTGGTGACCTTTTTTCTATTATTTACATGATAAAAAAAATATTATTTTCTAATACTATTTAAGGGTGCTTAATCGGTATAGCGCACGGCACCCTTCCAAATAAATGAAATTCAAATCAAATCTAATACTATTTGATTACACTAGTTTACAGCATTTTTGAACTAAGTAAACTGAATATCATTTTTAATCTGAAATCGGGCGCTTAATCCGAAAATGAAATTCAAAAAAACCTCAGTAGAACAGTTTTTGAGTAATGCTCCAAATATGAAAATTTGTAAAAATAAAAAAAGTACTTGCTTTCGATCACCCGAACTTTATTTTTACGTATTATCAAGAGTATTGATTATATTAGTGACTTTATGATAGAAAAAAAAATATAAAAAACGTTTATTTTTGGAGGTAATTTTGATTCAGCAATAGTTTTAGACTTGATGGTAACATTTAAAAATCTGATTTTCTATTAAAATGTCAGTTCAAAACCAAGATTTCAAGTGGATATTTTGCAATCTTCGAGTGAAATATTTGTCTCAATTTAGACTTAAAGAAAATTGTTCGTAAAAAAATTGCTTTTTACTAAAAAGCGATCGGCTTGTGAAGAAAAATGTTATTTGTGAAAAACCAGTATTTTTTGTTCCTCCCGAGCTAAATATCTTAAAATTCTATTCACGTTTGAAGCTCCAGCAACCCCTCCCCATGGTCAGACCTATCTGAAATTTGGCATGTGACCTTCGGGTAAGCTAAAAATAAATTTTGACTTAGAGCGAGTGAGATTTACTACGTTTAATTCTTCCTATACTATGATTAGTACACTGCGATTCGTTAAATTACACTAAGTTTTTTTTTTTACGCGGTATGAATTCCGTCGTTAACGTAAAGGACTTGAAATATTTTCGCTCAAAGAACGTGTTGATTCACGAGAGTCGTGTAGAAAAATCATATCCATGGCAAAAAACCGCGTAAAAAGAAGCCGTGTTAGAAAAACAGAGCAAAATTAAACCGCGTAAAAAAAATACCTAAGTTTATTAAAAAATGCGAAAATTACTGCTATGGTAAAGTAACCATAACTTCTTCAATTTTCTACCGATTTTTAAAAATAATAACTGACATTTAAAACCAATAGAAAATCGGATTTTCTAAATGTTACCATCAAGTCTAAAACTATCGCTGAAACAAAATTATCTCTAAAAAAACGTTTTTTATAATTTTTTTCTATCATAAAGTCACTAATATAATCAATACTCTTGATCGTACATAAAAATAAAGTTCGGGTGATTGAAAGCAAATTTATTCACCTCTAATATACAAAAAAGAGATTTCAAATTAATTTTTCGCAGTTCGAGATATTTGAATCTAAGTTCAAGTACTTTTTTTATTTTTCCAAAATTTCATATTTGGAGCATAACTCAAAAACTGTTCTACTGGGTTTTTTTTTTTAATTTCATTTTCGGATTCAGCGCCCGATTCCACATTAAAAATATTGATCGATTAATAAAGTTTGCGATTTTTTTTAAAATTTTGTAAGCTAGTATTGTTAATTAAGAAATTAATTTTTAAATATTTTTATTAAATCAACAAAATTAAAAAAAAAATAAAAACATGTTTAATAGAATCTAAAAAATATTACAACAAAATATACAAATAAATTTAATTTTTTTTTTTAATGTTAAAAATTAAAAAAAAAACAAAGCGAGAAATTAAAAAAAAATAAAATTTATAAAATTAAAAAAAAAGTTAGAGAAACTTAAAAAAAATTTAAAAAAATTAAATATAGCTAAAAACATAAAAAAGGAAGAAAAAAAAATTAATTAGAAAAAAATCTTAATAAGGGCTTATGATATAGCTCAGTAGGCAAGTCCATTGCTTCCTAGCCGATGTTCGTGAGTTCGAGCCTAAGAGTAAACATCGATCACAGTTGTAGCGGAGAAGTTTTTCAATGACTATCCGCCAACTACATCGTTGATTTAAGTTGCGAATGCCGTAAAGATGTTAAAACGACTATAATCGAAACAAAAAAAAAGAAAAAAAATCCTTACAAAATTTAAAAATCAATAATCTAAAAGAACATGAAACATTTAAAAGAAAAAAACAGAAATTTCAACAAAATAAAAAAAAACCATTCGATTGTTGAAAAAATTGCAAAAAAAAAATACAAAAAAAATAAATTATCAAAAAAATTAAGTTAAAATATAAAAAAAAACTAAAATGAAAATAATTTTAAGAAATGAAAAAAAATTGAAAAAACTGAAAAAAAATTTAAAAAAATTTATAAAAAACATTGAAAAAGAAAATAAATTTGAAAAAAATAAAAAATAAATTAATGAATTTAAAAACAATTGGATATCGAAAGGAAAGTAGTAGAACAAATTGTTGAAAATAACAAAAATGGAAACAAATATTTTTTTAAATTACAAAAAAATTAAAAAGAAACAAAAAAGAACATGAAAATGAAATTGAACATAACAAAACAATTTTTTTTTAATTTAAAATAATAGTTTTAAAATAAAAAAAAGCAAATTTCAAAAAAAAATTTAAAAAATGAAAAAAAAAATTCTACACACAGCAGAATAACAATTTAAAAAACAATATTAATAATAAAATATGAAATTAACCATCTTTCATTCAAGTTTAGAAGGAAAAAGCTTGAATAGCACTTCAATTCAAAAGATGTTTTTGGTATCCATTATTGAATTTTTTGTTATTGAAGAAATAGCGAAAATCTTCATTCCTTGTTACTTCTTATAGGGAAATAATAATATCATTTTAAAGATGTAATAACATCATTGATTTTATGTTTCAGTTACCTGTTCAAAAGATCTCGACGATACAAGGGAAGGTCCCTGTCAAGGTTGCCGAAATCTGTAGTTTCACAGAATTTTAAGCAAATTTTTATCACAGAATCTGTGTCACAGAACACAGAATTTTAAAATACTCACAGATTTCACAGAATTTCCAAAATTAAAATCTAGATACTTTACTTTCAAATAAAAAAAAAGTATGATAGGGTAGTTTAAATTGATTTTATCCAACGTAAATGTAAACAAACTCCCAATTTTAACATGAATTTTCAATAAAATTAAAGGAAATAACAGCACAGAAATCCATCACAGAATTGATAGGAAAAATCACAGAGAGTCAGAATTTTTAAGCTAAAAACACAGAATTTTTTTCGGCAACTTTGGTCACTTTGAGGCTTAGAGAATCTTCCATAGAAGGAAAAGTTATGAAGAGAAAAATTTCAAGAAAAAAGAAGCATAAATATATAGCTAACGAGCCAATGTTCGAATCTACTCAACATGCAATAGGAGGTTTCTGTGCATCCTTTGTGTTTCATAACTTTTTCCTCCCATCTTAGTGACTTTTCTTGTCTTGTCTTGTCTTGTCAAGATCTTTGTAACCGCATATTGCACATCCAGGTGCATCTGAAAATGATGTTTCATACATTTTTTTCCGGTTTGGGTTTTTATTGTTTACTTAAACTTGACGTCAGATTTAATGCATGATTCACAGTATCAAAGACGTACCCACTTTAAACGTTGAATGTTGCAGAAAGTTTTGATTTGATGGAAAAATTCATTGTTTTAAAAACCCTTACTCTTTATGTTAAAGAAGACTGCCACATTAAATTTAATTTCAATGGCAATCTTCTTCAACAGATTATTGGTTTGATTTTGGATTGCACAAAATTTTCTTTTTTTTCAAGTAAGGCTTTCATCCTTAATAATTCAATTGTAATTTTTATCCTTTATAAATTTCAGCATTTCATTCAAATAAAAAATTTCACAAAGAATTCTGTCTACATTGAAAATGACTCTTAAGAGAATTGGGAATCTTTTAAGTGTTAAAAAAAATAAAATAAAATAAATAAATATCTAACACCGTAGGCCTCGAAATTAAAATTGGTAAGGATTGTCAATTACGGTATTGAAATTTCAACAATCAAGATTTAAACAATATAACAGGCAATTCACGCAACAAAAGTACCTAAACCGAATAACTTTTTTTGGGAAAATTCATAAAGAGCCGAATATCGATTTAAGGATAAGATTTTTATAAAACACTAACTAAATAAGTTTAACATCGCAACAGCAAATAACTAAACTGAAGTTGGCTTTATTCCAAAGTATTTGATCCTCTATTAGTTTGTATTTGAGTTTAGAAGCCACATTTTTTAATGTAAATAATTTTGAGCAGTTTTCAAAAGGTTTTGCAAAGAACACTGGGTAAGTCAGATGATTTTTAAATTTTAAGGTAGGTTTTGACAAATTGATAAAAAATTTTGGACATCAGAACAGCTGTTCATAAGTCACTCTATATTTCAGTTTTAGTTTTGTATTTCACGGCATAAACATTCTATGAAAACTAATATTATTTGAAGAATATCCGTACTACTTATTTACTTATAAATTTTGAATTCTGTTTTTTAAATCAATATTGCACACGATCCTTGTTTATTTTTAGTAAAAGATGAGAGAAAACCTAATATTTTCATTTTTTTTTTCTGGATAACCTGATTTTAAAATAACAACAAAAATATAACTTAGAAAATTTTTGTGAATTCAATTGAAATTACAAACTGGGCAGGGAGATGGGGGGTGGTTCGTTACATATTTTTATCTTTGACATTTGTTTTCAAATAATACATGATTTAAATAAAATTAAAAATATTGTTTTCTATTACCACAGACAGATTCCTTAAAAATAGCTAACTTTAATCACTTATAAAGCTACAAAATAAACAACTTAACGTTATAAACTCCATGTTTTTATAACGTTGAAACCTGCCTGATTCAAATGCAACCAAAAAATGAACCGAATTCAACCGAACTAGAAAGATACAGGTGTTCGAAAACAGCTATTTTTTCTTAGTTTTTCCGATCTAACTCGTTTCAGTCTAAATATTTTTATTAAGTGTGTTCCACAAAACTGTTCGATTTTAAGTGACTCAAAACTCTTTCAAACATATCTTGCTCGAATAAGCTCGGCCTGGAAAGATGTCGTTAAAATACTGAAAATTTTGATAAGAAATATTTTTTTATTTTGAACCCTTCTAACTTTTTTGGGTTAGCTTCTACGATGTTGACGTTTTCAACAAAATTGCTACATTTTTTACAATCTAAAAACTTGCCAAAGACATAAGTGCTCTAAAATGAAAAATACAAAAAAAAATTTCTATCTCACTGCTAGGTGATTTAATCATTTTTATCAAAAGCTCATTTTAAAGTACTTTGAATGTAGGTAAAATGTCCCGAAGACACTATGGGTCTAAAACGCTCCGTTTTGGCGTAAACAATTTTGATC
Source organism: Uranotaenia lowii (assembly GCF_029784155.1). Classification (NCBI taxonomy): domain Eukaryota; kingdom Metazoa; phylum Arthropoda; class Insecta; order Diptera; family Culicidae; genus Uranotaenia; species Uranotaenia lowii. The sequence goes on from NC_073693.1 coordinate 17,051,781, forward strand.
ACCTTTTTACATCGTTTCCCTTTGTGCGCCGGGCCTAGCCAAACTTTTGCCATTTTCTTTCAATTTGTAAGAAAAACTTATACTATTTTCAAATATAATAAGCTGAATTTATTAAACTTTTGAAAAAATTCATAGATTTTAACCATCAATGAAAATAAATCTAATTTTCGAAAGTTATAGTAAAATGTAGATTAACATTTTGCGGTTTAAATCGGATTCATGCAAACTCGATCCTAGCTTGAGATTTTAGTGTATTATTTGGCTCTTGAAAAAATTGCTTAATAATGTTGAACAATACGCCAAAAACATACGAAATTACCTGCAATTTCTCTTAGAAATTACTCTTGTTTTTTTTTTCTTTCATCAAATACTTCCAATTAAAAATCATTTTCTGTGGATGCTTTTTTTCAATTAAAAACCAGAGTTTTTCATAAGACAAAACTTGCAAAATAATCTAAAACTGTACTTGATTTTTGTAATTTTCAGCGGAATTCAGTTAAAAAAATGAATCAATCCGAATTATAAGCCAGCAATATCTGTTAATTTGAATTACTTATCGATAAAGACATGATAAAAAATGTATTTTGATTATGGAACTCATTTAAGAGCTGAATCAGAATTAGAATTTTGAATTGTAATTTTGAATCTGAATTTCTAACCTAAATTCATAATTTCTGTTTCGGAATTTAAATTTTAAATCTGTTTCCTGAGATTTACAAAAAAAACCGGTTTCCGAATGTAGATTTTAGATAAAAATTTGGTTCAAGGCCCTCAATCATGAACCCATAACCATAATTCTGATGTTGATTTTTTATTTCATTTATGTATTTCTTTTCAGACTGGCAAATTTCAATAGAAATAAAAGCTTCAAATAATGAATCTGTACATTTTTAAGCTTCAATTTAGCGCAATTTATGTAAAAATCTTAAAAATGAATAATCAAAAATTAGTAGAGAAAAATAATTTTTAAACTTTTTTTTAATTTATTTTATAATTTAGGCAATTTATGTAAAATAACTAAAAAATTAATAATTAATATATTAATTAAATTTCCGAGAGAACCCTCTGCCGCACCAATCTTTATAATGAACCTTAGAATTTATCTTTTCTTCAATTTATGTGCCTTCAAGAAGAATATGTTCCTTACTACAAAAGCTTATGGTACTCTCTATTTCGAAAGTGAACCACAGTTCTATCCTTTTAACTATAAAAACTATTTGCCAGAGGTAGGACTAGAAGTTACTTTGCGTGACAAGAGTGGCTGAAAACGGAACGGATAGCATCTAGCTTCTACGTGGCAGCAGTAGTAGTGGCAGCAGTGGAAAAAAAACCAAAGAGGTGGACGTGTTTACGAGTCCGTCATGAAAAATTATTAACATTCAACGCTTTGTTGCTCTACCTTGCTTGTTGTGGGAAAAACTGTGTTAAAAATTATTCTCCTGGGACCAGTTCTCTTGTATTTACCAGCTAACAGAAACAGCAGCAGCAGTCGTATATTAATACCCAAACATATTAACAGAGGGCGAAAGGCGTTCCGACTTCTCTCTGGATATTGCTCCCGGGCATGTTTGCCGGTGGCCAGCGCTCATAAATATTCATAACTTCGTGCAACATATAGTTTTCATGGATCGATTTCTTTTCTCGTTGTCGTTTTTTTTTTCGCTCAACCATTTTTCTGCGGCACGATTTTGCGACCCTGTTGCTCCTTGTTGGGTGTCCTGCCGGGGGATTTTGTGTTGATGGATTTAAACCTTTCCCAATGGACGCATCCGGCTGTTGATTGAAAAAACAACGCCCATCAACTCCGGCTTATGACTGGAAAATCCGGTACCATGGTCAACAAAAACAAATACAAATGTCACCGAAACTTCAACAGTCACGATATGTGACCGCACTGTACTTCACCTTTACCTCACTAACGTCGGTCGGATTTGGCAACGTGGCACCGAATACGGACGCCGAGAAAATATTCACGATATGCGTGATGCTCGTTGGATGTAAGTATCGGAATGACCTTTTATGGAGCTGTAAAACGTGATTCCTGGTGCAGCCAAGGTCCTGTCCCAAGTCCAGATACCAAAACAGCAGTAATTTCCCCATCCCATACTTCCTTTTACGACTTCCTACCGAAAAAAAAAATTATTGTATACCAACTACCATCCTCCTCGTTTAATATCCGAACTCAATTAATCGTGACTCCCCCTAGATTAGAGTCAAACAACAGTGATTGCCCCAAGTCCGCTAACGAATTTATATTTTCTTCTCCGTCTCCCCCGTCTTGGCATCGAATTAATCAAAAACCTACCGACAACGCCCAAACAACCATGCCGAAATTAGCTCTCATGTACGCCAGCATCTTCGGTAACGTTTCGGCCATCATTCAGCGGCTCTATTCCGGCACGGCCCGGTATCACACGCAAATGCTGCGGGTGCGGGAGTTTATTAGATTTCATCAGGTGAGTACTTGTTCTTTTTTTTCGATAAAGGAATCGTTTTCACTTTAAGAATTGACCAAAAGTCTACGGTAGTTTAAATTTACCTTCATCTTCAAAATTTTCGTTATGATTATCAATAAGTATTGTTAACCATATGAAGTACCTTGGCAAACAGTTAACCACAGTAGAATGTACCTTGGCAAACAGTCATAGGCAACGACAACATAGACTCCAATACTGTATTTGGATTCTTTCAAAAACAGCGAAGACATTACTACTCAAAATTGTACAACACGGTTTATGAAAGCTGCCTCTTCCCTATTCAATGTTTTCAAATAACTTATATGAACTTTAGAAGCCTCATCTAAACCCGAACTTCTGTTTATATAATCGGTCGTAAGTCAAACAGATTGCATTGAACTTTTTGACTTTTCAGCATTGGTAAAATTGGAAATTTTTATAATTCTCAGTAATTAGTGTAACATTGGCACAATTCTCTTGTAGAACTTTGTAACATATTTTTATTCTTCAGACAGTCTATGTTGAACACACTTTTAAGATTTTAAGAAATTGTGACTATTTTATCCTAGCTGGCAATCAACGTTAATTGACGTCAAAGCACATTCGGCGAGTGAAATCCATCTTGTTCACTGTTCCATTGTCAATGAATCCACATTACTTTTAACAGCATATAAAGTGAGGTGCAATTTACTTTTCTTCAATAACCGGTTTTTTTCCAATATTTAATCGGTACGCTGATTAAACTATGTTCAATACTTCAGAAAATGGTTTCAGTAACAAATCAACTTCTACTGGTTTTGTTTCAGAACATTTTTTTTCTCAGAAATTCAGAAGTAAGCTGTCATTTTTTCACATTTTTTATGACGAAACAAAGCAGTTTTAGCATGACTGTTTACCTGACAAACGGTAACCATTACTCTCTGGAGCCACCTTCTTTTTAATATTAACATCTGCATTATCTGCAATTTTCGGTAAAAATAAAACTATTTTTTGAATGTTTGAAAACTTCATCGCTTGTGTCAGGGGGAGCTCAATGCAACTGCTTGGTCAGTCAAAGAAATTTTTCACGACCGAATAAAAATGCTATTGAGCCTTGCGATAAATTAGTTCATGTAAATTCATAAACTTTGCATTGTGGCTCTTTAAAATGTATCACGTTAAAAGTAAAAGCCAGAAATCTTATACAGACCTTCTCAGCGTGCTGTTTCTTAAAAATACTTTTCAATAGTTTTCCGAGCGAACCTTTTGGCAAAATTATAACAAATTTTGCTATCACGCCATAACAGCCAAATTCGACATAAGGACACAGCAAAAATGGGAGTACAAATTTTCAAACTTGGTTATTAAAATAATACCAAATTTAACTTAAAATGAGACCCCAACTACGTTTTTTGGTTTGTCAGGGAAGCCCTATGTCATTTTCAGCTCATTTGGTTAAATCTAAGGGGTCGCTCAAAGAGCCTCAAGCTTGTATGGAAAGTTGGCGCCATTTGTTCTAGCAAAACTGCAAAACTCACTTTTTAGTTCTAATTTGTATGCTTTTAGTTCTAATTTGTATACTTAGTTTCACACAATACCTGTAGACCGTCAGATGGTTGAAGTTATGACAAAAAATAACTTATTAAGGATACAGTGGCATAGCGTCTTCTTACAGAGTAAGGAACAATTTCAGCGCCCAAAGTTTTTATTCCAGAGCATGATTCTATTATATAAGAAAGGTTGCTGAAATCACAGAAAAATCTGTAATTTCCCAGAATTTTGTGCGAATTTTTATCACAGAATCGGTGTCACAGAACACATAATTTTGAAATATTCACAAAAATCACAATTTTTTTCAATTTTGAATGGATTTCAAAAATTAAAACTTTTTTGGTCAACATAAAATATTAATTTCACTCGTTGAATTAGAAAAGTATGATAAAATTTATTATGTTAATTGATTTTTCACAACTAAAATGTAAAAGAGGAACAATTTCTCATCAACTTTCAATGAAATTAAAGGAAAAGGCATCACAGAAAACCATCACCGAATTTTTGGGTAAAATCACAGATTGTAAGAATTTTTTTTTTCTCAAAAACGCAGAATTTTTTTTCGGCAACCTTGCATATAAGGCCTTCATATGCAAAAGGGTATAAGTGCAAAAACAACCTTTTTGTAGTTAATAATGCCAAACAGTTTTTTTCAAATTTCAAACTGCATTTGATGATTTTTCAGATTTTTACAATTTTATTAACATACTTTAACGTTAGAAAGAAAAAAAAAATTCGAAAAATTAATGAAAAATGGCCTAACACAAAAAACGTAAAAGTCTGTTTTTCGGAATCTGCTTTTATGCGCTTATACCCTTTTGGCTCTACGCGCCTCATATTAAACAATAATTCTACGTAGCTTCCGCGAAATTACAAAATTTTGACATTAAACGTAAGTGTTATGATAAATTAGTTTTAGACCTCAGGCTACTACAGAAAATTTGCTTTTCAAAGTTATACTTAATATGTTCAGGTATTTTTAATTTTTTTAACTTTTTCCAACTTTTCAGTATGCTCCAAAAGTTATTAATTTTCGTTGAATAGGAATCGTCCGTGGTCTAAAAATTCACAACAGATTCCCTGAGAAAAAAGGAGAAAAAAAGCCTAGTCGCAACAGGTAGTGGTTTCCTAAGGTGGTTCCATAAGGTAGCCAGATTTTTTTTTCAGATCGTATCCGGGCCGGACAAATCCGGGCTATTTTATCAAAAATCTGGCAAAGTCCGGACATTTGATTACGAAATTTTTGACCAAAAATACGGGCAATATCCGGGCAACTTTGGTCAAAATCCAGGAGTTACTCACCAATAATTAAGAAAAAAATACTTGGTAAAAAATTTGTCCATCGTCATTCGTCAGCAGATTTTAAATCGTACTTTAGGCTTCCAAAAAACCTTCCATGATTATTTTTATGAAACTCGCTCAAAAAATTTCATTCTGGACGCATAAGTAAAAATTTTTACTACACAATTAGTTTTTTTTTATTAATTCGAGAGTAAAAATAAGATTAAATTTGGGCAAAATCCGGGCTCTTTCAATGAAATCCGATAACCGGGACGGACCGGACTATTGACAAAGTTTCATACTAAATATCCGGGCAAACCTGTACAAACCAGGCAATCTGGCAACCTTACTCATGCAGGTTCGAGAATTGAATCATTAATTAGTATTGTCACCTGATACAGCTCCAGAATCGTCCTTTCCGTCGAACAGCCTGTCACTTTGCTGTGTTTTCATATGGTTTAGGCTCTCCTATTTGAACGGGACTATTTTGTTATAATTGTAAATAAATCTCACTCAACAGTAGTTAAAATTTACACCGGATATTGACCAACGCTAGAAAAAAAAATGAGTAAATTAAAACGCTGCCTGAGTAACAGACAAGGAAATCAATATCTTTATTATAATTTTTTTTTTTTTGAAAAAAAATGTCACTTTAAACTTGTTTCTAATTTTACAGTTTGAAAAATGTTTTTCGGTTCATCATATTAACCACATACTCGTAGGCGAGCGCGTTAAAAGATTTTTTTAGAAGATTTGCCACTTGTTAAAAGACATACACCGTCTTGGCCAATTAAGGCTTTACAGACTGAATAAATGACGTGGACAACTTAAGATTAACATTTAACACCCAGTACCGAGATGGGAATCGAACTCATGCCATCAGTGAACCAGCGATTACCGTTTTACCACGCTAACCACTCGACCACCGAGACGTACAAACGTACAAACACTTGTAGCGTAGGAGTCGAAATTGCGCAGTTGCTTCATAAAAATAAAAAATTTAAAACAGGAAAGTTCCTCTGGAAAGTTTCATCCAAACTCATAAGCGTAGATCCTTCCATTTTACTGTCTTTCTAGGGTACTGAAAATTATACTGATAGTTCAGTATTCCTTCAAACATTCCCGTTTTCGCTAAAATTACACAAGAAAAACTTTCACAAGAAGAATGTATGTTAATTTTACATCAGAGGTGCCAGGTGTTCTAATTGTACTGATTTCAATGAAATATGAAAATCATTCTGGAGACCTGGCTTTAGCTGAATCTTTTTCACTCTGCCTCTCTAAAGTAAGCTCGATTTGCTCTCCGGCAGACGACATACTCATCATCGGTGACTTCAATCTACCTGGTTTGAAATGGTGCTCCTCCCCAAGCGGCTTTTTATTTTCGGATCCTGCTCGTTCTTCATTCTCGGCATCCTCCAACATCTTCCTAGACTCCTTGAGTATCGCGACTCTTCGACAGATCAACAAAATTGAAAACGAAAACGGCCGTATGCTTGATCTCTGCTTCGTGAACGAAGAGATCAAGAATCCGGCGATTGAATCTGCTCCTGCTCCTCTTGTTAAAACTGTCCCGCATCATCCAGCCTTAGTGATTTCACTCGATATCACTAAAACACACGGCTCAGAAGAGAAAATCGCTTCCTTCTATCACGATTTTAAGAACGTTGACTTCGAAGCTATATCCCTCGTCCTGCAATCCGTGGATTGGGAGGCTGAGCTCGATTTCTCTAATCCCAATACAGCTGCTGAGACGTTTGCGAACATCCTGAATTATATCATCGATCGTCATGTGCCGAAACGCAGCACGGCTACCAATCTACGGACCCCCTGGGTTACCGGGAGTCTTCGGAGACTTAAGACGGCCAAGCAGCGCGCACTACGCAACTACAACAAGCACAAGTCCCTCTACACTAAGGACATACATATATCGCAAATTGAATTCTGCCTATAAGAAAGCCAGTAAGCGTTGCTACCAGAGTTATATTAATCGGTTACAACAGAATTTCAAGAGCAGTCCGAAATCTTTTTGGAAGCATGTGAAAAATCAGCGGAGAGAATCAGGGCTTCCGTCTCACATGTTCGTGAACAGCAACACAGTGAACTCTGATCCCGAAATTTGTGATCTATTTGCCGAGAAGTTCTCTAGCATTTTTACAACTGGATCCATTTCTCCTGAGCAACTGGTTAGAGCAGTGAGAAATATATTGCCTATTGGTTCTTCGTTTAACGGTATCATAATCGACGATGCATCCATATCGAAAGCGACAGCTAAGCTGAAAAACTCTACATCTATGGGCCCGGATGGTATACCTGCGACTTTTTTGAAGCGTTTTATGCCACTTTTGCTGTCTCCTATTCGGCTTATTTTCCAATCATCGCTGGATGTTGGAATCTTTCCCTCACTGTGGAAGGAAGCCTACATGTTTCCTGTTCACAAGAAGGGTGACAAGAGAGATGTTAACAACTACCGCGGAATTTCAGCTCTATGCGCGATAGCCAAATTCTTTGAATTGGTTATCTTGGATCCCATTAATTCGTTCTTCAAGCACCAGCTTTCCAATGATCAACACGGGTTCATGCCTAAACGATCCACGACTACTAACTTACTCACCTTCATATCTTTTGTGCAAGACAGCTTTGCTAGGAAAACCCAAACTGACGCCATATATACTGACCTTTCTGCTGCATTCGACAAGGTGAACCACGATATCGCTATCGCAAAGCTGGAACGTCTGGGTTTCTGTGGATCCCTTCTGCACTGGTTCCACAGTTACTTAACAGGTCGAAAGTTATCCGTTCGTATTGGTGTGCCTCAAGGAAGTCATTTAGGACCACTAATTTTCGTGATATATTTTAATGACGTACTCTCGCTCCTTGACTGTAAAAAACTTGCATATGCCGACGACCTGAAACTCTTTCACACCATAAACAGCCAAGAGGACACCAATTTCCTGCAGCAGCAGTTCAATGTGTTTGCTCAGTGGTGTGACATGAATTGCCTGCCCCTGAATCGCAGTAAATGCTCGGTCGTATCATTCTCACGTAAGCGACACCCTCTTATTGCGGAGTACGTTCTCGGAGACGGAATCATTTCTCGAGTGGACCACATCAACGATCTGGGCGTTATTCTCGATCAACGCCTGGAGTTTAAGACTCACACAAACTACATCGTCGACAAAGCATCCAGAAATCTTGGATTCTTATTTCGCATGGCCAAAGACTTCAAAGACGTGTATTGCCTGAAAAGTCTTTACTGCTGTATAGTTCGTTCCATCCTCGAGTATGCTTCCGCTGTTTGGTGCCCTTTCTACCAGAATGGGGCGGAACGAATCGAGGCTATCCAGCGTCGCTTCTTGCGGTATGCCCTACGCCATCTGAACTGGCAAGACCCGTTCCGTTTACCAAGCTATGAGAATCGCTGCCACCTTATAGACCTAGATACGCTTCAAGCCCGCAGAAACGCTACGCGCGCTCTAGTTGTTGCTGATCTTTTAACGTCGAGAGTTGACTGTCCCGTTTTGCTGGAGGCCATTCCTCTCAGCGTGCGTCCCCGAGGATTGAGGAACCAGCTTTTGCAGCTCTATGTTCCTATTCGTCTCAACAACTATGGAGCGAACAACGCATTTATCGGCATATTGAAAACGTTCAATCGCTTTTCTGAGCATTTCGACTTCGATGTTTCGAGGAACGTGTTCCGGAGAAAAATTTTAACTGTTTCAAGAACTGTATAAACCTGTGTTAATTTTTATCTTGTACTAGCTGACCCGGTGTGCTTTGCTACACCTTCAAAAATTTTTGAAACTTGTGGTACCTAGTTATTTAACTTGTTATTTATTTGCACAAAATTTTAAGTTCAATTTCAATATCATTAAATTTTTTTTTCAAAATGAATTTGCAAATTTTTTATTTTGAAATCTTAATTATTTTTTTTAAATCCGTGTTTTAACCCTTTTTATGACTCTGAATTTCTTTGCTTAAAAAGTTTATAACTTATGCCAAAATATTTTTTTTATAAATATGAAACTTTGTCAAACTCAGTAACAAAATAACATCATGGGACATTTATTTTACCTATTCGTTCTCGAATTATCATACGAATTACCCCCATTAATATATCCCTAATTGAAAGAAGGTGGGTCTCATAACATCAGAAAAACACTTCTTGTATAGAAATACGATCCCACGTCATATATGGCCCCATTCTCGATAAGTTCTCGAGTTATTCAAAAAATTGGTGTCCCTCTCCCTACTGAATATCTCCCCTCTGGCAAGAGAAGGGGTTTTCAAACCATCGAAGAAACATTGCTTGTACACAAATTTGCTCCCATAATAATTTAATTCTATTTTCTCGATAAGTTTTAGAAATATTAAACAAATTTTATCAATGCCCTCTTTTCCTTCTATATCGTTCCACTGATTTGTGGTAGTGATGCTAAACTACCGGAAAAAAACATATCTTGAGCTCGAATACCCTCTCATGCCAAATTTGGTTTCGATTGATTTATATGTTGTCGAGTTATGCTATAAAATTTGTATCGGAGCCGCTCTTCCTACCTATCCCCTACCTGGAAGAACAGGATCAAGATTGAACATTCCGTGTATTCAAATACACTCCTATGCCAAATTATTCTCCAGTTGCTAAATTGAATGATTGTTCCATTTGTTAGATAAGTTTTTGGATTATGCAAAACAATCATACATATATGAGCTTCCGTCTTCCCTAACTGCATTCTCAATTGAAGGAGAAAGAAGTCTCAAATAAGCTAATAACCATTTTACGTATTCATGCCAAAGCTTTCCCATGCCAAAGTTATTTCCATTTGCTTGATTAGTTCTCGAGTAATGCGAATAATTGTAAAGGAGCCCCCCCCCCCTCCCCCTCTCCTTCATATCACCCCACTGGAAGGAGGCAGTAGTACCAAATATTCACATAAACCTTCCCTGTGCTCAAATACCCTCTCAACCCAAATTTCATTCCATATGCTTAGTAAGTTCCCGAGGGATGTAAAAATTATATGGGAGGACCCTCCCCCCTTAAGATTTTCCGACTTGAAGGACGAAAGGTTCTCAAAATATCATAGAAACATTTATCGTAATCATATACCTTCCCACGTCAAATTGGGTGCCATTAGCTTGATTATTTATCCAGTTATGCTAAAAATTGTAAAGGAGCACCCTCCCCCCCTTTCTATATCCTCACTGGAAGGAGGGAGGGGTACCAAATATTCATAGAACTGTTTATCGTACCCATATACCCTTCCTAGCCAAATTTGGTTTCATTTGCTCGAATAGTTTTCAAGCTATGCAATAAAAAAGTGGTAAAAGGCCCCCCCCTTCTTCCTGTATCTTCAATGGAAGGAGGGAGGGGTTTGAAATAATCATAGAACCATTTTTTGTATCCCACTACCCTCCTATGCCAAATTTTGTTCCATTAGCTTGATTAGTTTTCGAGTTATATGAAAAATTGTAAGATAGCCCCCCTCTCCCCTTCCTATCATCCCACTGAGAAGAGGGAGGGGTACCAAATATTCATAGAAATATTCCTCGTTCCCAAATATCACCCCATGCCAAATTTGATACCATTTGCTTGATGGGTTCTCGACTTATGCAAAAAATGGTCTTTTGTTTGGGAGGCCCCTCCCTCCCTTCATGAGAGAGGGAGGGGTCTCAAACCATAATAGGAACCTTCCCCTGCCTCCAATAACCCCACCTGCCAAGTTTCACGCAAATCGGTTCAGTAGTTTCCGAGTCTATAGGGAACAGACAGACAGACAGACAGACAGACAGACAGACAGACAGACAGACAGAAATTCATTTTTATATATATAGATTGTAATTACTATTAAGTTATCATTAGGATCTACATATGATCTGTTGATTTTATTCTAATAAACAATGTGTGAAATTTATAGTTCAATGATAAGAAAATAAAACAGCCAGTCTAAGCCAAGGCTTAGAGATTAGAGCGTATGTCGTCTAAGCAAAAGATCGAATCCATAGGCATACATAGGATTCTTCTTGAGCATTCAAAGCACGCTAGCTGACTCTTTTGGAAGTTTGACCATTTAAGTATATGGATGGATCTTTCAAAGGAACATAACGTTGTACTTAGGATCTCTTATGAGTGAATTAAGGTAACGTAAGGTTGTACTTCGGATCTAACCTATGTGTGTGCTCATAAAATGCTCAATCAGTATTCACCTGGCAATAGTGAAAGCACACATTAAAATAACGCGGCAACGCTACAAAAGATCTAACAACTGGTCGCAGTGGTCTCCCCCAACAAACAAATAAAACAAAATAAAAAATAACTGGAATGAAAAAGGTTTCTTTTATATACAACCAATTAACATCTTAGTAACATTTACCTAAATTAACCCACAAGCAAAAATAAAGAAAAAGAAATTAGAGCTTCGAGTATTTGTATTAGGATATTATCAGAGGATTTAAGTACTCTCTGGAGCCACTTTTTTTAAACTTGAACAATAATATCTGTTATAAAAAATAAATCAAATTTCTCATTCATTACATTAATTAAAATGTTCACGATTGAATATTTATAACTAACATAAAGTTGGCAGAATTTTTCCAAAACCCGGGCCATGCTGTCCGGGTTATTTGATTAAAAAACCTGGCAATATCTGGGCAAATGGTTTTGAAAAATTTCAAGCCCGGAAAATATCCGAGCAAATTTGGCCAAAAACCAGGAATTGTTCGACAAAAACCAAGAAAGAAAACACATTAAACTTTTTTTTTTAAATCGAAACACATGGGCAGATTTGAAATCGTTCTATATGCTTTAAAAATCGTTTAAGATAGTTGAAATAAAACTAATTGATATAGAAATCATAATAACATGATTTGATTTTTTTTGTAGATTTAACAAATGAAGCAAATAAATCCTGGTAAAATACGGGATTTTTCCAATAAAATCCGGATATCCAGACCGACCCTAACCTAACAATATTCAACTACTTAACTACTCACGATAGTCAACAGAATAAGCCATATCTAAAACTAAAAATCGAGATATCCATTACTTTATAGTGAATCACTTTGATTATAAAAAAGTATTTACAATTTGTTTTGCCGAGTAGAAATATATTTAAAAAAAACATCGGCTTTAATTTTATTTTGTGATTTTTTTTCTTCTAAATGCTCAACTTCACATACAAAAGCGTTTTGATAAATGATACAAACCAACAAAATTCACCCTTTTCCGAGAAGCAAAGAATTTATTAGCTTATTTAGATTAATTTGGGTGCCCTGAATCCAAATATTTAATTAATTTTTTGTTTTAGGTTTTGAGGTTTGAAAAAACCTTTGAAAATAGGTAATCATTTAAGAAGTTTCAGCACTTGTTTGACAAATCTGCAAAACATTACAAGAATTTTGAAAGAAAAATAAAATTTTGCGTAGACCGCAAGTAATTTTGATTTCTGCAAAAAAAAGGCAATAGAAGTTCTTATCTTGTCTTTTTTTTCCCTTCCTGTAATAAACGAATTTATGAAAGATTAACTAAATTCAACCAAATTGAATTTTAGAACAACAAATTTGTAAAATAAAATAAATCTTTTTTATCTTTATTGGGTGAGATCAGAAAAACTAGAAGTGATAAAATAAAGTATTTTACTTTTTTTGATCACTGTATTTCTGAAATTAGAAAATTTAAACTTAACATTATTCTTCGATTATAAGGATGATAAAACAATTCAGAATCAGCTTTTGTTATTCATGTAGGTTTTGATTTCATCAGTTATCAATGATTGATAGACTAAACCAAACAAAAATTTCGAGCTCAAGACTCAATATTCATTCAAATCAGTCATAAAAAATAGGTACTTAAAATGCGGTTCCCTGGAGTTATCAATTGAATTTTTCTATTCAGAATATATTATCTTTTTGAAATCCTTTATATCTTATTTTAAATAACAAAAACATGGTACGCTTCCTTTATTTTCATTACTTTAAGTCTTGTTTTTCAAATCGATCACGATTTTTTAATAAATCATTGAAAAGTTCGAAAAGTGATTGGAAGAAGCAACTTCATAGTTAAAATGTGATGAGCCGTTCTAACCAAATTAGTCCTACTTACTTTATGATTTCAATATTTACAACAAAACTCGGAATTCTTTGTTGTAATTTCATCATTTTTTTATTGATCAATCAATACAATCCTTTAATGATGAATTAAACGCACAAATATATAAAGTTGTTATTGCTAACTTCAACAATGAGCTTTGTTAGCCTTTATAACTAGAAGAAAACTATTTTATCTCTGACATTGATCACTTTAATTAAAATTTAATATTTTCAACTTTTCATCAAAATAAAAATCAAACATCAAATATGCGTCTTGAATAAATTCTCTCAAAGCTAATCGAGAATTCACAGTTCTATTAAATGTTTTTTATAATTTATGTTTTTACCACGGAATTTTTCGATCAACCTTTCCATTGAAATGAAAAAAAAAAGTGACCCAAGGTGATTCAAACTAACAATAAGGTATCAAAATATTAATATTTTGCTTAACAAAGCTTTATTATGGTTAATTTACTGAAATTTATATTAAAACTCGGATTCAACTCTTTTTAAAAGCTAGTGTTGTTTTATGTACAGGCCCTGTTCGTTGTTGGCAGTTTTCGATTTTGACACATTCGATTTTTGCAACAGCCAATTTTGGCACATGTGCCAAAATCGAACGTTTTTTTTTTGAAACGACATCACCTTATAGTTTTCGCTATAACTGAACCAATTTAGACAAGTACCATAAATACGTTTTTGAGTCCTTAACAGTTGATAGAATACAACTGCAAAAACAAAAATTGAAAAAAAAACTTATAAAGTACTCAAAATTACTAAATGATGAAAATTTCATAAAATTAAAAAAACAAATACAAACAAAAAATGACGAAAAATAACTAAAAAATCATGTAGAATGGAAAAATAACAAAAAAAACCAACAAAGTGCTAAATACCTAAAAAAAACATGATAAGAAAAAAAATATACTAAAAATGACCAAAAATTTACTAAGAATTATGTTAGTGATAAAAATAATAGTTTGTTTTTGTGTAATTAACTGAAAAAAGTAGAGAAAAAACCGTTCGATTTTGGCAACACCAAATTTTCCGACGTGTTGCCAAAATCGAACAGGGTCTGTATCCTATTTTTGTATATTCTGATTCTTATGGTCGAAGCTTTGAATTCTGGATTTTTTTCCAAATTAGAAATGTTATTCTTTTTCTGGTGCTCCGGGAATATTGATGATTGATAAAATTCTTAAGCTAGACTGCTTTCAATTTGTTTTTCAGCAATCTTCTTGTTCAGAATAAGAAACATCGTTTAGAACTGTGTTTATTAATGACTTATCAGAAAAAGTATCGTTTTGAAGCTTTGATTCTGATTTACCTTGAATCGTATTGGTAACATTTTTTTATTTTTCGAGTTTATGTGATAGTCTTTACTAGGAAAATAGTTTAAGAAATCCATTTTCTTATTTATTGTGCATATTTGGTAGATTGTTCTATCTAGCTAAGATGAATTTCGAAACCATACATCACAAACCACCCTTCCCCTCCATGGATGGGGCTGTAGCAAGGTATACCTTTTCTGACATCCAAAATGTGGCATCGTTGCGCTGTCACTATTTTCTCAAAAATTTGGCTAAACGTGGTATTGTCAAGCATAAAATAAAACCAAAATTTTGGCACAATGAAACAAAATTTAGCTTAAAAGTCGTGTTAGCAAAATTTGGGAAAATTTTATCCTTCATGTCTTTTCGAGGTGATGGTTTGGAAGAATTACCAAAATTCTAAATTTTGTTTTTTTTTCTATTCGTGCCTATGCGCCTACAGAAAACTAATTTATAATGTAAGATAATGAAACCTCAAAATGCCTGTTTTGCTATGACTGAAAAATCAATACTAAATAACATGCGTGCTATGCCGGTAATGAACGAATTCGCTGTTTAGTTATCCATATGCGTATTCAAGTTTTCAATACGAAAGATTGGCTTCTGTTGTTTGATTTTGTTTTTGAATCTATGAAAAGTTTCAAACGGACTTCTTTATCCTAGCTAGATTGCCTGATCTTATACGCACTAGCTCGGATATTTGTTACACAATTTCGGAAAGGTCCTCTCCTGACCAGTTGCCCGAATTTTGTTGGGAATAGATCAGATTTTTTCCCGGATTTAGCCACTTAATTTGCAATTGCAAATTGCTCTAATTGAGTTTTAGTAATTTTTTCATCTTTAAAAAAAAAGAAATCTTTTCGACAAGTTCAATAAACATGAACGATTTTTAGAAGCCTTAAATACGATTCAAAGTCTGCTAAAATAATGTTTTTAATGGTTTTTATTTTAATTTTTTTTTCAGTCTTTTTTTTATTTTTCCCCAAATATGTCCAAGTACTTAACGGCTATTGCCCGTATCTTGGATTAAAAGTTTTATTATAAGTGAAATTAATAAAAACCATAATCGAAACATGCAAAAATCGTGTGCACTCTCTTCTTTGTGGTAACAACATCTGACCATTTCTATCAAGGGCTCATAGATACTACTTCAAGGTCGCCAGGTTACCTGGATTTATCCGAGTTTGCCTAGATATTTAATACAAAGTTTGGGAGAAGTCTGGCCGTTGTCGGTTGTCCTGATTTCATTGAAAAATGCCTGGATTTTTTCCAAATTTATTAACTTTTTTCGTCAAAATGAAAATAAAAACAGCAAAATTCGTTATAAAAGTGTTTTTTTTTGTGCCCAAAACGAAACTTTTTGAGCAAATTTAATTAAAATAATCATGAAAGGTTTTATGGAAGCCTAAAACAAAATTTCAAATCTACTGATAAGTTTTCATGAAAAAACTTTTCTCTTGATTTTTGTTTATAAATTCCTGGAATTTGGCTTAATTTGCCTGGATATTTTCCGGATCTTTGATCGAATTTTTTCAAATCGTATGCCCGGATTTCGCCGGGCCCCAGAAACGTGTGAAAAAAATCCTGGCACCCTTATACTATATAATCCAATATTTGAACATGACTCACTAGAACACTAGTAAAATTTATAAGAATATCAGTTGTGCATCTTATCTAATTTTTTTTAAATATCCACTACTAAACACAACTGTGATTTTCAAATGGATAAGCCGACCCTTTTATCCTCTAAGTAAATGAAAGTTTAAAAAAAACTTTTACGAAACCAGTAGTGGTCCCATTAAGAGTACAAGCAACGTGTCGGCTGGTTGACGCCAATCTTCAATGGGGGCTGCCCTCCATTATGTACACGTCAGTGGCCAGCACCCGCGTCACGTATGAGCGAAAGTGGTCGTACATTTTCACGGCCACAGAAAGTTGTGTGCCACAATCTAACACGAAAGCCTATCGACCTTTTACCATTTGCTTCACTCACACCGGACGTTCTTTCTGCTTTCCTTTCCTTCATACAGATTCCAAACCCTCTAAGGCAACGGCTGGAGGAATACTTCCAGCACGCATGGAGCTACACCAACGGGATCGACATGAACTCGGTGCTGAAGGGGTTTCCCGAGTGCCTGCAGGCGGACATTTGCCTGCACCTGAACCGGAACCTGCTCAACAACTGTTCGGCCTTCATCGATGCCAGCCCCGGATGTCTGAGGTAAGTCCGAGCGAGTGGGTTGATGGCTTCTCGGTAGGTAATTGAAATTCACAATTCAAAACCCATTGCTAAGGAAATCGGACCACATGGTCTGGCAATAGTGGTGGCTCCAGAGAGTCCTTGTTATTTATCAGGTTCTATAAGCAGCTCAAGTGCTGATAAAATAATTTCAAATGAACCAGACAGAAGCACGATTGAAATGTGAAAACTCGTCTGTATTTTTTATTTTGCATTCGGAAGTAAACCCAATCAATTATGCACTTTATGTTGAAAACTCTTGGGAATAAATCATCCCAGGAATCTATCAAACAGATAACAACTTCCCACGCCCTTTTCTCCTATTTCTTTGCATTTTCACTCGTAAAGAGCTCTTTCGCTAAAGTTCAAAACGACTCACGCCCCTCCGGGAGATACGCTGGTCCACAAGGGGGACGTCCTGACCCATCTCTACTTCATTGCGAGGGGCTCCATAGAGATACTGAAGGACGACGTAGTTATGGCGATATTAGGTGAGTTCTGATTAAATTAGTTTTCGAGTGGGTTGCAACTCAACTGGAAATAAATTCCCTTTCTCTTTTCTCGATCTCGTTCCTCTATTCAGGAAAAGATGACATATTCGGCGAGAATCCCTGCATCCACACGACGCTGGGGAAATCGAACAGTAATGTTAAAGCATTGACTTATTGTGATCTACATAAGATTCATAGAGATGACTTATTAGACGTGTTAGATTTATTTCCGGAATTTTATGATAGTTTTGTAAATAGTTTGGAAATTACGTATAATATGCGAGATGTGAGTCTACTTTTTTGATCTTTTTCCCCCTATTTATTAAGCAAACAAACGCAGTGCGCAAACAAAAACAACCGAAACCGGTTGTTTATTTGGCACTGTTACACTCTAGCTTTGTTGTGCGCTACATTAGTCAAGTTTTGTTATTCAATTCACAATTTCAATTAATTTTCTTCAATAGTTTGTAACACTTTTCACTTATAGGAAAATAGAAATAGTATTTTTTAAATATAGATTGGTTTCCCATTAAGATTTTGCTAATGTTGAATTTATAAAGTTTTTTTTTTTAATAAAAATTCAAGTTTTCAATGTTTTCTTTAAACTAGAATAGAATCCACTATAATGAGGATAAAGAAATGTTGAGTGCAAAAATTACTTGAATACGAACTCAAACTAGGGCTTCAATTAAAATAAAACCTAAATTTTAAACAATTACTCCTGATAAAAATACGCAATTCAAACTTCAAACTTGACAGACAAACTGACAAACTTGAATGACTTTAAACAAGAATTTTTATTTTTGATATAATTTTTCCCATTTTTGTTAAATTTTACATCTACAATTTTTGAGTTCTCGTCTTGTGTATTGTATCTAGAAATTTTTCTGGTTATTTCCATTTTTACTAAAACTTTTATGAATTTTTCTCCTTTTTTGATTTTTTGACTTTGTGATAATTTTCACTTTTGACATTTTTTAAATTTTGCAACTCATTTGATATTTTTTTTAATTCGTTGACATTTTTGTATGTTCTGACCTTTTTTTTTAGTTTCATGACTATTTTGACTTTAATTGAATGTTTTCAAATTTTTTGTCATTTTTGATTTTTTTTTTTTTTGATTGTTTTGAGTTTTTTGACTGCTTCAGATTTTTTGATTTTTTTGATTGTTTTGCCAATTTTTTAACTTTTCGAACTTTTTTGTCTTTTTTGTAATTTTTGGACATTTTCAACTTTTTTTTTACTTTTTTATTTTTTTAAATTTGATTTTACTATTTCATCTTTTTGACCTTTTTGACCATTTTTATTTATTTTTCAGCTCTTTTGTTTTTTTTTTCTTTTTTCACTTTTCTATACCTTCCAAGAAAAATTTAAACAGTCTTCTTGGATTTTTTTGGAAATAAAAGAAAATTATTTTCGACTTTTCCAAAATTTTTGACTTTATTTTTAACTTTTTCTGACATTTTTGATAATTTAAGTTTTTAATCTGACTTATTTCGACTTTTCGTGCATTTTACCTACTTTAATTTACTTCCATTGACGTTTTCGACGTTTTTTACTTTTTTTTAAGATTTTTTTTACTTTTGTGGGTTTTTTATTGTTTTGTCTTTTTTGACTATATTAATATTTATATACTTTTTTGCCTTTAAAACATTTTTTGCATGACGTTTTTGACTTTTTTGATTTTTTTCCTTTTTTTATTTTTATTTTTGACTTTTTTTACATTTTGATCAAAATTTTGATTTTGAAATGTTTGACTTTTTTAACTGTCTTCAATATGACATTTTCTGATAAATCAACTTTTTAAATCTACTTTCACTAGTATGGCTTTTTCAACATTTTTTAATTTATGGATTTTTTTCTACTTTGTGGACCATTTTAAATTTGAAGACTTTTTTGAAGTTTTTTACTTTTTGAATTTTTTGACTTTTTGTACTATTGATTGTTTTGATTATTTTTTTTTTTTTACTGTTTGGACTATTTGATTGTTTTGTTTTTTTTTTTAATGGACTTTTTTCAACTTTTTTCAATTTTTATCGTTTTTTTAACATTTCTTACTTTTTTTTACTTGTTTGAATTTTTAGAACTATTTACTTTTTTGACTTCATTTTTAAACTTGTTGATTATTTTGACATTTTTTCTTTTTGCCTTTTTTCAAATTTTTATTTTTTTTTTAAATTTTTTGCCTTTCAAGGATTTAAAGTCTTTGACTTTTTCAAGTTTTCTGTATTTTTCGAATTTTCGGACTTCTTGACTTTTTTGACTGTTTTAATTTTTTTTTTTAACGGTTTTCGACCTTTTTTACTTTTTGAACATTTTTAACATTTCAAACATTTTTGACTTTTTTGACTCTTTAGGCTTTTTTGACATTTTTACAGTTCTACGTTTTTTACTTTTTTTTTAACTTTTTGAACATTTTGGACTTTTTTTACTTTTTTGAATTTTTTGATTCTTTTTAACGTTTTCTACTTTTTTTACTTTTTTGACTTTTTTGACTTTTTTGACTTTTTTGACTTTTTTGACTTTTTTGACTTTTTTGACTTTTTTGACTTTTTTGACTTTTTTGAATTTTTTGACTTTTTTTACTTTTTTGACTTTTTTGACTTTTTTGACTTTTTTTACTTTTTTGACTTTTTTGACTTTTTTTACTTTTTTGACTTTTTTGACTTTTTTGACTTTTTTGACTTTTTTGACTTTTTTTACTTTTTTGACTTTTTTGACTTTTTTGACTATTTTGACTTTTTTGACTTTTTTGACTTTTTTACTTTTTGGACTTTTTTAGCCTTTTGTGACATTTTTGACATTTTTGACATTTTTGACATTTTTGACATTTTTGACATTTTTGACAATTTTGACATTTTTGACATTTTTGACATTTTTGACACTTTTGACATTTTTGACATTTTTGACATTTTTGACATTTTTGACATTTTTGACATTTTTGACATTTTTGACATTTTTGACATTTTTGACATTTTTGACATTTTTGACATTTTTGACATTTTTGACATTTTTGACATTTTTGACATTTTTGACATTTTTGACATTTTTGACATTTTTGACATTTTTGACATTTTTGACATTTTTGACATTTTTGACATTTTTGACATTTTTGACATTTTTGACATTTTTGACATTTTTGACATTTTTGACATTTTTGACATTTTTGACATTTTTGACATTTTTGACATTTTTGACATTTTTGACATTTTTGACATTTTTGACATTTTTGACATTTTTGACACTTTTGACATTTTTGACATTTTTGACATTTTTGACATTTTTGACATTTTTGACATTTTTGACATTTTTGACATTTTTGATATTTTTGACATTTTGACATTTTTGACATTTTTGACATTTTTGACATTTTTGACATTTTTGACATTTTTGACATTTTTGACATTTTTGACATTTTTGACATTTTTGACATTTTTGACATTTTTGACATTTTTGACATTTTTGACATTTTTGACATTTTTGACATTTTTGACATTTTTGACATTTTTGACATTTTTGACATTTTTGACATTTTTGACATTTTGGACATTTTTGACATTTTTGACATTTTTGACATTTTTGACATTTTTGACATTTTTGACATTTTTGACATTTTTGACATTTTTGACATTTTTGACATTTTTGACATTTTTGACATTTTTGACATTTTTGACATTTTTGACATTTTTGACATTTTTGACATTTTTGACATTTTTGACATTTTTGACATTTTTGACATTTTTGACATTTTTGACATTTTTGACATTTTTGACATTTTTGACATTTTTGACATTTTTGACATTTTTGACATTTTTGACATTTTTGACATTTTTGACATTTTTGACATTTTTGACATTTTTGACATTTTTGACATTTTTGACATTTTTGACATTTTTGACATTTTTGACATTTTTGACATTTTTGACATTTTTGACATTTTTGACATTTTTGACATTTTTGACATTTTTAACATTTTTGACATTTTTGACATTTTTGACATTTTTGACATTTTTGACATTTTTGACATTTTTGACATTTTTGACATTTTTGACATTTTTGACATTTTTGACATTTTTGACATTTTTGACATTTTTGACATTTTTGACATTTTTGACATTTTTGACATTTTTGACATTTTTGTCATTTTTGACATTTTTGACATTTTTGACATTTTTGACATTTTTGACATTCTTGACATTTTTGACATTTTTTGACATTTTTGACATTTTTGACATTTTTGACATTTTTGACATTTTTGACATTTTTGACATTTTTGACATTTTTGGCATTTTTGACATTTTTGACATTTTTGACATTTTTGACATTTTTGACATTTTTGACATTTTTGACATTTTTGACATTTTTGACATTTTTGACATTTTTGACATTTTTGACATTTTTGACATTTTTGACATTTTTGACATTTTTGACATTTTTGACATTTTTGACATTTTTGACATTTTTGACATTTTTGACATTTTTGACATTTTTGACATTTTTGACATTTTTGACATTTTTGACATTTTTGACATTTTTGACATTTTTGACATTTTTGACATTTTTGACATTTTTGACATTTTTGACATTTTTGACATTTTTGACATTTTTGACATTTTTGACATTTTTGACATTTTTGACATTTTTGACATTTTTTACATTTTTTACATTCTTGACATTTTTGACATTTTTGACATTTTCGACATTTTTGACATTTTTGACATTTTTGACATTTTTGACATATTTGACATTTTTGACATTTTTGACTTTTTTGACTTTTTTTGACTTTTTTTGACTTTTTTGACTTTTTTTACTTTTTTTACTTTTTTTACTTGTTTTATATTTTTCTGACTTTTTGCACCCTTTTTTACTTTTTCGACATTTTTGATTTTTTCCAAACTTTCCATTTTTTTAATTGTCTGCCAATTTTTTTGACTCTCTTGTCTTTTATTTTCTTCCAAATGACATTTTCAACTTTTCAATTTCATCTTTCGACTACTATTTCGACATGAGATTAACATTAACCATTTTCTCATCTTAACGTTTTTCGATTTTTATATCGAGGATTGTAGTTCAAATTTACCTTGTTCTTATTTCCAGATCAAAAATATATTGATACCTATAAGTTTTTTTTCACAATAAAAAAATGAAATTCAATTTAAATTTCAAATGGAAGGCACTCGCAGCTTAGTTATCAGTAGAATTCAAGCCAGATCAGTTCGTTCATGTATTTTTATGGATAGACACAAGCACTAGCTAATAGATGCGTGCCTTTGATAGTTTCCGATTGAAGTTTTCCGATTGAATTTATTTTAACTATATTTTTTCCGAGCTTTAATTCAATAGTCACGTGCACTGCGGAAACCAAATAAAAGCACACGCAATAAAACACGGACACATGCACACATTCGCGCGCATTCAAGCAAACGCAAGCACACACACAGCGAATTAAAATTAAAAAAAATACAAAAAACGACTATACCTTTTCAAATGAATAGTGATGATTTTGCTATTTTCGTTCTTATCTCTGCATCGGCTTTTTTGCCGAAACTACTACTATTTGCGGTTTCGTCCCTCCCGTCGTCAACTTGTGTCACTTCCGGTGCGACTGCCGGTTCAACTTCATACCCTTCCGCTTTCACACATACCAAACTGACACACATACACGCACACACACCAACCACAAAAATAGGAGGAACAAGCGGGAATAGAGTTAAGGCATCGGCATATGCGACTCGGCTCACAGGACAGGGACAGCGATAGTCGGTCCTACGTTAGGAGATTGTGAGTATTGGCCGACCAAAGAAAAAAACGACCGGAAGTTCCGGGGCACACTGCTGAAATGTACCCCTCCAGGAAATATTCTATTAAATGAAACGTGCTAATTGATGTTGTTTGTTTCGCAAAGCACTGCTCGTAAATGGTGTGTTGTCTTTGTGGAAGAATTTTGCTCTGAGACCAGCAGCGGTGTGCCCGAACTTTCACTTCTCTCCAAAAGGAATTAATGTTAATTAAAAACTTTTCACTTTCCCCCCTCTTCTTCTCAGACACACGGTGCATCATCAGCGAACAGGCCAGACCAAATGTGATATTCCAAATGATAGAAGTTCGGGACAAATAAGCACTAACTTCGACGACGATCGAAAGTTTTCTATATCAGGTGAGTTAAATAATGGACACTGATTAGTCAAGAACATTTTCACATTTCTGCTAGCAGAGAGAGCATTATTTTCGAACTTGATTCAAGTCTCGTTCACCGAACTCGAATATACCCTTTTTTATCAATTTCAATTCAACACCACCCGGATTCTCGGAGCTTGAGCGCTAAAGTAGACACTCTTTCTTATTTTTTTCTTTACATTTTCTTCACTTTCTCGCCAACATCAAAATTGAAACACCATCCCCCTGAAACAAAAAAAATGACACAATCAATCGATCAAAACTACAACACGAAAATATTTTTCAAAAAAAAATATTGTAAAAAAACCAAAACAAGGAATGATGTCGCAAATCAAGCGAAGCATACCAGATCTTAGATCAAACAGACATCAACCATTGACCAGCACCTGTGGTAAGCCCAATTACGAGACACTGTGTGTGTGAAATCCACCCCAGATCATGATGCAACCCCACTTTTGTGTTTTGAGTTTGAGAATTTCGAGCAAAAAGTGTTACGTTTTTTTTTCTTCCTTTGGTTGATTGTCGTGCTCTGCTGAATGCCGCTGCTTACGAATGTAAATGTTTACGCGCCCCCTCCGTTACAAGACCGCAATAAAGCTGGCGGGATCAATAAAAAAAAGCTTTAAGCAGCGCATATCAACGAATGAATTCTGAATCTCGGTTGATCCCTCCAGCTTTGATCGTCATGGAAAAGCGAAATTTGCTCTTCAACAGTTTGTATTTCTAAGTGTTACTACGCTGGAGTTTGAAATTTTGTGTTCATCTTTACAAGTTTGTACATACCTACATTTCATAGCATTCATCAAGAAACTGCCATTTCATTAAGACAGCAAAAATTTTCATCCGCCATCTGTCATGTGAATGATTATGAAATCAACCCAACTTATAATTTTTTTTTAAATTGTTTTTGCAATGATGAATTAGTTTCGGGTATAACTTCTTGTTATGTTGTGTAGATTGCGGATAGAGAATTTTATATAAATGCATAAGGTAGGGGAGAAGAGGTTGCCGAAAACAATAATAATATTTGAACAGTAAATAGGGTATTCGAAAAATGCTACACTTTGTTTTGTTAATAACTTTTGAATGCATGGATGGAAATTGATGACATTTTCGGGCGCCATCTATTATATATACTATAAACCACTCTTTTTCCAAATCCAGGCTATTTTTGATTACATTTTCTGTTTCCTGAAGCTTGACCTTCAAAATTACTCAAAATCTTGGATATGGTTGAAGTTAAATTGAGCCGATTGTCCTTCTTCGTCACAAAAACAATAGATATATTTGACTTTCTATAACTCCACCACAGCTTTTGCGTAATGACACGATTCTAAATCCAACCAAAATAAATTATGAATTTTTTGGACCTATTGAAAACGGTCGCATTTGGAGGCAGTTTTCGTTATATATTTAGCAATTTATCGTGTCAATGTTTCTTAATTTTTTTCTCGTTGTTCGACTTCGAAAATATAGACGAGACTTGTCAACAGAAAGTTTCTGGCTGGAAATCTGCCAGGTGTGCGCTAAGGAGCTCATTTTACTGTCCATTACGATTTTTTTTTTTTTGAAAATATCTCCCCACTAGCGGCCCAAATATTGTGCGCACGGTTTGACCACCGTATTCTTTTTTTTTACCGGTGGGCAGCTTTTCTAACTTCTAGAAATGAAGTCAAGCTTGATTAAATTTAAGCTCACTGTTAGACCCCTGGGACTTTTTCAACGAATTAACATATGAACTTTGATTGAATAGTTTATTTCGAGCTATTTTTGGGTCTCCTTTAAAAGGGGGGGAGGGGGAGAATTTCCTGGATTTTTCTCAATCCTACCTTTGTCTATAAGTTTCTGTACTGAATGCTATCTCGAAATAAAAAAAAATCTTGGGGAATCCTTTATGAGTTCAAAAAATCATTAATTTTGCATCATTTTTTTTAACGGACGTACCCTGAAAGCCCAGGAAAAACACTCTGTATTCAGTCATTGAGAGTCAATTTGACATTCCTCGCTTAAAACCAGTATATCTCTCTTGTTTCTCAACCAATTTTTACAAAGTTTATAGTTTTTAAAACCTTGTAAACTAACTCAAATATGTTTTTCATACATTATTCACCTACAATACTTCAACTTTCGGTTATTCGAAAAATTTCACTTAGTGTCCAAGAAAGTTAGAAACTATACGTTGCAAATGAAGATTTTTTTGAAAATTTTTAAGATCTAGACCACAAAAAATGAATTAAAAACACCACCATACAAACCGTACCTTTCAATAAATGAATCGTCAAAATTCTTTAAATAACACCAGTTAAATTTAAAAAAAAAGGATTTGAAAGTTGGTGTGACTTGGCACATTTTTGCATTTTCAGATATTTAAAATACGAAACAAAGAGTTTTTGACGAATTTTTCAATGTAGCTGTTTTTGGAACTTTTTGTCAATTTGCAATTTCTCAGATTTCCTTGCACTTAAATTCAACTTTGCACTTGATTTTGGATATATTCACGCAAGATATTCCCAATAAATTTATATTCATTAGAAAGGAAATTTCATACCAATTCTAGTGGTGTAATTACATGAGCGCTGCGATACTTTACCAAAAAAAGAGCTACATTACAAGATTTACAAATAATTTTTTAAAAATCATTTGGGAAACATATATAGAGGTTTTAGTCAGGAGTGTCAAATTGACATTCCAGCGACTGTAACGGGTAAAAATTTCAGATCTGGGTGGGGGTTAAAATGTTTCCTATACAAAAAAATAAAATGAAAATATTTATTCCAATAAGTCAATTGTTAGAGTGTTGAATTCTCGATGCCATATTTTCAAATCAATGGTAACTCTCAATTCTTTTGAAAAAAAAATCCATTATGTATCTTATGGGTTCACTTGATCTCTCGAGTCTTAAAAGATATGTTTTTCTTCTATATGGATGTTTATCATTACCAAGCACGAAATTATTATTAATTATTCAATAATTTCCTAAAAATTTCGTTGTAAAAGGACTCAAATGGAGCTTTTATCTAAAAATAAGAAAATTGCGCCTGTAAGTATGCAATGAATTTAGGATATAGTAGACAAACTTTTAGAATTCTTTTTGTTTGACACTTATAAACTGTGAAATGAAAACTGATAAGGCTGAAAAAGTCAATTGATTTTCAAATTTTGAATGATTTTTGCCAAAGCTTATGGCACCCTGATTAAAGGATCAAGTCTCCTTTAGCTTTCGAAATATCATTATTTTTTTAATCCCACGAAAACGCTGTCAGAAAATGCAAAAGACGCCGATCTGCAATTTTTTTTCCAAAAAGATATGATGAAAATACGAAAAAAGATATCAAGTATTCAAATTCTCACCTTTATCTATATTAAAGCTGCTTAACGTTTCTTCAGTTAATTCCTTTGATGCAGTTGCCGCAAGACTAGGATAACTTATTAATGTATTGAATTTCTGAGACATAGTTCTTGTACTCTTTCTTCGTGATAAATTCATCGAAGCATTTATTTTCCTCAATTGACAGCGCTCTGTTTCTACCTATTTTCTAATACTGACCCTGAACTTCTTATACAGTTATACTTGGAACACCCCAAGCAAAGATTGCGGAATCTTAACGCTCCCGTTGTTTAAAGTGAACTTACCGTTTTCAATTTTTAGAAACGTTTTTTTGGTCAACATAAAGGAGAAAAACCAGTATGGAGAGTGTCAATTGATGGTTAACGTCAGTAGTGTTGTGGGTTTAATATCCGCCTCAATAGGGAACTGTTTACGCAGGGTAAGGTGATTTTTATTTGTAACGAAGCATTTGCCGTTATATCGATGATCTCTATTTAACGGATGGTAATCCTACTGCAAAAACGACTACCCTTGTGATGTCCTCGAAAAGCTTACGCATCAGCTGGACTTGCTGTCCAAAAAAGTCGACGATATGGCTCTACGTACGACTGCATTCCCGTTACCGAACTTTAAGCGCGTTGCCTCGGGAATAATAGAGTATCGCAGGTTTCTTCAACGATGACTGCGACATATTTTGTTGATCTTAGTAACCTTTCAGTCCCTTTTATCGTACCTCTACCCCCTAAAGCCCTACAGTAAAAGTGCGGCAGACTGAATTTCTCACCGATTTGGCAGCACTGAAAAACTTCTATAATCTTTCAACACTGCCAATAACGTAAACATTCGCATGACTTCTTGTTGATGTGTAGCTGTGTCGCAGATTGTGAAGTTGGTTTTCGTTTTGTGAATATTATTTAATTTGTTCTCCGTTGTGTCAATTGTAAAAATAAAAATGAAGTGCTTCTTTCCGTTTTGTTCCCATAAATTTTCTCCGCATTCTTGATTAATATCAATTAAAAAATTGAAAGTCAAAGTCAAACAGATTACAATACTTCCCACGAATACAAAATGGTAAAAATGTTTATACTCGATTGGAACGACTTCTGACAGTTCGATTGGAACTCCACGGTGACAGTCTGCCGCACTTTTATTTTAGGGCTTTACTACCCCCGACACCCAAATTTTGACTATATTAAGCTGGCCTTCAGCCCCAGATCACGGACGCAGACGTTCAAAAAATAGTTTCTGGATCCAACCATGCCGTTAGAGATTAAACGATTGCTTCCAAAAGGCGTTAAAAATCGGACTAGATCCAATGCACAAAGATATCGATTTGAGTCCTACATCCTGGCTTTCTGGAATACTGTTTCATGAATTTGTGGATCAGCCAAAAAACGACGACTCCTGTACCATCTGTTCATTGTATTCGGAACCAGAGAACCGGGGAACCGACGACGTGGGAATCATCCGGTTCCCACTTCAGCTGATTAACAAGATGAGACTTCAGTTCTCTTAAGGTTTTATTGCGACGCTTCACCGGTTCTGGGAGTATTAGCCTGTATTTCTTGAGTTTCTACAATGGACGCAACGAAGTAGGCATTTGAAAGACCTCAGAGTCCCTCGACTCAGTCGGCAGCTTCCAGCGTCATCAGTCGTCCCAGCCCTGATTTCGACGGCGACGATGAGGTTCTCCAGCCTCATCTCCAGGCAATTCATCTGGTTTGATAACATTTTCTATGCGTGATGAAGTTTCAGTTAGCCACAGATAGCCTGCATGCGCTGTCAACATGCCTCGCCCGATATTCGCCTACCTCTACTTGGGTGTCAACACCAGGACGCTTCGGTTAGAGCCTTTTGGAGACCCCGGAGTCCTTCGATTCAATCGCGCTGTTTCCTGTCGTCCTGGCCCTGAGTTCGTTGGAGATGACGGGGTTGTCTAGGCCTTTTTTACAGGCAAGTTCCAGCTTATGCCAAGAACTTGCCATTCGCGTATCCTGTTTCCGTTCCACCACGGAGGCATCCAGCTAAATCTTCCAAACCTTGTTAATCCTATGACTTCTTCCGGGCCTCCAGCACCGGGACGAAACGAACTAAGAACTATGGAGACCCCTGAGCCCTTCGACTCAGTTCCTCAGCGACTCAGCGTTGTTTCCTGCCAGCGTCAACAGTCGTCCCGGCCCTGAGATCTTCTGTAGCGAAAGGGTTCTCCAGCCCCACGCAATGGAATTTACCTTTCCAGTGATCGTCGATCGCGCGCTACGTTTGAATCGTCCAAGTCCTTCAACATTTTCTACCAGAACGTCGGTGATGTAAATAAATGTTTGATCGACTACTTCTTGGCGACTTCGTGTTCCTGCTAGGACGTCATTGCCTTCACCAAAACTAGTCAGATTATCGGCCCAGATTACGCAGTGTTCCGTTACAACCGTAGTCTCCGTAACATCAATAAGTCTACTGGAGATGAGGTGTTACTTGCCGTGAAAACTACATTTCCAGCTCAGCCAATTGAAGACGATTCCTGGGATGATTTAGAACTTGTTTGGATTCGCATTGATTTACTAACCGGAACCTCTACTTTTGAGTAGTATTCGTGCCCTCTGACCGTTCTAGAGGCTTGGTTTTAGCTGAACCTTTTTCGCAATGCCTGTCTAAAGTAAGCTTCATTTGCTCTCCGGAATACGACATACTCATCATCAGCGACTTCAATCTGCCTGATTTGAAACAGTGCTCCATCCCAAGCGGCTTTTCATTCCCGGATCCTGCTCTTTCTTCATTCTCCAACATCTTTCTAGACTCCTTGAGTACCGCAACTCTTTAACAGATCAACAAAACTGAAAATGAAAATGGCCGTATGCTTGATATCTGCTTGTGCTCCATTTGTTAAAACTATCCCGCATCATCCCGCCCTAATGATTACACTCGATGTCACTAAAATACATGCCTCAGAAGAGGAAAGCACATGTTTCTATCACGATTTCAAGAACGTTGATTTCGAAGCTATATCCCTAGTCCTGCAATCCATTGATTAGGAGGCTGAGCTCGATTTTTATAATCCCAATATCATCGCCTCCAAGTGTCGAAACGCAGCACAGCTACCAATTTACGGACCCCTTGGGTTACTAAAAGTCTACGCCGACTTTAGACGGCTAAACAGCGCGCACTACGTAACTATACACGGTGTGTTTCGTAGAAGGACTTTAAGAAAAATAACAGTAACGCTAATTTTTGCATGGGCAGAAAAAAGAGCTTTTCCTGGTTCATTTCCACCAAAAATTAAAATATTTGGTCGGTGACCCCCCATACAAATTTTTTTTTTTGAAAATTTTCCATTTGAAATCTTTAAAAAATACACATATTGTTTAAGTGTTTTTTAATTTTTGAGGTGCTTATTCTCTAAGTTCTTGCTTTCAATATTTTTAAATTTAGCTGGTAGCACAAAAATCATATAAAAAACTTTGAAAATTTTTCAAAATTATTTCAAACTAGTTACAGAGCTATTAAAACGAAGAAAATTTCATAAAAATACCTTCTAATCCTAAAATTTAAAAATCAGCTGTCAAATCCTGTCAGCAGTCTGAAAGGGTAAAATTATCTGAAATTCTTAGAACTATCTGGAATAATTTTAATCCATTTTAATTCTTTATCTTTAGATAATCTGATTGTGCAAACACTGGAGGGTATTTTATTAAAAAAGCTCAATGATTAAGAAAATCAGTTAATACTAGGAATCGCTATAACTTCCGCTATAACTGCGATCTGGAGCAGATACGTTTGTCTTAATTTAAGCTTTTAAAAAATTAAGAAAATCAGTATTCAAAAGTAGACGATCCGTTAAAAACAATTTTTGATGAGAGTTCACTTTTTATTCTTCTCCTGAGTAAAATGTCTTAAAATGCCATTTGCACTTCAGACTCAATGCAATTCACAACAGTAATTTAATCTTGCTTATATTTTGCATGTTACTTTCATTTGATAAAATGATCAGTATAAGCCCGGAGTGTGTTGTGAAACGTTTTATTTCTATTATTAAGCAGAATTTTAGTAACGTAACTCTCCTGTACACTGCGATTCTCCAATTTTATTCAAAGAGCAAGCATTATTACGTTTAAGGTGAAATAATCCTAGCTTCTAAAGTTTTCTTACAGTTTTATATGGTTATGATAATTTTTTAAATTCTTTGTTTTAAATTGAATTTTAAAGTTTTTCGGATTTTTTTTTTTTAAATTGATGAATCTAATCTAAAACTGTGATAAATTTTAAATTTTTCCAAAAAAATGCATTTTTGTTTTTTTGTTGATCTTAAAATTACAAAAATCAATAGTATTTTTGGCAAAAAAGAATTGCAAATGATCGATAACAAACTAGCCTGAAACGCGATAGATTCATCATGTTTTGTTCCTCCATACTCATTTTAGTTATTCTACTGAACACTGCAGTTCTTCTTTATTATTTATTAGAACATTAATGAAGCATTAATGTAACATTAGAAAATCATAATTTCTACAATTTTATACCAGTTGTGATAAAAACCTCTTTTTTTCAATTAATCATAGAAATTCATTAAGACTAAAAAAAAGTTGGATGTAAAAATCTGGTCTGAAACCGTCGATAAAATTTAAAACTTCTCCAAAACAAATAGTTTTTCATCCTTAATTCATTAATTCAAAAATATCATCAGTATTTGAATTCTTACCCAAAAATGAAGTTCAGATGGTTGATAGAAAATTTATTCACCTTCAATATGAGAAAAAGTAATTTGAGACTGATATTATGTTGCCGAAGATGTACGGATTTCAGTGCAATTACTTTTACTTTTAACTAAATTTTATATTTTCAATTCTGTTGAAAACATGTCTGCTAAGATTTGTTTAAATTTTAATCTGTGGTAAAAGAAATTGAAAAATACCATAAGCGAGTGGTACCATCAAAAATTTAATTTTTTTCCCAAAATGTGTATTAATATGCATCTGAGCATACAAATATTGTGGAATTAATTCAAAGAACAATTAAAAAAAAAAAGACATTTTTTTTAATATTTCGTTGGAAAGCAATCAAAGAATGCTGGACTGTTGTTATTCATGTGTCTTTAAATTACATTAAACCAGAATTAGATTTCCAAGATCTACACATATGAATGTAAATATAGGTTACATTTGGGTAACACCAATTGTAACAAGGATATTCCAAATAATAAATTTCAAGTAAAATTTTCATATGAAATAAGTTTTTCAATCCGAATCACTTATCTTTCTAGGCTTTAAAATTTTTTTTATGTTTAAGAATGACATCAATTTGAATAAAAATTAAATTTTTAAAGATAAACATTGCAATTCCATTGCACTGGAATAATTTTTCAGATTGATTTTTCATAAATATAGACTATAATTCTTTAAAAAAAATAAATCGTATGGGGACTCACCGACCAAATATTTTAATTTTGCCTGAAAATGACTCAGAAAAGGCTAAATTTTCAATTTCTGATAAAAATTAGAGTTACTGTTTTTTTCTTTTAAACATCTTCTAGAAGCACACCGTGTGTAACAAGCACAAGTCCCTCAAATCACTAACATCAATAACATATCAATACAACATATCGCTAATTGAATTCTGCCTATAAGAAATCCAGTAAGCATTGCTACCACAATTATATAAATCGGTTACAACAGAATTTCAAGAGCAATCTGAAATCATTTTGAAAGCACGTGAAGAACTAGCGGAAATAATCAGGGCTTCCGTCTCACATGTTCGTGAACAGCAACACAGTGAACTCTGATCCCGAAATTTGTGATCTATTTGTCGGAGAAGTTCTCTAGCATTTTTTCAACTGGATCCATTTCTCTTGAGCAACTGACTAGAGCTGTGTGAAATATTTTACCTATAGGTTATTCGTTTAAAGGTATCTTAATCGACGATGCATCCATATTGAATGCGACAGCTAAGCTGAAAAACTCTACATCTATGGGCCCGTACGGAATCTCTGCTTCTTTTTAAAGCGCTTTATGCCTCTTTTGCTGTTTCTAATTAGGCATATCTTCCAATCATCGCTGGATGGCGAAATCTTTATCTCACTGCGAAAGGAAGCCCACATGCTTCCTGTTCACAAGAAGGGTGCCAAGAGAGATGTTAACAACTACAAAGGAATATCAGCGCGATAGCCAAATTGTTGGCATTGGTTATCTTGGATCCCACTAATTCTTCCTACTTGCACCAACTTTCCAACGATCAACACGGGTTCAAGCCTAAACGAACCACGACTACTAACTTACTCACCTTCACATCTTTTGTGCACGACTAATATATGGAAAATAATTAAACACATCAATTTAATACCGTGTTTTCTCGAAATAAGCTTTTATGCACTTATACCCCTTTGGCTCCAAGGGCCTCATATATACTGATCTCGGCTGCGTTCTACAAGGTGAACCACGATATCGCTATCGCAAAGCTCGAAGGTTTGGGTTTCTGTGGATCCCTTCTGCACTGGTTCAGTAATTACTTAACGGGTCGAAAGATCCGTTCGTATTGGTGACTCTTTTTAAAATAATGTTCTTGCCTCCTCCGGTGTGCCTCAAGGAAGTCATTTAGGACCGATCATTTTCGTGATATATTTTAATGGTGTACTCCTTGACTGCAAAAAACTTGCATATACCGATGACTTGAAACTCTTTCACACCATAAACGGCCAAGAGGAAATCGATTTCCTGCAACAGCAATTCAATGTATTTGCTCAATGGTGTGACTTTAATTGCCTGCCCCTGAATCGCAGTAAATGCTCGGGCGTATCATTTTCTCGTAAGCGACACCCGCTTTATGTAGGGTACGCTCCACACAACTATATCGTCGACAAAGCTTCCAGAAGCCTTGGATACTTACGGGACCCCTTCCCGTGATCCGATCTGGTCCAAAAGAAATCGGCCAAAGTTATTCATCAAAAACTTGATTTCCGTGTTCCTTCCGAACAAAATGTCCCAAAATCTCATACAAATTTTAGGCTCGTTGAGCGACCCCTTCGCTTGATCCGATCTGGCCCAAATTTGGCATGAGACCTTGTATTAGGCCTAGGATCAATTTAAGCCTGCAGTGCATAACTTTTTCAAATATCGGGTCATTTGGGGCACTCTAACTCGAGAAAAAAAATCCAAAGTTTACAAATTTTCGAATAATTCCATGTCAATTGATTTCAGGAGAAAAACTAGTTTAAAGAGAAATCGAATATTTTCTAAATTGGTAAACCATAATTAATGTACGATTGTTATTATGTAGTCCTACAATTAACTATGTTCAATATTACCATCGATATAATTCAAAACGTCATATTGCTTTGTAAGCTGAGATTATTCAAATAACTTTGAAGGGAATATTTTGCTACACCATCTAAGCTAACTCAAATGATAGGAACTCAACCTTTTTCTGCTTTGAGATTCATAAATTTGCAACCCTGATGCTATTCTATTTCAGAAATCTTTTTTTTTTTTTTTTTTCATTTTTCACTACCATTGCATCACGCTGTAAATCACATATGTGTGCGCACTTGATTGATAAAAAGGAAACACTCACTAAATGTTTATCAGATGTATATATAGCCATAATTGTACGCTTTAGAAAATCATCAACAGATTTCGATCCCTCACGCAACCGTTTCACCTTTCCCAGCTTCTCCAAACGAAAGTCCCAAAAGTTCGCACAAGCACAGTCCACCCAGTGATTTGCAATCGCCGAAGGACACGGTGACGCTGAGTGCCATCAGCCAGCGAGGATGTGCCTGTGGTCCCAAGGATCAGGGAGGAGGTGGTGGTGGTGGAGGACCAGGAGGTGGAAGCATGGGTGCCGGGGGAATTGGATCCGGCATTCGGCCTGTCAGCATATCCGGTCCGGTGGATTTGAGCATCAAGAGTCCCGAGGAGGACGCCTATCAACATATGGCTCCACATGTGACGACGGGCAGTGGAATCCGAGGGGAAGGTGTGGGCGGAAGCAGCGGGATGGGCAGCGGCAGTGGGAAGGATGGTTGCAGCGAGCACACGTATCAACGTAGGGATAATGTAGGGTAAGTCCTCCTAAAGTCAGCGGTAACTCCTTTCCAAGAAGACTAATTAGAAATTTCTTTTCCCAGATCCGTAACGAATCAATTATCCGATCTAACGATAAGACTAGACAACCTGGAGGGCAGCCTGAAGAAGGACATCCGAACCATCCTGGACATCCTGCACCAGCAGCAGCAGATGCAGTTGCAGTTCCACCAGCAACAGTTGCAGCATCAGCACCAGATGCAGCAGCAAGCCGGCAAGACGGCCCTGTCCTCGTATCAACCGTCCGAGAGTGATTTCTCCTTCGACATGTGCCCGATGATGGGTCCGGGTGATGCGGTCATAAGCAGCGGGGGTGTGGTGGGAATGATGGTTCCGGCTGGAGGGATGGGTCCCGGGGGCAGTGGAATGGCCAAGCTAGCTCAAGCCCAGCAGCGGACCAACGTGCAGCGGTCCGTCTCCCAGCCGGAGTGCGCCAACGAGAAAAGCCTTTTCAAGTAAGTGAGAAAGATTGTTGACAAAACGATTGTAAAACTTTTAAACTAATCTTAATTTATTTTTATTTTAGGTGCTCAAAATTTTCCTCTTTTAATCAAGCAATGGACGATGCGCCGGAGGGTCACAATTGGAACATTTTCGCGCCAATAGCCAAGCTTGAATCATTGGATGAAATTGATCAGGTAAATATTGGAGACACGACTAGAAATATCGACATGTTAAAAGATGGACAAAATTGACTGAAATGACCAAAATAACCAAGTAAACATCATCAAAAAAAATTTATGATATTGCAAAAATTTATAAAAATGATAAAATTAACAAAATTGACAATTTCTATCATTTTTGTCAATTTTCTCATATTTATCATATCGGTCTTTTTTTCATTTTTGTCAAATTTTTAAATTTTGTCAATTTTGTTTCTTTTTGCCAATTTTGCAATTTTGTCAAATTCTCAATTTTGTCAATTTTCCCAACTCTGTCAATTTGTTAATTTTGTCAATTTTTCAGTTTTGTCAATTTCGTCAATTTTGTCAATTTTGTCAATTTTGTCAATTTTGTCAATTTTGTCAATTTTGTCAATTTTGTCAATTTTGTCAATTTTGTCAATTTTGTCAATTTTGTCAATTTTGTCAATTTTGTCAATTTTGTCAATTTTGTCAATTTTGTCAATTTTGTCAATTTTGTCAATTTTGTCAATTTTGTCAATTTTGTCAATTTTGTCAATTTTGTCAATTTTGTCAATTTTGTCAATTTTGTCAATTTTGTCAATTTTGTCAATTTTGTCAATTTTGTCAATTTTGTCAATTTTGTCAATTTTGTCAATTTTGTCAATTTTGTCAATTTTGTCAATTTTGTCAATTTTGTCAATTTTGTCAATTTTGTCAATTTTGTCAATTTTGTCAATTTTGTCAATTTTGTCAATTTTGTCAATTTTGTCAATTTTGTCAATTTTGTTAATTTTGTCAATTTTGTCATAAATGACAAAAATGACAAAAATGACAAAATTGACAAAACTGACAAAACTGACAAAAATGACAAAAATGACAAAAATGACAAAAATGACAAAAATGACAAAAATGACAAAAATGACAAAAATGACAAAAATGACAAAAATGACAAAAATGACAAAAATGACAAAAATGACAAAAATGACAAAAATGACAAAAATGACAAAAATGACAAAAATGACAAAAATGACAAAAATGACAAAAATGACAAAAATGACAAAAATGACAAAAATGACAAAAATGACAAAAATGACAAAAATGACAAAAAGGACAAAAATGACAAAAATGACAAAAATGACAAAAATGACAAAAATGACCAAAATGACACAAAATGGCAAAAATGACGAGTATGACAAAATAAACAAAGTGACAAATTTAAAATATTAACAAAAATAACAAGATTGAGAAATTGACAGAATTTTATTGCCTTTGCCATTTTTATCAATTTTGTCAATCTCACGTTCAGGTTAAAAATAAACTAATTTTAATATTTCGTTCAATTTTGTCAATTTTGATTATTTATTAATTTTGACAAATTATTCGATGTTAACAGTTTTGGTTTTTTTTTTACATATTTTTTCAATTTTTTTCATTTTTGTTTTGTTTTTTTTTATGCATTTTTGTAAAATTAATCATTTTTTTCATTTTGGTCAAATCGGTTGAAATTGCCGTTTTTGTCAATTTTACCCAGCTTGTCATTTTTGCAAAGTTTTCTTTTTTTGACAATTATGCAATTTTATCAAAAATTACTAAAATTACAAAATTGACAAAAAATGGAAAAATGATCAAATTTTTAATAAATTTCAATCGATTCTCGTGCCCTATATTGTACAATTCCAAAAAGGGTGTGTGTAACTTTGTTTTAATGAAACGACTTCTGAAAATGTTGATTTTTGACGAAAAAAAAAGTTGACTTTTGAGAGGGGTTGAGGTTGGATTTCACTAATATTGGATATATCTGAGCAAAAACCAGATGTTTTTTCTTCACAATGAACAGACACAATTGTTAAAATTGGGAGTAAAATTCAATTTAAATTCAAATTTATTTAATTTTTCTCACTTTCAGGATAGTAAACAATCCATCAGCCAGGACAAGCCTCAATAACGTATAGCGTAAGATCGAAAACCGTTCAAAGAATCATCCCGTAGGATAGTTGTCGGAAGATGGGCGCTTGACGGAAGCATCGAGTCATCCGTCACACACACAGACAAACGCATAGCTGCAGCCATTGCCCATAGGGAACGTCATCGTTGTCGACCGGAAGTGGAAACGATCAACCATAAAGCGGAAGAAGAACAAAAAAACTTTAAAGCTCCTCTTCAGTCTGGAATGAACCAGCCAAAAAAAATCTTTGCAGGAGCATATATCGTGACTTGTTACTGTGTACATACTTTTATCGCTTGAGAAATAATTTCCGATGTTCACTTTTGATTCAATATTGAACAGAAAAAACGCTAGCCGCAACAAAAAACAGACATACAAAATTGTACATTTTTCATATAAAATTACAAGAACACAATTTATACGCGAAATATCAACCGATTTTTACGAACAAAAACGCTGATGCTACAAATACAAACACAAACGAGAGAAAAAAGGAAAAAATACAAACACGCATAGCTGAGATAAAGTGATTTAGGAGACAACAAAACAAACAAATGAATGCAATTTAAACCAAAGGGATTAGGTACATTAAACAAAAAAGACAAAACAAATCGGAATATGCGCTAGGTATATTTTTATTTTTCTAAAACCAATCGGTACCAGTTATTGTTATCGAAACGTTCCAAAACAAAAAAAAAAGACAAACACGCAATCATGAATCGGGATAGGAGAAGTTGAATGGAACGGATTCGGTCGGATAGGATGAAAGAAGGAAGGAGCCGTAGGAGGTTTGAGTAGATCAGAACAACAAAAAACTAGAACATTTACCTTTAAGTATTTTAATTTCTCAGTACGATGATTAAGTTCTCATCGTTCTCCCGCCATAGGCGGATTATTCGAATTACAAAACCAAAAAACCAACAAAACTCAACTTCTGCTCTTAGATCGCAGTTTATTTTTAGAGAAATACTAATACTCAAACTAATTACAAACATATGGTTATGTACTTTAAGATTAATTGAAACGAAACATTTCAAGCGAAGGCGCAACGCAAAAAGCAAAGTCGTACTAAGTTAGAGTCAATTTGTTTTAGCAAAGTTGAACAGTACTACGCTATTGTTCAAAGTTGATTATTTTCCAGCGTGCAGCGGAAAACTAACGTTAGCAGTTCAAAACCAAACAGTTTTGGGTTTCATTTTTAGAGGAAACAAGGGTAGACTTTTAGAAAAGCTTAAACTAAAACTAAACAATAGACAGGAAAGGCAAAACAGAGAAGAAGATAACTTCAAACAAACAAACAAACAAAACAAGCAGCACGTGTATCGAAATTGACAGAGAAAAAAGCATACAAAGCTTGAGCTGAACGAAACGTTTACATTTTACACAACCATTTCCAGTTACACAAACATTCCAATCGTCCCCAAAATCAAAGATAAATCGAAAACAAAAGCATCTTTAAAATGTAACTTCTTACCTTTACCATTTTACCTGTTTTTGTTGTTAGGTAAATCTATGAAAAATACAAATGAAAAAAAAAACAACTCAAGTCATCTAGCTGAAACACTAACACATCTACGGATAACACCAACCCGGCGAAAGGTTAAGTAAAGAAAATGAAAAAAGCTTCATGAATCAACACGCCCTACCAATCCAATAAAATACACAACCAACAACACTAACACTTGAATAACGCCATACACACAATACGCAAACACTTGGACACTAACACAAACAAACCAAAACACGCAGCATACTCACTCAAACTTAACACCAACACAATAGAAACGCATTCAAAGAACTGAGGAAAATGAAAAACTTTAATGTTTATATAAAACGCAAATTAAGATAAAAAACCAAACGAAGGTAAAAAAAACAATGTTTACCTTGCGAGAGGCTAGAAACAACCGGCAAAAAATGTGTTATTTTTTCCAGGCCATGCAATAAAGAAAAGAAAAAAAACGATTAAATCATTGGACAAAGTATCGTTTTGATGTTGTTTGATGACAGAGCACCTTTCTTTTTGTTTGTGAAAACAAATTAAGAAATATAATAAAAATAAAATCGGTTAGACTTTATAAAAAATGATGAACCTGATATGTAGGTAGGTCTTTCTTATTTTTATGATTCTTTTTTTAAGTGGCATGCTACGGAATGAAAAACTAGATTTTTGTAGAAATATGAAAGAAATGTAGATAGACAGGCATTAGTACGCCAATAAGAGAAAGCTTGATAGGTGTTGAAATTTCAGGCTAGAGGGCATGTCGATGAAAAGATCCCATGAATTGTAACGCCTTTGCTCTACACTCATCAACATGCCCTCTACCCTAAAATTTCAACACATATCAAGCTTTCTGCCTGATAATGCCTGTCTATCGACCTTTCTTTCATATTTCTATAAAAATGAAATTCTCTCTAGTTTTTCATTTCACCGAGCATGCCACTTGAACTAGAACCGAAAGCTCTTATTTTGAAATGGAACGAAAATCTCACTTCACTTCCAGATTGTTTGGCACTTCGGCTTTCAACGTTCTTAATGCCCAAGTTCGAAAATCAATTCTTGACTCTTATTTATGTACCGTAAAATAAGGGTGAATCGGGACAAAAAAAATGGCAAAATGGATGTGTTGCAAGTATTAAGCAACAAATAAATTTCTTTTCTTTTTAGCACAAATATGTTTTTTGATTCATTGCGTAAAAGCAAGATAAATCTATGATATAATTCATGGGTGGCGTTTTACGAGTACCTCAAAGAAATAACAACTTCCCCGAAAAATTATACTAAAAAGACAAACACCGTCTTGGCCGATCTAGACTTAACAGACTTAATAAATGACGTGGACAATTTAAGATTAACATTTAACACCCAGTACCGAGATGGGAATCGAACCCATGCCATCAGAGGACCAGCTTTTATCGTGCTACCACGCTAACCACAAAAGTTCTCTAACAATATTTAGGAATAATTTAAAAATCTTTTTTAAGATCCACTCAACACACTATCTCTAGAGTTAATCATTAGCTGAAAGAATTTAAATGAAATAAAATATTAAAGTAAGGTGGCGTTAAAGTACGTTTTGAGATTATCACAAACAAGGAACAGTCAAATTTAAAACTCTGGCGTGGGTTGATATTGATTTGGACTGCCTACACCTAGACATGGGGCAGCTGAACTCATCAAAATGGGCCCGGACAGGTTGGCCGATTGCCTACAAAGGTTGATAATCCGGACCTGGGACATAGAACAGCTACCGGAGGAGTGGAATGAGGGGGTAATATGCCCCATCTACAAGAAGGGTGACAAATGGGACTGTGAGAACTACCGAGCGATCACTGTCCTCAATGCCGCCTACAAAGTGTTGTCCCGAATCCTACTCCGCCGCCTCACGCCACAAGCAAACAGATTCGTGGGAAGTCATCAGGCCGGCTTCATGGAGGGACGGTCAACAACTGACCAGATATTCACATTACGGCAAATCCTCCAAAAATGCCGGGAACACCAAGTCCCTACGCACCATCTATTCATCGACTTCAAAGCCGCATACGACACGATCGACCGTAACGAGCTATGGAAAATCATGGACGAGAACGGCTTTTCCGGGAAGCTGATCAGACTGATCAAGGCTACGATGGATTGAACGCAGTGCTGTGTGCGGATTTCGGGTTAATTGTCGAGTTCATTCGAATCGCGCAGGGGGCTTCGACAAGGTGATGGTCTATCCTACATGATGTTCTACGTGGCGCTAGAAGGTGTTATTCGACGAGCGGTGGGCAAAATGCGGGGCACGATTTTCAACAGATCCAGTCAACTTATCTGCTTTGCCGATGACATTGATATAGTCGGCAGATCATCTGCGGCGGTGGAGGAGATCTACCGCAAACTGAAACGCGAAGCAGGAAGGATTGGGTTGATGATTAATACGTCCAAGACGAAGTACATGCTGGCCTGCGGATCCGAGACCGACCGAACCCGCTTGTCCAGTAATAACAAGGTCACGATCGACGGCGACGAGCTGGAGATAGTCGAAGACTTTGTCTATCTCGGCTCACTGGTGACCGCAGACAATGACACCAGCCGTGAGATCGGGAGGCGAATTATCAGCGGAAGTCGTGCCTACTATGGACTCCACAAGCAACTGCGGTCGAGAAGACTTAGCCCTCGCACGAAGTGTAACCTGTATATGACGCTTATTAGACCGGTTGTTCTCTACGGGCACGAGACATGGATATTGCTCGAGGAGGACCTGCGTACACTCGGAGTATTCGAGCGACGAGTGTTAAGAACCATCTTTGGCGGCGTACAGGAGAACGGAGTGTGGAGGCGAAGGATGAACCACGAGCTCGCGCGACTCTACAGCGAACCCAGTATCCTGAAGGTGGTGAAAGCTGGCCGGATACGCTGGGCAGGACATGTTGCGAGAATGCCGGACGACTGTCCTGCAAAACAGGTGTTCGCTACGAATCCGGTAGGAACAAGACGAGCGGGGGCGCAACGAGCGAGGTGGTTAGACCAAGTGGAGCGTGATCTGGCGAACGTGGGGTGCCCGAGAAATTGGAGAACGGTTGCTATGAACCGAGTGAATTTTAGGAATTATGTTCGTCAAGTTATGTCGTAAGACGGAATACTATGTAAATAAAAAAAAAAATAACACCTAGACATATTTTTACCGTATCAGTTGAAAATACTCTGAAAAATGAGGTAAGATTGTTTTGACCATTATTGATGTAATATTTAAAGATATGGTAAAATTGTTTAAGCAAACAAAATTCATGTGTTCAATGAAAGTGTTTATGTATCTTTTAAGTTGTTTAAATAGCTATCGAATGCCGAAAAAAGAATTTCATTAATGTTTCTCTGCTTTGCACAATAAATAAACATTGAATCACAAGAAACCTTGAAGGGGCAAAAGTACAAATCGCAAATTAGAAAAAAGTATGAATGATGTATCGTAATCGTGCGAAAAATGGTTCAAGCACGATGAGAACTGGATTTCGTAATCCTGTTGAATATGGACAAAAAGTGCAGAGCTCCAAACTCGCGCAGGTTGTTCGCCTATGCATAGGATTTGTATCAGAAACGAATACAGAAGCTTTTGATTAATGCGAAGATGGATATAACCATATAACTTAATTCCTGACTTGACTTCATACAGAATTTTGGAATTTTGAATGGTCGTGCTTTTACTCCACATCATTCGAATTATTTTCCCCAGAGGTTGAGTTAAAGTACGTTTCGATATCAGTTTGGCATTTTCACTACTGCTATCCAATCTGTCATTCGATTATTATTGTAATTTTTAAAAGAGAGATAAAAGTCTAAGGAATTAAATGATGTTCTTGATTTTTCGCAAAAACAACTGCAATTTTTTCTGAAAATAGGATACTACTAAGGTCGTACTTTTACCCCACCCTGCTATACGAGAATAGTTCTTATACTGTCCCGATTCATCCCATTTTACGATATGTTAATTTATGTGTGTTTGGCTCTTCTCCACCTTCAATTATTTTTTGCCTCAGGTAGTATCATCTTGCGCTATTTGAGAGGACTTGTTTGGGGGGGGGGGGGAGGGGGGGGGGGGGAGGGGGGGGGAGAAATGTATCATCCAACAGGATGAAAATCCCAGAAAAGGCTCAGTTGGAAGAGCACTTGCCTGCTGAGCCGATCTCCACGAGTCCGAGTCCAAGAGTAAACAACGAAAACAGTTGTACCGGATGAGTTTACAAAAAATACTGTCCCCGTATTTAATGGTTGATATGGTCGCGAATGATACAAAGATGTTAAAACTACTATCATCAAAAGCAAAATTCTGTAAAAACCAAAAAGTAGGCTCATTAGACTGAATCGATTTGGGGTGATTTTTGAATTTGCCAAACCCTGAGGTCAAAAAAGCTTCCTTTTTTTTCAAAACTCATCCGCAGACCATTCACGAAAGAAAGTGAACACTGGTCATTAGACTGAGTCGATTTGGCGTCATTTTTAAATTGCTCAAACCCTGGAACTTGGTTCAAAACTCATCCATGCTTTTTTATGCAGAATTTTTAAGTAACTTTACATGAGTAAATTTGGACTTTTAGGTGTGTGTAGGGAAATTGAATATTTTGTACTGAAAATCAACATCATTTTTGTTTCTTCTATGGAACCGAGCCTGCAAATAGTTTTTGTGAAAATTTCTAAATTCTCCAAAGGAAATTTTCAGCTGAACAACTTTGTCGAAGACCGTATCTCTATATCTTACTTGTCAAAATGTGATTAGCTGTTTAACAAAATTATGTCTTTTGGCAATGATAAACAATAAATTTGACATCACTGCTGTGTGCCTAAAAAAGTAATAATTACTTTTCATGCCATGCTTTGCGAGACACACAGCAGTGATGTCAATTGAATTTATTGTTTATCATTGGAAAAAGACATATTTTTGTTAAACAGCTAATAACTTTTTTAACTAATAAGATACACAGTTAAAGTCTTAGACAAAGTTGCTCAGCGAAAAATTTCCTTCAGAGAGTTTGTAAATTGGCACAAAACCCATTAGCAGGCTTAATTCCACAGATGAAACGAAAATGATGTTGATTTTTCAGTACAAAATATTCAATTTTCCCATACAAACCAAAAAGTTCAAATCTACTCATGTAAAAGTTACTTAAAAATTCTGCTAAAATTCATGAGCTTTGAACCAAAATAAAGCTTTTTAGATCCCAGGGTTTGAGAAATTCAAAAATGACCAAAAATCGACTCGGTCATTGAATTTAATGTTAAATTGTGAGGAAAACTCTGCTTAAATGAAAACACAAGATAAAATTTGAAAAAGTTGGATTCTGGCATGGTTATATTACCAATTGTTGGGAAATTTAATTTTGTTCAAATGATGTACGATAAAGCTGTTTTCCATGGATTGGTTAAAATTTTGCGGAGCTTTCGTTATTTAAAATAATAAAAATGTTCTTAGAACATAATTTTCTACCAAAATATAGATGGAAAAAGACCAGGAAACCGGAATAAATGCAAAATAACTTAAAAATAGAGCATAATACTCACAATAAAGCTTAAATAGAGCTGAAATGATGAACTTTAAAAAAATGCACCTAAAAAAATGAAAGTTTAAAAAAAAATTAAATTCTATTTTTGTTACTCGGAGTTGGAACATCACGAGGAAGCGTGGGGGTAGGGTTAAAATTAAAAAAAAAAACACAAAACAAATAAATCGGATTTAGTTGCCCGAAAATTTGTATGCTGCAAAATTGCATTCCTCCTGAATCGAGTTTTTTTTTCAAAAAAAAAAAATAAAAATTCAAGAACCCAATAGACGATAAAAATCCCTCCTTCTACAGTTTGTTTTTTTTTCTTTTCCGATGAATTTATTTATTTATTTATTTATTTATTTATTTATTGAACATGTAGTGTA
Source organism: Uranotaenia lowii (assembly GCF_029784155.1). Taxonomy (NCBI): domain Eukaryota; kingdom Metazoa; phylum Arthropoda; class Insecta; order Diptera; family Culicidae; genus Uranotaenia; species Uranotaenia lowii. The sequence goes on from NC_073693.1 coordinate 17,096,739, forward strand.
AGGTAATTCAATTCCTTTTTTAATACTACATTTAGTGCTGCTAAGTTTGTATTCGAAGATTCCTTATAACTATAACTAATTTAACTATTCTCTTAGTATACATCCGGTGCAAAAACTTACTGATTCCCCCCATTGAAAAAGCTATGACACTCTCTCCGAAATGAATTTAAAGTGTTACTCGTTTTTATACTGTTTGGAAGATCATTCCAAACAGCTATGCCCCTGACAAAAATTGTTTTATTGTAGCTTTCAGTGTAATGACGTGGTATTGAAAAATTAAATAAGCGATTACTTCTAAGACGAATAAATTTGCTTAGTAAATAAGTTGGAGTTCTCGAGTTGATGATTTTATAGATAAAAATACTAGATCTCAATTTATAAAAATTATCAAAAGATATTCCTAAAACATGTGATTGATAATGACTAACTCTATGATAACGAGATAAATTGAAGATGAAACGAATGCAACTGTGTAATGCCACTTTAAGCCGGTTCATTATAAGCAAAGGCGCGCCGACTAGAAATTCGGCTCCAAATATCATATGCGGGATTATAAGAGTTTTCACCAGTAATAGTTTTATGTTTACAGGTAAAAAATGTGAAGTGAACCTAAGCATACGTAACGTTCTATATATTTTCGAACACTGGGCATTGACAAACGATGTCCATTGCAAGTTGTTTTGAATTATTACACCAAGATTTGTTAGGCTATCTACGTATTCGATGTTGTCATTGCCAATTTGAAGTTGTGGTAAACTTGAAATATTTTGCGAAGTCGAGAAAAACATTGCTTTGGTTTTATCGCAGTTAATGGGCAATCGATTCCTTTGAGACCAGCTGTGTACGTTTTGTAAGTCGGTATTCAATGTATTAATAAAACAGTCTGGTGAAGTATTAAAAGCATGCGAATAAATTTGGACGTCATCGGCAAACATGTGGATGTTAGAGTTTCTGCAAGACATTGGCAAATCGTTTATAAATAGAGAAAAGAGTATTGGTCCTAAGATTGATCCTTGAGGAACCCCAGATATTACTGGAGCAGAGCTGGATCGAGAATCATTGCATGATACGAATTGAATTCGATTTTTCAAGTAGGAGTCCAATAAAGTAACCGCACTTCGTGAAAACATAAATTGGTACGAGAGTTTTTTTAGAAGTTTAACATGTGAGACTCTATCAAATGCTTTTGAGAAATCTATCGTCAGCAAGACGGACAGATGCTTCTTGTCCACTTTGCTATGAATATCGTCGAGCACTTTAGCTAACGCTGTAGTGGTACTATGCTTAGATCTGAATCCTGACTGAAACTCGCTAAGTAGATTAGAGGAATTTAGAAAGGATTGAATTTGTAATTTCAGCACACGCTCGAAAACTTTAGAGAGAACGCAAAGGATACTAATAGGACGAAGGTTCGAAAGGTCTTTACTACTAGATTTTTTCTTTATAGGTAGGATTTTAGTTACCTTCCATACTAATGGGAATTTATTTGATCTGATAATGATGTTAAAAAGCTTACAAAGAGGAATCAACAAAGATGGTAAGAGAATTTTTACAAATTTCAGCGGAATTTGATCAGGACCTATTGCGTTGGATTTGATTGAATGAATTGCTATAACGATATCGTTGGAGTCAATTGTAGTGAAATGGAATCCATTTTCATTCAGTGGTAGAACAGGAAGATATTCGTCGTCGGTAGTAAAATTAGAAGCAAAGTACTCATTGATCTGATCACTGGAATGATTGAACACTTCATGTTTAGTTGGCTTATAATTCTGGATTAATTTTAATTTTCTCCATAGCTCCTGGTTTGAATTAGCTGTTAGAAGTCGATTAGAAAGAGAATCAATTTTAGCTCGCTTGATCTTGTTTGTCACCAAATTTCTTAGTCTTTTATATCGTGTAAAGTCATCCTGCAGTTTGGATCTAATCCAGCAACGATAAGCAACATCTCGATTGCTCATAGCGATTTTAATATCTTGATTAAACCAAGGATTCTTCCTAGGAGACGTTTTTTTCAACGGAACGAAAGCTTCAAATAGTTCTAAAATTCGTCTGTTCAGAATTTCAAGTACGAGATCGGGATCATCAATCCGGTTGCAAAAAGTCCAATCATAGGAATTGAATGAAGTATGTAAAAGGTCTAAGTTTATATTTGAGTAATCTCTAAAGTATGAAAAATTGGTTTCGTGTTTCTGACTAATGTTGAGTGATGCATAAAGAATATCATGTTTCGAGAAACCAGGTGCAGACACTTGATCGTGATACAGAATAAAGTCGTTGTTATTCGTAATCAAGAGGTCGATTAAAGAACTTCCATTTGAATGGAAATGAGTTGGATTGCTATTAACACAACTAAAGCCAAGATTGTCTAACGTGTCTCTAAGGTTATAAGTTGAATCACAAGGGTTAAGCATATTAGTATTGAAATCTCCAATTAGTACTACGTTGTCGTACATGAGTGAAATATCGGTAAATAAATCATAAATTTTATCAGAACAAACATTTCGAGGAGGATTGTAAAAAACAGCCAAGAGGAAAGAATGACTGCCAACTATAACTTCTATGCACAAATATTCGGTTTTATCCTGAAGCTCAGAATTAATCTTGGACGAGGCAACAGCGTTACATTTAATACTACTTCTGTAAAAAATACAAATTCCTCCCCCGCGGGCATATAATCGGTCGTTACGCAAAAGTTGGTAACCATCAATCGTAATGTTGTTATCAGATACTGAGCTATTTAGCCACGTCTCAGTTAAACAAATTAAATCAATTTTACTATTTTCAAAACAAGCAGTTAATTCGTTAAATTTGGACATCTGTCTCGCACAAACGCTTTGGATATTTATATGGCAAATATTAAGTTTATCACACGGTAATGAGCAGTTCATAACGGTTCGCGGAATACAAATATTATTTTGGTTGTCAGGAGCACTGTTTCTGTTAAAAGACATCGAAAATTAAAAAAGTACTTACGAGAGACCATAGCTTTTTCCACCCCAATTTAATCAGTAAGTTCAGCTTGTGTTCAGTAACTTTCACTAGACTACCCATAGTTAACCAAAAACATTATTTTAATGACCAGTATAGGCAAGTACTTAGCACAATCCATGTCTTCTTGTAGTTACAGCAGCCCATAGACGGTTTGCAGCAGCAACCCATTGTTTGAAGATAACGGCCTCCCACCCACGCAGCAACACAGCAACTTAACTTTTAGGACGGAATGAGGAATCATGGATATCTTAGGGATCGGAATCATGGGATATATGGGAAGGATAAGAGAAGAACTAAAGTGGAAGGGTTTTGTTGTTTTATTTTGACTTTTAGGAGCGGACGGATACAAAGGAAATACAGGATGGGACTCAAAGGATAGTGTTGGAAGGAAGTGAGATAAACAAGGAAAGGTTCATGTAGCAACTTGGTCGATAGAATTAATCAGCTCGGGGTTGTTTACGGCTGAGGTTTTCACGTACACCAAACCATCCTTCGTGAACGTTGAGTAAATTTTTCCAGTGCGTTTGAGTTTAAGTAACTCTCCTTTGAGTTTACGTGTTGATTCCGACAGATTCTCATTGACAAAGATCCTCCGGTTAATGTTGATGCCAATATGAGTGAGTGCCAAGTCGCATTTTTTAAGATACCGGCCGTAGAACTCGTTCCTGACACTCTTGAAGGCGAACTCTATCAGTATTGGTGGTGAGCTAGATTCTTGAATTGGAGAGCGAGATAGTCGTTTAGGGTTTACCAGGGGGAGTTCACTATCAGTAAATCCGAGTGCAAGAGAGATTTTACTAACGATATCACAAAGCTTTTCGTTAGGTCGAAATGGTATACCGGTGATGATGAGGTCGTTAGATTTGGTGAGATGAAGCATTCGTTCCTGTGTGAGCTTAAGCTTTTCCTCGACAGAATGGATAGACTTTGAACTCTCCTGTTTGTATTCGCTCAGCTCATCCCTCAGCGTTGCAATTTCGGACTGAATCTCAGTTTTCGTCTCCGAGATCTTTGAGAGCACTTGGTTGATGGCAACATCGATCATGCTCTGGATTCGGTCCAACAATTTGCTGGTATCGGTGTATTCTTCTGAAGTATCGAGATCCCGATTTGATCGTTTCGGCCTATCTCTACCCATGGCTTGGTTGGTTGTAGATGTGGTAACGCAAGACTCGACGAATTGGATAGGAAAGATGGCTACCACTAGCTCGTTAAACTCGAAGATAATGATGAGTTTTCAACAGAAATTCTAGCGCGACACAATTTGAATTTTATCGATACTCCGCTGCGGTTCACAAGCGCGTACTTTCAAATAATTGTTCGTGTGAAAAAAAGACGTTTTTCGGTATATTGACACGGATAAAAAGCAGATAAAACCGGTCACTATGAAAACTACTGTTTGCTCATTTCTATCACTAATGAGAATTTAGAAATATCTAAATTTATCAAATTTGACACAAGTTGGCATTCTGGTTCGCAGTTTTTCAACGTACGATGCATCAGATCAAAAAATTAATAAAAATAAGAATGGGAGCGTTACAAAATTGTATTAACAGCTAAAAGAACTCTACATTTTCTACATTGGTCTACCCTGGCATGCAAGGGTATATGAATAGGAAGAATATGTTAAAGATAGTTTGAGACTCCTCCCTCCTTCCAGCGAGGAAATAGAAAAGGAGAAGGGGCCTCCCATACCATTTTAAGCAAATCTCGAGAAGTTATCAAGCAAATGGAACCAAATTTAACATGGGTGGTTATTTGGATACGAGAAAGGTTTCTATGATTATTTAGGATTCCATCCTCTTCGATTGGGGAGATACAAAGGGGGGAGGGGTTTTTCCATATAATTTAATGCATTATTCGATAACTTATAAAGCAAATGAATCCAAATTTCACCTTGGAAGGTATAATGCTACGAGTCACGTTTCTACGATGTTCGAGACCCATCTGTCATTTCACTGGTGGAATAATAAAAAGGGGAGGGGTCGAGAACTAATCGAATAAAAAAAACTAGATTTACCATGGAAGTATATTAGAGTAAGAGGAATGTTTTTTTTTTATTATTTCGAGACCCTTCCCTCTCTCCAACGGGAAGAGGAAGGAAGGGATGTTGTCAAACAATGTGTTTGGATCACTGGAGAACTTATTGTTAAAATAATAGCAGAGGGTATTTGGGTAGAATTTATTTTCTATGGTTGTTTAAGGCTTCTTCCTCCTCTCACTGATTTGATAGAAAGGGGGAAGAGGATAACCCTTACATTTTTTTGATATTTCGAGTGCTAATCTAGCAGATGGTAATAAATTGGGAAAAGTATTTTAACACGTTCGTCGCCACGCTCATTTTGGTAGTTTTACTAGCCGGGCCCAACGAAAATTTCAGAGAGAGAAAGCAAAGAGGGAGAACTCCCATATTTGAAACGCGTGGCGAAACTGAGCGGTAAACTCATGTAAGAGAGCGTCACACGCTTTTGATGTGACGGGGCCTCCCAGGAAATATACCCGTCACCCGAATATGGGTGCCGTGGCGACGAACGTGTTAATACAAGAAATATTTCTAAGATGATTTGGTTCCCCTCACGGGATAGGAAAGAAAAGAAAGGTGTCATACGTATGTTTTGTTTAATTCAAGAGCTCATCAAATAAATTTAAGCTAATTTTACAGGGGAGAGTATTGGGGTACGAGAAATGATTCTATGATTATTAAAAAAAACTCTTTTAACCTTCCAGTGGGAGATAAGAGAGGAGAAAAAGAGTTCCGCACAATGTTTTAACTTGAGAACTTATCGAACGAATGGAACCAAATTTAAAAGAAAAAGTATTCGAGTACGAACATTTTTTCAATTTTGTTAAAGGAGAGATTCCAAACGGTAAAGAGCCGAGAATGGTGAGAGGTTTTATCGCATATATCTTTAAGCTTTTCAAGCTATAAAAACCATATTTTGCATGAGAGGCTTTTTTTAAGATTCAAGACCTTTCGTTCTTCCAGAGGAGAAACGGGAAGAAGGAAAGTAAAAGTAAGTATACCTCGAAATTTGAAAGCCATATGTGAAATTTGATGTTATTTGATTACAAAAAATGGTGTTATAGCAGTTCGTGGACCCTCCCCACATTACAGGGGAGAATGGAAAATAAAAACAAGTTCTTAATATCCAATTTAAAACCATTATACCACAACAATGTTAAATCCAGTTAAATAAATTATCTCAGATAATCAACTCTCTTTGTATTCCAATGAAAATTTGATGTGAAAGCTCTCATTTTATAATAAAAATATTTTCAAGCAATTCATTGATTTTTGAAAGGTGTGGCAAAGCACACCGGGTCAGCTAGTACCTAATCTTATTAATGTTATACATTTTTATGGAGCAGGACCAAATGGCTATTTGTGGTATTGGTATGTATTGCAATTGAATAGGAAGTAGAGATGAGCAGAAACCTCGGCGGTGCTATGTATATTCTGGAGCTGGTGAGTTTTTAAAACCCAAAATAGCTTTCTTCAGCGTAAACTCCAACAAAACTGTGTTGGAAAACTAACTTGAAATTATTAATGAGGACCTGAACAAACACGGAAAATCAATATTGAGACCTGAATTAGTATTAACCTATTTAAGTATACATATTTAAGTATAGATAGTGCTGCCATCTACCACTCGAATCCAGAAAAAAATATGATTACTGATTAAAAAATACATAAGTTTTGGAATTCTAACCTGTTTTTCGGATTTCAAATTGAGTCAGAACGTTTGTTACATCATTCAACTTTATGTTAATGAAAAAATAAAGCAGATTGATATATTATTATAGCTCAAATGTCAAGTTCCTTAGTGCTTGAATGAAATCTCCGAAAACCCTTGTTCAAACTTTTGGAATATTTTCCAGAAAACGCCTAGAAATGCAGAAATGGATGTATAAAAAAAAAGCTGTTAGAAATATTATTATTGACTTTTACATTGTTAATTTGAGGAAATAATTTTAATTTTTGTAGATAAACATAAGCGGTTCTATTCTTATTTCGCTCCTTTACCATATTTTTGGTTCTCAAAGCCAATTGTTTAATCCAAAAAAGTAAATTTATGCATGATTTCTCCGTTGAACAATTTATGACAAATTGTAGAGGATAATTTTGAATAATTTTTTATCATTCATATTTTTACAAGCAAAACACATAGTGGTACTATTCGCTCACTGTTTGTATTGCTCGGAAAATAGTATTCTTATACCAATGGTATCCGTAAATTTAAGCTAATACGTATTGAAAATTGGTAATGTTGAAAAGCAAAAGACATAAAAATTATCTAAGACTAAAGTACTATGAAATCGTATAGGTTTAGTGGCTCATGCCACTAATTTTCAAAAAAAAACTTAGATTTTGTTTGTTTTTTTTTGTGATGAGAAATCTTTTTTATCATTGCTCATTTCGTAAATTTGTAAACGATGAACAATTGTAAAAAAGCGCTTTGCAAGACACTTTGAAACGAGCTCGTTTCTGACGGTGATTCAAAACAATTAAATAGGCCAAAACATTTAAAAATAGCTTACTATTTCGTCCAAAAATACCATAGCATTTTGGATGTTCTAGATTTCAGATCAAGATCATTTGAATCACTGCTGATTTGAATTTTTCTGGTGAATATTTTGACTTCTGAGCTAAGCTTCAGATTTAGAATTCCGTTTCAAAATAGGTAATTTCTAAATTGTTGTAAATTTGTATTTTTTTTTTGTTTTTTTTTTGTGACACTTTACCAACGTTCTGGCATTCATATCATATTTGAGAATTGTGAAATTCAAAATGTGTATCTGATTTGGATATATTTTTTCTACATAAATCGTCAAGAATTCTGGTTAAAGTTCCAAATACTCAATGACATTGAAATTTGAGTTAATGAGCAGTCTCCCTCTTCCTTCCATAGGATACCATAATGTGTGGCAAACTAAAATAAATACACCCTGTTCCTCATATCGCGCTTTTAAATGCAACAATGCAAATCCATATTCACTGAGTACCACGAGAAGGTGGCACCTGTTTTTAAAGAACGTTTAATTCTACTATCCATCTTAAAACTTACTTAATGGAAAATCGATGTAATCATTTCTTTTGTTTTTGAAAAATTCTAATAGTATCTACATAAACCTCCAACTGATGGCCAGATTTATAAAAAAAATTAAAATGACTTCTGGCAAAGTATTGGCATAAAATATCATCGAAAAAAAAGTATTTTCTTGTAAAATATCGAACCGTTTATTTTATATTATTTTCTTGAAGACTTTCAGATATAATATCCTTGTTTGTCAATTGCAATTAGACTTAGAGTGAAACCGTAAAGAAATGTGAGAATAATATCGCATGACATAAACCGACGAATTTCCCTTCACACGTGAAGTTTAAAATCGTGGAAAAATGCAATCCACCTGACAAAAAAACAACAACCGAAAGCACCTCAAATCTGACCAGGCCCATTTGCATTACGACCGACAGAACTCCTTGGAAAAGTAGCGCGATAAAATATAACCCTAAAACGCGAACCTCCCGAATTCAAGTGAGGGGCACCACCAATCAGTTGTTAGAAGTCGAGAAAATCATATTCGTGACATCACCGGGGCGGCTGCCGTGCGTGGTTGATCCGTGGCTGAGGTTTGCACAGTCGGAGAACTGACTGTCGATTGCTGCTGCCATGTTTCACGCTATCGTATCGGTGTAGCTTTCTGCCACTTCTCGTCAAACGAAACGCTCGCATACCATTTTGATAGATCGGAGTGATGGGCAGCATTTTTTCGATTCGTTTCGGTAACAAATGCCAAATGACCAATTTGGGATCTAGGCTTTCTGTGGGGACCCTGTTTCAACGATATAGAGGATGAAATTTAAATTATCACTCTCTGGAGCCACTACTGCAACTTTTAATAATATGACTCTTTGCCGAACTTTAGGTGTAATACTGTTTTTATCTAAGATTTGAATGAACTTTGAGAGCAAAACTTGAGTTTAACAATCTCCGAAAATATTGACAGTGATGTCAGAATCTTTTATGGATGTTTGAGTAATTTTTTAAATTATTATTATAAAAATCTAACAAAATAAACAAGTTTTCGTCAAACAAAGGTTCAGTACAATAAAAAATTTCTCTTGTCTCTTGAGTAGGCGTGAGATTTTTCTCTAGAATTCCAAAATTCCAGAAAAGCGAGAACTTGTATTATTTTAAAAAGCTCTAAAAAAAGTCACCGTTAAATTCAAATAATGTTTTAAAGTACGTGATTGATCAAATGTAAACAAAACTTATATTTTTGCAGAATTCCTGTTGATCCTAGCTGTAATATTTCACCGGTCCTTATCTTTTGAAAGTAGGTTCTTTGCCGTTATGAGTAAAGTTTGGTGCGTATCCTAAACAGCTTTCTAGCAGCAGTTGGTACGGACGGGGAATAAAAATATACTCATAATTAAATGCTGCCCTTCCACCAGCAACAAAAACGCGTACCTCAACATACTTTCCCGAGTCCTCGGAACGAAACGTTATTAGCATTTTCTTTGACACACTATTTTCGCCGCAGTGCCCTCCAAAAATATTGACCAAAAATATCCACTAGTATCCAGCAAGTCACTGCTACCTGGGATGGTTCATATCTTCCAAGGTCAACAACATTTGTCGGTTGAACTTCTGGTAAGACGGTTTCTAGATTGCAGACAAATTAAAATTTAAGTATTACCTATTTTGTAAAAAAAATTACGGAATGACACCAAAATTTTTAAATTCAATATTCAAATATTTATATCAAACTCGAAACAAAAAAGCGATTTTTACAAACTAAACAATTTTGAATTATTTGTGATTTTTCAAGAATCAATTGATTTTCGGCATTCAATCGAAATGATCATTACTAAAATGCTATAGAACTTAAACGTAAGTTTAAGAAACTGCTACCTTTCCAAATGGATGACTCTGCTGCCAGAGAGATTGTAAAAAACAAGGAACCCTTCCTAAAATATTGATGTGCGGCAAAACGGCCACACCCCTGGCTGAGCTACCGAAAAAATAATATACTAATTAATTCACATCCTTCTAGCCGTTGAAGTTGAATCAGTTAACAGGATTGCAGAACATGAGGAACCTCATAGATGCCAAAAACTAAAAAAAAAAAACAGCCATCACACGAACCTTGGACCTCCCCTGCGTGGTGGCTCCAGAGACGACTGATTTGCGGTCAATCGGTCTGTTGGTTTTTCGCCATTATTTTCCATGTTTTCGGACGGCACATTTTCCACACTTTTATTGGTGCCGTCTTAACGTGGTCTTCTGGTCAGCCAGCCAGTAGCGTTACAGAAAACAACAGCAAAGGGCACTCCGTCTAATTAGTTCGGTCGTCGCCAGTAGCAAAGCTCACCACCACGACGATCAAGCACACGACATCATCATGGGAAGAAAACTTTGAACCGTGCAGGCATAAAAGCGAGCAAAAAAAACCGTATCGTTATGAAAAACCCCCATTCATCATTCATAATTATCACATGTTATCAGAAGCCGGGGGTAATTTCGCACTAAACGACCGTTAATCACCTCTCGGGAGCCATGTTTGCATTTGGCTGGACCCGGTAAATAAATGGGGTGGCTGCCTGATACTACTGCTCCTGTGAAGGGTGGTGGTTTCTTCAAAGTTTTTTTCGCATTTCCTTCCAAGGCGTTTAGAAAAACATGGGACTGCATCAATGTTTGGCTCCATCAGACTGCTGTAGATTGATGCCGTATCAGTTTATTATTTCAATTAAGTTAACCCAAGTTTTCGGCACTTTATTTGATTGGCCAAAAAATTCTGACGAAAAAAGGAAAACTTTTAACTGAATCAAAGCAATCGAAAGATTCCTTTTAATTCAACCACGGTAAATGAAAGGTTCATATACCGGTATTTCGATAGCAACTTACTACCTTCTTCAGTTCAATCGAAAACGCTCACTGAAGAATGTAGTAAGTTGCTATCGAAATACCGGTATATGAAACTTTCATTTACCGTGGTTGAATTAAAAGGAATCTTTCGATTGCTTTGATTCAGTTGAATCTATATTGCTAAATAAACAGATTGTTCATTTGGGAAAATTGTCCAATGAGAAAAGGAGCGAATATTGTCGCTGGCAATGGTTAGCACGCATTGAGAGCAAAGCTTGAGCTCTCCCGCATACTTTCAGGATTTACGAATATGGTGTTGAATATCTTTCAATTTGTGTAATTCCTATCGCTTAAGCCAGAAGCTAAAAATATGTATGAATATTGCCTCCACTTTGGTTGGTAAATGCTTTTTATTCGAATTTTATGTGATGATTCTGTAATGTATATGAAACGTATAACAAAGTTTGTTGCGAAATATACCTACAAAAATGTTTGCTGGGTGTATGCATTTGCTGATTGTTTTGTAAAAAAAAATACAATGATTTGCCGGAGTCTGCTCCTATGAAAAAAAACAACAACTTTTCAACCGAAAACTTTAGTTTTCACTGTTTTAAAAAGCTTAAAAAAGTACTCTTGTACGTATATTTCGCCACCTACGATCTTAACTAACCGATTTTACTAGAAGTTCCATCTCATGATGGTTTTGCATCGTTTTTGTCAGATTTTGCTAGCAGATGTTCAAGTAAAAACGTTTATTATTGGCACAAAATTAATCAAGATTTGTTAATTAATATCGGAACAGCTGAATCCACTAAATTGCACTCAGTTTCTTTCAAAAGAGCCAAACTGGGTAAAAAAGAAGCATAAATTAAAGGAGAAGGATGCAGCAACCCAATAGAAAGATTTGACGAAGTTTAAGTGGGACAAACTGATCAATATCATGACCGAAAAAAGTGTGTATCGGCCGATGGGAGATACCAAGAATAAATTTCGAAATATTTCTTACAAAAAAGGCCAAATATTATTTTCCAACTTTTTTCATGAATAATCAAAAGATTACCTTTATTTCCTGCATAGAAAGTATTTCCGCCAAACAAATGGTTTTTTAGATACAAGCATTCTTTACTGTCCCATATCTAAATGAACTAAGTAACAAAGTTTTATACGGATGCTAGTTGTCCATGTGGAAAATATAGGAAATCAAAAAAAAATGGAAGATTCGACATACGCCATTGTCAAATCGCTAACCACGCCATAAGCAGCAGATTAAGCCTGACTTATGATTGAAGAGAAGATTAATAAAAGTTGCCTAAATTCCTATGAGAAAAGTGATTTGAAACAAGATATGGTTGAATTCTTTTTACAATTTCATTAATATTTTCTATGGACAGATTTTCAAGCAAAGTTAATTTGGATTACCAAACTGTTAAGGAAACAGCAGAATAAAAAAACTGTATAAACTTATTGATCTGTTTAACTGTTTTAACTGTTTCATTTGAAACAGAGGAAATGCTGACATGGATCTTAAAATAAGCTGGTTATTAAAACTGTATATTGTTTTTGGCATTTCAACATTGTTTACAACTTGCGTGGATTTTTTTTTTATTTATTCAAAGAGTTTAAAGGCGCAGGATCGTTCGTCTTTTGAACGTACTGAATGATTTAGCTCATGCAACAACTTGTTCATAAAACTAAAAAAGCATTTTATTTAATATTCTTTCAATCAAATTGGTTTAAAAAGCTGTGTAAAAATATTGGTACCGATTTTTGAAATTTTCATACCGAATATCGATTTTTTTCTGGCTAGAAAACGCTGATTTTAATGTGGCATCACTGGGTGCTACTACCCTTGGGACTTGATCCCCACTTCGTAAATAAATCATATCTTGCAGGTTGCTTTCTGGAATATTGTGTTCTGGTAACCCGAGATAAACAACTTCTTGCAGGCTTTTTCGCGTTTCTCTCGAAGGCTTTATGTCCTGATGGCTTCGAGAAACTGCATCTTTAGGCAGGAATCGGCAGCAAGAATTGGATAATAACCCTAGCGACTAAACATCGCAAACACCTCCTCCAAAAACGCAAGAACTGCTTCAAACCATCGAAGACAAGCTCACGCATGCTAACCGCAGTGCAGCTCCAAAAATCCGGTAGGCAACGTTCAGCACAATGCGCCCAATCTGGCTCTAATACATTGCTGAAGTTGCTGGCAACAGACCGTCGTCGCCCAAAACATCTCCTCCAAAGCCTCAGAAAAATCGTACTGCAGGGTTGGATGAGCTCACGCGTACAGATCGTAGCGTATCTCCACATCACAAGAGTAACTCTCTCGGCAAACAGCTTCTTCCAATCTCCGATACGGGCTAATTCTCCACCTGGAGCAATCGTTTCCGACCAATCCCGGTTGGCAACCGGCGGTTGCAGATCCCGAGAGTCCTTCTCCCGGCCGTCTGAAATGAAACCATGTTGCTAACCGCAGCGCGACTCGTGTCGGCATCGAGAGTAACCCCTGTCGGAACCCGATAGTATAGATAGAACCCGGAACTCATAACTGCTGACCACAGCGCACAACCATTTATTTTATTATTTACATAGTATTCCGTCTCACGACATAACTTGACGAACATAATTCCTAAAATTCACTCGGTTCATAGCAACCGTTCTCCAATTTCTCGGGCACCCCACGTTCGCCAGATCAGCGCACAACCAATGCACGAGAATAACCCTCTCGGCTATCAGCACCACCCAACTAATCCGGGATGTTGCTTCAACTGGAAATGTCCATCTCTGCGCAGTCCGGTTGCTGATCCTGAGACTCCTCCCGGCCGTCGGACGTGAGCTCATGCATGCTGACCACTGCGTGGCTCGTGACGGCAGCAAGAGTAACCCTCGCGATCCGCGAATCTCTCCGAATTCTGGTGGTTTGAATTGGCTGGCCTGGGACATCTCGTTGGCTGGTCTCAGCACTGGTGATTCTCTGGTTGCTGGCAGGCCTTTCTTTAAAGTTTTCACGTTTTTGTTCATTCTACCTACCAATAAACTTCTTTCAAACTAGACGAGTTTTCAAGTTATTCCTCAAGATTCCATCAAAAGGTTCTGGGCACCCACGCTAAGGACATTCTCATGTTATTCCGCAGTTCGACGGAGGTCCCGGTTTTCAAAATTGGAGCTTCAGAGTGAAGATATTCCTCGATTCCGTAGGCTTATTAAGGACGTGACGGAAGAGGCTCCAGATGTGCATGCATAAAGGATGAAATTCGTTGAAGCGGATAAGAAAGCCAAGTCGTTCATCGTAAGTTTTCTGGATAACGAGTGCCTGGAAACGGTACGGGACAAGGTCACGGCTCGTCAGATGTGGAACGCTCTTGAGGATTCTTTTGCGAGGAAATCGATAAGCGCTCAGAATCTACTACGGAAGCAACTGAGTAGGATGAAGTTACAAGAAGGAGAATCGATGCGGGCGCATCTATTGGCCTTTGAATATTTGTTGCGGCAGTTGAAAACGGCTGGAGCCAGGATTGAAGAAGCGGATGCGGTGGTTTCGTTATTCCAAATCCTACCAGATTTGTACGATCCACTGGTGACCACACTTGAAAATTTTTCAGAGGAAAATTTGATTCTGGAGGTGGCTGAGCAACGTTTGATGGCGAAAGTGATGAAGCATACCGGCCGACAAGAGGAATCTGGAGAATCGAACGCAGCCGCTTTCTCAGGCGAAAAGAACCAGAAACCGAAGAAGGTCAGCAAGTTCCGAGCATTTTTTTTTGTTTATTTGTGACACTTTACCAACGTTTTGGTATTCGTGTCAATCCGAGGAAAATGTTTCCGCTGTGATGGCAAAGGACATGCGAGCAAGGATTGCTGGGTTAAAGTCGAGAATGAAGCCAGAGAAGTGAACAAAAGGAATGCAGTTTCGTTTGTTGCTAGCCGTGGTGCAGTCAAATCAAGCAGCACCAAATTGGTATTAAAACTTAATTCCGGCGCAAGCGATCACCTCGTCAACGACGTTAAGGGATGTGTCTCTAAGCTCAATTCTTTGAAACCTCCTGTGATCATCAATGTGGCCAAAGACGACGAAACTTTGATGGCAAACCAAGCCGGGACAATCGATGGAGTAAGCAACAAACGCTCTTGGAATCAAAGATGTTTTGTTTGTTCCAGACCTACGAGACAATTTAATGTCAGTTAAAAAGTTGACGAAGGCTGGTGTCGATGTTGTGTTCTCCGGCTCGGTTGCAACGCTCAAATTGCAAAATCAGATGATTACCACAGCGAAGTTGAAAAATGGATTGTTCGAGCTTGAAGTGAATGTCAACATCCATTGAGCAAACATGTGCGAGATGGACCAGACCAGTTTGTGGCACCGGCGACTAGGCCACCTTAGCCAGCATGGAATTTTAATGAGAAATCAACTAGCCACTGATCCAGATTTGAAGTTGGGCGAATTGAATTTTTGCGATGCATGCGTTCAAGGGAAGCACTGTCGAGATTCATTCTGATGTGTGTGGCCCAATCGATCCTCCGGCATGGGTTCGCGTTATTTCGTGTCCTTCATATGTGATTTTTCTCATTTCGCTATCATCTATCTGATGAAACGGATATTGGACACAGACGGTAGCCTACACACCCCAACAGAACGGCGTTGCTGAACGGTTCAACCGGACCGTAATCGAAAAGGTTCGGTAAATGATGATTGATGCAAAGGTCCCCAAGTATATCTGGTCGGAAGCCACGTTGACTGCTAAATATTTGACTAATCGTAGCCTTACGACTGCCATGCCACGGATTACCACGCCGGCCGAGATGTGGTACAACCATAAACCTTCTTTCAAAAAGCTTCGAATTTTCGGTTGCAAGCCCTTTGCGTGGATTGCAGAACAGAATCGAACCAAATTGGATCCAAGCAGCTTCGAAACGGTA
The DNA here is from genome assembly GCF_029784155.1 of Uranotaenia lowii. Classification (NCBI taxonomy): domain Eukaryota; kingdom Metazoa; phylum Arthropoda; class Insecta; order Diptera; family Culicidae; genus Uranotaenia; species Uranotaenia lowii. The sequence goes on from NC_073693.1 coordinate 17,112,524, forward strand.
ATGGTTGAATATGCACCAAACGGATACCGTTTGTGGGACAGGAGAACCAAGCGAATCCGTATTTCCCGAGATGTCAAGTTCAACGAAAGCTGTTATTCGGATCCAACGGTGTCACCTGTTCGAATCGTATGAGACCACGAGCAAGAGAGGGATTGCGGTGAAAGTGCTGTGGTGGATAATGATCCGCTGCTGACTGGCAATCATATGGTAACCAACGTCCCATTAGTTGGCGAAACTTCTGAAGCTGTTCCTTGTGATGAAGAAGAGGCACCGGATCGTTCGGAAACTGGGGCGCTCCCTTCGCACATAGAACGACTTGATCCTGTAAATCAGACAATATCGGTACACAGCGAACGGGAGCGCAGACTCTCCGGTAAGTTGTTTGACTATTTCACCGGTTATAGTGCCATTTTTGTAATGACGACATTAGGCAACGACCGGATCGAAAGACATGGTTGCGGGCCATTCAAGACGAGCTGGATTCCATGCGTGCGAATCAAGTGTGAGACCTCGTACCGTGTCCTACAGCGATAATGCCTTTTAAGTCAAAATGATTGTTCCGTATCAGATAGGACGAACATGGTCGAGATGTCAAACACAAGGCTAGGTTGGTCGTAAAGGGTGTCTGCAGTGTGCAGGTATCGACTATGAAGATACGTATGCTCCGGTGGCCAGGCTGTCGACGATCCGTACAGTACTTGCTGTGGCTGTGCAGTACCAGTTCCATTTCCACCAGATGGACGTGAATACGGCCTTTCTGCATGGAGATATAGTTGAAGATATCTGCATGGAAGTTCCCCAAGGAGTCAAGACGAAACCAAATGCTGTGTGCAAATTGCGGAAGTCGTTGTATGGCCTCAAGCAGGCGCCACGCAGCCTGTTGGAACGACAGGTTCAACAGTCAAATGCTGAAAATGCATTTCCATAGGTAGTGCTTTGTATTCGTCTCGATATTTGCTGCCCTTTTGGATATCTAGGTCGTTTCCAACAGGCACCCTGTGAGGCACATTGGGCCTGCTTGAAGAGGCTCCCCAGGGTCCTGAAAGGCACAACGAAAATAAGCTTGATATTTCGTCGGAATGAAAACGCTCAGACTCTGATGGGTTTCGCCGATGCGGATTGGGCGTCTGATGTTGAAGACCGGAAGTCGGTAAGCGGATTTATTTTCAAAGTTTTTGGCTCCACAGTTTTATGATCAAGCAAAAAGCAAGATTCTGTGGCATTATCCTCCAGTGAATCCGAATACGTTGCTTTAAGTTCTGTTGCTTCTGAGGCGATTCGGTTGGCCGGACTCCTGGCTGGTTTGGAAGTCAAGAAAATGAAACTACCGGTAACTATCTAAGAGGACAATAAAGGATGCATTGGTATGGCGAAGAACCTGGACACGAAGCGGACTAAGCATAATGATATCCGCCATCATATTCTGCGGGATCACGTTGCGAATGGTACTCTGAAAATTGAATCAACAACTACTCATGATCAATTGGCCGATCTCCTTACCAAGGCGTTGGATCTAACACGTTTCCAGTTCCTGAGCCGAAGATTATAGGTCTCTCCGATTGAGAGAGGGTGTAATCGAAGAAGCCCTTTAAGAGCAGTCAATTCGATCGAAGCAATCTTTTTTAAAACTGTCAGCGTATTTATTCATTCTACCATTAAACTTCTTTCAAACTAGACGTGTTTTTAAGTTATTCCTCAAGATACCTTCAAAACCTCTGCTATGGTGTTTTGGCTGCTGGCTAGCTTCTCAACCCTGACTGGTAATTGGTTTTCAAATTTTACAGACGTATCTGTGGTATCGAGAAATCGAAGGAGTCATATGATTAAATAGACTAAAAATGGGTTTGACATATTTCCTTACTACGAGAAGGTTCTATAATATATTTGGTCGATCAGAGCATCTATTTGCGGTGCTAGTTTGGTAATTATCTCAGATATAACATTGGCGACGAGGATTAAACTGTAAGTAACTACAAATTACTCCAGAATTGTGAAAGAAAAAAGCGGATTTTTTTTTGCATTGGAAAGAAGTTCTAAGTTACTAAAACAACTAATCCACAGACGATACTTATTTTATCTGTGTAATATGATGAAACGATAATGATCATTTTTATCTTCCACCCAGCTAGATAAGTCTGTCCTCAAATAAAACTTAATTTTGTGTTTTGTTGGAGGGGGATTACAGATAGCACAGCAGATGGAAAGTACCAGAGGGCTTACGTACCTGCCGGCACGCTGTGCCAGTGTGAAGTAAGTTTTGGCGGATGCAGGGAAAGATCCTCAACTTTAATTAAATGATTCTATACAAATCAAGATTTTTTATCATCATCCAGTTATTGGAACTGGCACTGGGCAACGAATCGTGGGGACAGTTACACTATTGCAAAGAACAGGAAAGATCTTAAGAAGATGAAATTGGAAGTTTGTTTTTCATTTCGAAACGATCGGACTGGATTGCATAATGAAAAAAATGACGAAGTGAGTTTACTCTTAAGAAAAAAAAAATGATCAAGTGGAATCGCCACTTAGAAAAATTGTGATGAGGCGGGTTCGCCATTTTAGAAAAAGAGATAAGGCGGGTTCGCCACTTAAAAAAAATGATTAGGCGGGTTCGCCATTCAAAAATAAAGTGTGATAAGGCGGGTTCGCCATTTGAAAAAATATATGATCAGGCGGGTTCGCCATTATTGAAAAGAGATGAGGCGGGTTCGCCATATTAAAAAAAAGTGATCAGGCGGGTTCGCCATTTGAAAAAAGATAAGGCGGGTTCGCCACTTGAAAAAAAAATGGATAAGGCGGGTTCGCCACTTGAAAAAAATATGATTAGGCGGGTTCACCATTTGAAAAAAGATAAGGCGGGTTCGCCATTTGAAAAAAAGTGATCAGGCGGGTTCGCCATTTAAAAAAGATAAGGCGGGTTCGCCATTTGAAAAACAATGACAATGTGGTTTCGCCACGGGTTAAGATATAATTCGCCATTGAAATAAAAGGATGACGAAGAATCAGCGCGGGATTAGGCCATAAAAAAAGGTCAGGTCAATTAGACATGGAAAAATTTCAGAAGAATCAGAAGGTATTACAAGCAAAAGAAAATCATATTTTTCATTGGTGGAAAATGGAGAGAAAGGTGATGTCATAAGTAAAAAAAATCGGGCGAGTTTGCCGTGATCTAAATTGAACCAAGTTTCGTCGATAGAAATAATGAGATGGGTTTCTAGGATCTTGAGCATATTTAATCAGGTATCAGAAAGACTATGTTCTACTTTGTTGAAAAAATCGTCTTTAAAGTAAAGGAGGAATGTGGTATCGAGAAATCGAAGGAGTCATATGATTAAATAGACTAAAAATGGGTTTGACATATTTCCTTACTACGAGAAGGTTCTATAATATATTTGGTCGATCAGAGCATCTATTTGCGGTGCTAGTTTGGTAATTATCTCAGATATAACAGTATCTGGGCCCATAACCTGTTGAAATAAGTATTTAACGCAGGTTTGTGTTGTCGAATAGAGTTATCATTATACAGGTTTGTTCGTCAAGTCCTTAAACAACTTCCCATTACATCAGCGATAGCTAATTGTGACTTTCCACTTCTCAAATACCCTAACCGGGAAATTACTCATTTCCCAATTATTAGGTTTCATTTGTGAACCGAATCTTCATCACTTGATTCTGATTCCGATAACTGGATGCGGTTCGTATTTAACCTATCGCCACATTGTCGCGAAATAAAAGCATGGGAATCAGGAGGACTTGGTTCTAACCGAATCGATCGAATTCTTTACTGTTGAATTAAAAATAAATGGAAGGACATAATCTAAGACATACGGACTTAACCGGCTAACCGTTTTTTCGACGAGATTCGCTACATCACAGGGATGATTTGGTTTGGACCAAATTAAGATTGTTTTCGAAAAATTATTTGAAATAACTTTTGATTAAAATAGAACTTTAAGATTAAGAAAATTATTTTAAGATGCGAAATGCCCTTCGGAATTGTAATTAACACGTAGTGTAGTGTAGTGTTGCCGTAAGATGTAAATCTACGCCAGAATACGATGAAAAGTAGTCTCGTAGTAGTAGTAGTAGAACCATTGCTCCATTTTACAATATATCGCACGATTTACCTAACTATATCTATCCATCTCTAATAGACCGATCCCTGAAAACTAGTTCCAAATCTATCTCCTTAAACACCGTGTCATCACATCAACCACGAAAACGCTTTCCTCCCCTCCGTTTGTACTTTAGAAAAAGGGCCAGCCTTCAAATCGAACAGAAAAGCTTTCAACGTAACCCTAATGTTTAGTGCGGGAAGCATCCGCGACTAGCCATCATCATCATCACAACAGTCATCAACAGTCATAACACAACACAAAGGTGAAAGAAATCCGGCGTGGCGTGTGACGATACCCTAAACGAATTTTCCTCGCACCCACCTGTCTGTCAGTCAGTCAGTCATTCAGCCAGCTAGTCGAGCAGTCAGTCAGCTTACCCAAGCAAACATATGATTGAATTAGAACTACCCGTAAGAATCCACGGCACGCCCGAGGGGTTCACCGATAGTGAAGCACCCGTATATCCGCATGGTTCTACTGTTAGCGATAAGCAACCGACGATGATGACGACGACGCGTGCTCACCTGGATTCTTGTTATATTTTGCCGCCGATGACGGACGGAAGCTTTCGAATTCGGAAATCCTAACCGACCGCGTGTTTTTCACGATTTCAGTTCACGAGTTGAAGCCGCCGAGGAAGGTCGCGCACGGAATCCAAACCGTTATTTTGTGTACATAACCTAACCTAGCCGAGTAGGTAGTAGGTTTAATTGTTAATTACACGGCGCGCGATTTCTCACGATTTCTGCGGAAGACAACTTGTGCGATCGGTTTTTGTGTTAATTATAACTGCCGTATAGTGTGTAGGACTGTTCGAAGATGAGGGATCCTGGAGCCGCCCTCAGCATTATTGGTGTAGTTTTTGGCGGTGGAGGTGGCCCTTGTTGATATCTTCTCGGGTACGACGAACTACGGGAACCTTTCCGTCGACGAATTCGGTCCGGTACAGTTCAATCCCGTTCTAGGGCGGATTTTTATTTTGTTTTTTTTCGTGTTTTCCTTTTTTGTTTAAAGTTTGAACGCGAGCGTGTCCTAAAGCATAACGGTCTATTTTTAACTCAGCACGGCAACCTCGTAGAACATTTTCCACTATCCCCGCCGGCCTTTCCTTCGTCCTTTTTTTGGGGAGCAAGGATTCGTTCAGGTTGACATAGACACACGTATCTTGACAGAGCGAGACAAGAAGAAAAACGCGCGCGAAAGCTCAAATTCATCCAACATCCTAAGTAGCAGCACCGAAACCTGTTTTCGGAGAAATAAAAGTTGCTACGCTAAGGTCAGAGCCTAGAAAATCGGGAACCCAGTCCACCCAGTCCCAACTTCAAGCGCCCAAACGCCCCAACGAAAGGAATATAAAACGCGACGACGAGCAACGGAAAACGGCAAAGTTTTATCGATTCTGAACATTAAAAACAAACACCACATTACTGTGACCTCCATCCTGGCTCACGCTCCATCCTGGGGCCGTTTCCGATCATCTTCGAGAAGCTCCAAAGGAACTCCTTTGTGGATTTCCACCAGGACACCACAATTTGACTGCCGCCGTCTTTAAAACTTTTCCCGAGAAGATTACCAGTACCGAGAAGAAGAAGAAAAAGTGAAAAAATCATTAATCTCCCAAAATTGCAAGTGTTGCTTCTGTGAAAACGTGCAAATCTACCCAAGAAAGAGAAAAAAATTAAACCAGTGTGCTTCAGTGAAACGATAAATTGTGTGCATCACCACCCGTCGAACAAAATCCAAATAAATATTAAGGGTAATTTACCGAGGAGCCAGAAAAAAATATACATGAAAAGTACCCCCCAAGTGTTCCACCCCCATTAAGCCCCAAGTGCCCTCGCAATTTAGAATTCATCGGAAAGCCTAAACAGCACCAACAACAACAACAACAACAACAACCAAGCAGAAGAAAAAAACGAAATCGGGAACGGCACACACCTAATAGGATTTCGAATATGAATCTTAGCCACGAAACGCGCAGAGGATTATGAATGCAGTTTCCTTATTTAGGTCAGTGTTTTCGCTTCTGATTTGGTAACCTACAGAGTGTAGTTAATCGTACACCTGCCAACTTAAGGAACCAGGTTCCTGCAGGCTGATTCTTGAAGAGTTTCGTTCCCCCCAAGTCTCCAGCTTTTGTAGACCCGATCACGCCAAATAATTATAAGGCATTCATTGGTTGGGGCAATCTTTCGTGTTTCGTGTAGCCCCACTCCTGTGAAAGGGTTCAGAGGAAATCATTGGAGAAGTGTTGTTTAGAGGAGTGGGGGGAATGCGCGTTGCATGACTCTTGAGAAAAATCATTTGGTACCTACACCCCTGGAGAACGACCTCAACCTACGTAATCGGATAGGGTTTTTTTTTTCATTTTTCCCTCGGCTGTGTTTATTTAAATTTTTACATGTTTTTTACAATAACTTCGTATTCCGCGTTAAGATTGATGAGGAATAGCACGCACTCTGTATAAGTTAAAAAATATTACGCCTTAGGGTATGCAACAGTGTGTTTTTTCACGAAACAAGTTCCAGTAATGACGTAATTTGACAAATTATCCGCTTAAAATTGTTTTTTATATTTAGACCTGAAGCTTGTGTTCATTGTGTAAGATAATAAAAAAGTTAATCATTCTAGTAAACAGTTAAAAATAGAGAGGAACGATTTTATACAGGGTGCTCCATCTAGAAGTGTGATTTTTTAAATCAGCTTTGTTCCTCGTTAAAAATTAAGAAACATATGAACCTATCGTTTTTCAAGTCTTTCTCAAGTCGGATGATCTGAGTGGAAAATTTTGCTTTTTAAATTCAAAAATTTCGATTGCTGAAGCTGAAGAATTACTTTTGCAGTGTGTCTCAACGTGACATTTGAGCTAATTAAGATCGAAACAAAGCTACAAAGCTACAAAAGTTTTTTGGATTGCATCTGTTTTTATGGTTTTTTGGAAAAATGTTTAGAAAATTCTATCTAATGAATTAGTGATGAAAAAAGTGTGTTTTTTATCGGCTGATAAACAAAATGCATAATTTTTAATGAAATAACAGTCAAAAGAGTGTGAACTTTTTTTTGTGCATTTTATTTTTAATTTAACAGTTGAAACTTTGCTGTTATTACATAAAAATTCTCACTTTGCATACTTTTAATCGTTTTCGTAGTTGTTATTTAACTCAAGTGCTACATCACAAATAGGATGTTAATTGTGAAAAACAAAAGGAACCCTGGTTTTCAATTTTTTTTTAACCCTTTACTTTACTCTAATCCGTTAAGTTAAAAAATGTCTATGGAAATAACTTAATTACCCTCCAACTAAGCAATTTATGTAAAAAAAAAACAAAAAAAATCAATAGTTTTGGTTGTTTAATGAAAGTGAGAAAATTAGATTAAAAAAAATATTTAAAGGTTTCATAATTGCTATTTGAACTTTCGGTGTTTTAAAATTGGTTGAAACTTTAACAGTACTGAAATAAGTTATGTTTTAAAAGCTTAGATGGAAATTGATGGAATTTTCAGCGAAGCTGCTTAGTGCTTTAATGTTAACATGTGCGCATTTTTGTGATGTTCTGTCAAAGGGTTTTTGGAATAGCGTCCAATGAAGAAAGTTTTCGACTTTCATTTTTGGGTACCACATGCGTGATCTACGATACTTTATGGAATCAATCATCACGATTTATCATGTGAACTTTAGTCGAATAGTTGATTTCCGGCTGGGTTTGTGTCTCCCATTGGTATTTTCCTGGATTTTTGCTCGATTTTACCCGAAAAATTTTGGCAATGAGCTTCTTTATTGGAAGATATCTCAGAAACCCCTTAACAGATGTGACCAATTTATTAACACGTTTTCATTACATTAAAAGGTAGTTTAATTGAAGATTTGAACAATTTACTTCCATGCATTCAAAAATCATTCAAAAAACAAAGTGTTGCATTTTTTATTCTGATTAATAAGAAGAATCGGATAGAAAACTTAACTCAAATCGGTTATTTTACCACTTATCTTCCTCCGATTCTAAGGGCCTAAGCTCATTGCATAAAACAGAATTTTAAGATTTGACCGTCAAACTTTATTCGAAGATTAATCTTAGTGAGAAGTGGAATAGCAGATTCTTCGATTGTGCAATGACTATTAGAAAATCTCGTAGAGTTTCGATGCGTAAGCTACCATTTGTTACCCAGCTGGATTCAAGCCTTCTGGTTTGTTTACAATCTAAAAAGGCTGTAAAAAAAAACTCCCTGTATTCAGGTTATTGAAATGTTAAGTTTAAAAATAAAGCTAAAATCTTTGAAAACCATGAAGAAGGTGTTGAGATGATATGAAGGATATGCAGAAAATAAATTAAATTTATTTTTTTTTTAAACACAAACAAACAAACAAACAGTCTCTGATCGATTCTTCTGTTATGAGTGATAGGCGTGTCTGAGTGAATCTCTGAGTTCATAAGAAATGTGAAATCACTAAAATGGAGTAGTTGGTGATATGAGCACAGATTTGCAAGGCTGATGCTCAGATTGTTTAGAAATGGTTCCGGCTCCGGAAAATAAGACGGAGAGGCTAGAAAATCGCAGATTGTTAAGGTTGCTGCTTTGATTGTTCGTTCCTCCTGTAGATAAGACGAAGATGCTGAAAAAGCGCACATTGTTAAGACTGCTGCTCTGATTATTTGTTCATCCGGTAAATAAGACGGAGAGATTCGAAAGCGCAGATCGTTAAGGCTGCTGCTATGTTTGATTGTTAGTTTTTATTTCGCCTTCTGGTATAAAATGACGAATTGGCTTAGGCGGCACAGATTTTTAAGGAGCTTCTGCTGATTGTTTGTCTTCATTTGGCCTTCCGGTAGAAAAAAAACGGAATTGGCATTGAAAGCGCAGATTTTCAAGGCTGCTTGATGATTATTTATTTTGATATGGCCTTCCGGCGGAAAAATATGGAATTGTTTGATCGTTTGTTTTGATTTCGCCTTCTGGTGGAAAAGGACGGATTGGCTTGGGAAGCGCAGATTTTTAAGGTAGATTCTGCTGATTGTTTGTTTTGGTTCAACCTCCCGGTGGAAAATGACGGAATTGGCTTAGGAAGGACAGATTTTTATGAATGTTGCTGCTGAATGTTTGTTTTGGTTTAGTCTTCCAGTGAAAAAGACTGAATTGGCTAAAGAAGCGCTGATTCTTAAAGCAGCTACTGTTGATTGTTTTTTTTTTATTTGGCCTCCCGATGAAAAAAGATCGAATTGGCTAAGGAAGATTTTTAGGGCAACTCCTGCCGATTATTTATTTTGATTTGGCCTTCCGGTGCGAATAACGGAATGGCTTAGTAGACGCATATTTTTAAGGCTGCTGCTGCTGATTGTTTGTTTTGTTTTGGACTTCTGGTTGTGAAGGCTGTTTCTAAGAATAATTTTGGGTTATTCCGACTCTGGTATAAAGAGACATTGCAACAAGAAAAGCACAATTTGGGAAGACTGTTGCTTAAAAATGTTTTCGGATTATTCCGGCTCTGGTAAACAAAGACAGATCGGCAGGAAAGAATAGATTGAGAAGGCTGTTGCTAAGAATACTTTCGGATTGGATGAATAATATGAAGAAAAAAAATAAAATTTAAAGATTTGAAAAGCCTTTGCTGAGAATGGAATGTACAATTGAGAAGAAAATATTTGAAAAATAAAATTTTATGAACAGATGATCACCGTAATTTATGCAAGTTACTTAGTTTATTTGCCTTATCAGTGAAAAGTATTTCATAATCTTAAAACGTCCGTACTAAAAAGAACATCACTTTTCATCGATGAGGCCGATATATTAAGTGGAATAAACTTTGGTATTAGAAAAAAAACAAAAAAAAAAAAAACAGAAAATAAAAGATTCTATTGAGATTAGTACTGAGAAGGAATGTAGAGATGAGATGAAGGATATGCAAAAAAAAACCTAAATTTGAAAAATAAAATAATAGTTGTATTCGGCAACACTGAAGATGTATAAAATAAAATAGATTTCTAAGCAACGTTTGTTATTTTGGGCAACACTAGTCATTGGTCTATTCTTGTGAGTCTGAGTTTCGTAAAAATTGTGAAATCACGACAATTGTTAGTGATAGACGTGTCTGAGTGGATCTCTGAGATGAGATTTTGTTTAACCGAGTAACTAAGATATGAACCTCTCGTCTTAAAAGTTGATTTTATGTGCGTATTTATTTCAAGAAATCTTGAACGTATTATTCACCCTGAAATTCGTGGGGATAGTTGTTATTTTAAATCGAAACAAAATAAATTTATGTTTATTTTTTTCTTTTAAATCCGACGTGATCTACCCAAACACATTGTCTTGTTGAGTCTAACAAGCGATTTTGATTTAACCTGTTCTTCAATTTCCATTTCACCATCTTAGAAGAAGCTTCCTAATTTCTATTTTTTCTATGAATATTCATCCTATCTGTCTTTTTTCCACTCAGGAAATCCCGGTGAGAGCTTTCCGATATTTCGTTATACAAACACTATCACTGCTTTTTCACATTTTTGATTGTGTTCATATCCTTTAAGGCAGAATTTCCACGAGTCGGTATGGTGCGTCTTTTTTATTCTTCCTTCAAAATACCAATTTCATACTTTACATACTTCATACCGGTGGAAAATCCAGATTGCAAAAAGAAAGGGTAGTGATAATCAGAAGTTTGGTTTCCACGACCGAGAGATGTTTAAGGTCGTTCGTATGTTTTTTCTAGCAGTTGGTGTTATTACGAAATGTCATGATTAGAATTTTCGATCTTCTGTCAGTGTCATTTCAATCGAGCAAAACCAAGCAGTCTTAAAGACAGTCTCTTTAGGTGTAATCGTAACAGCTATTGATTGTTTTGATCGTTAAAAATACTCGATGCAGAAAATCTTAAATACATAGTTATGCTGCATAACTAATGCATTTTAGAGTTTTTCTCTCATCAATATTTCACAAAACGTTTAAAAATATTTTTAAAATAATAACAAATTCTTTATTCATTTTCGTTCCTCTTGTGTGGGCAGCAGGTTGTCAAAATTTTTTCGTGAAAATAAGGGAGCTTCTTAATAAAAATTAGGAAAAATCAGGCTAACAATAAATATTTGAACTGATTCTTACTATTCTTGGAAAAAGGTATTGATATCGATAATGGTGATATAATAAGTTATGGGTTCTAGATGTTGCAGAATTTTTCCTGCACGCACTCGGACCAGACAAATCCAGGCAGTGTTATTTTAAATTTTGGTAAAATCCGGGCATTTCATTTCAAATTATGTAAAGGGGTGATATGGTCAAAATTTGGTCAATATCAACTTGACGTATTTCTTTCAATAAGGCATTTCCCCACTTGTCAAACGAACAGCTGATTTCTCATGTTTACATTATCTCGGCATATCGTGGTAGGGTAAACATAACAACAGCATTACGCATGTTCAAAGACCAGATAGTAACAAAATAAAATTGGCAATGCAATTGTAGTGGTTTTGCAAGCGTACCTTGGTGAGGAGAATAAAAAAAAAATATTTCATTTATTGTAAATTCATATCAAGTTAAGATATGAAGGTATTTTAATGTTTTTATAAAGGAGTTTTCAAAAGAAAACATTGAACAGTGCTTATCATCAAGGATCAAAATGGCGACCAGTTGGTGTTTACATTTTTCAAAACAATAATAAAAAGTTACCCTACCACAATCTGTCTCAGGAAATACTCTATTTTGCATTTAAAAACCCTGAACACCCCTCATTTTGAAGGTGTGTGTGTGTGTGTAAAATGTTGCTCCTATTTTGATTTGAATAAACTCTTCAGTTGTCAAAATGCCGTCCAAGGAAGAAGAGCAGCGTATCAAAATTTTGCTCGCGAGCTACTCGCACGCAAAGCTGGCAAAATCACTAAAAGTTGCCAAATCAACCGTTACAAATGTAATTAAAGTGTTTGGGGAACGTTTGTCGACAGCCAGGAAGTCCGGATCGGGGGGACATCGAAAACCGGAAGCCGCTGAGACGACAAAGAGAGTTGCCGGTAGTTTCAAGCGAAACCCCAACCTCTCTCTCCGAGATGCCGCAAATAAGCTGGGTGTATCGTCTACAACCGTGCATTGAGCCAAAAAACGAGCCGGACGATCGACTTACAAGAAGGAAGTGACTAAAAATCGCGATGATAAACAAAATACGACGGCCAAAGCGCCATCCCGGAGGCTGTACACGACGATGCTGACGAAGTTTGACTGCGTGGTAATGGACGACGAAACCTACGTTAAAGCCGACTACAAGCAGCTTCCGGGACAGGAGTTTTATTCGGCAAAAGAAAGGTAGCAGATATTTTCAAGCACATGAAACTGTCAAAGTTCGCTAAGAAATATCTGGTTTGGCAAGCCATCTGTACCTGCGGCTTGAAAAGCAGCATTTTCATAGCTTCCGGGACTGTGAACCAAGAAATTTACGTGAAAGAGTGTTTGAATAAACGTATGCTGCCTTTCCTGAAGAAACACGTTTGTTCCGTATTGTTTTGGCCGGATTTGGCATCTTGCCATTACGGTAAAAAGGCTATGGAGTGGTACGCCGCCAACAACGTGCAGGTGGTTCCCAAGGAAAGAACCCTCCCAACACGCCAGAGCTCCGCCCAATTGAGAAATACTGGGCTATTGTCAAGCGAAACCTAAAGAAGACCAAAAAAACTGCTAAGGACGAGCAGCAGCTCAAGGCAATCTGGCTTTCTGCGGCGAAGAAGGTGGACAAGGTTGCTGTACAAAATCTGATGGTATGGGTTAAGCGTATGGCCCGGCAATTCGGATTTGGAAAAGCGGAAGCCTAACTGAATATTTTTCCTGAATTTTATACTAATTAAACTTGAAAATTAATTAAATTTGATTTTTTAAATAAACTATTTCACCGATTTACACACGTTTTCCCTTGACCAAATTATGACCGTATCACCCTTTAACACAAAAATCCAGGTTATATCTCATAAATTATTACAAAAATCATGAAGAAAAATATTTTAAACTTTTGTTTTCATCGAAACACATCAGCAGGTTCAAAATCGTATTGTAGGCTTCCAAAAAACCGGTAATGATGATTTTGATAAAACTTCTTCAAAAAATTTCGATTTTTGAGACAAAAATCTCAAATTATAATTACTTATTATATTAGAGGTTTTTCTTGATTTTGCAAATAAATGGAGTAAATCAGAGTGAAATTTTCATCATATTCCGTAAGACTGGTCCGGACCAGACTTTTGCTGAATTTTATATCATATAACCGAGCAAGTCCGGGTAAAACCGGGCAATCTGGCAAACTTATTCTATACATAAGTAACACAGTAGATACCTATCGATTCATGATTATTTTCTCATAGATCTAACACTAGACTGGCTCATAACAAAAAATATCCTTATATTCCACGCGGCACCCCCTAGATTGGTGTCTTTAGGTGAAAAAATGACTTTCTGAAGGTTTTTTTTTTGTGATGGTCCCACAGGCCCATTTGCGTCCTTCCTCCACCCCATACGCCTCTTTAGAATTGGGAGGGACAGGTTATCCTTTGGATAATTGTGTTAACATATTTATGTCTTTTCTGTACATCTTGGTTGCCTTTCAACTCCCGCGTATGTCCATCACTGTACAGATTCTCTGTCTGATATCACATGACATTTCCATCACATTTTTATAATTCGTACATATTTTAAATGTTGTGCTTTACGTAGTGTACTGTCATTTTCTTAAAGCTGAGGTTTCAGGTCAGTTGGCAGAAGCACGAGCTGGCGCAAAGGACTTGAAATTTGTATGGAGATTTTCGGCAAAATGTATGGAAAATCGACATACTATCACACTTATTGTTCTAAAATATTTCAGGAATTGTAGTTCAAACAATGACAAACAAGTTTGTAAAAGATTGTGACGCAATACGAGTTGACTGTGATGAGTTATTTGCAATTCAATGTGTGATTTTTTTCGTATTTCTTTGATATATAGTGACGGTTGATCGCATAGTCACACAATGAGAATAACCAATAGAAAGTTTGTGTCCTCCGAAAAGTTGCGAAAAAAGCTCTTACAAACATTATTGTGGGACATTTAGACCTTCGAAGAGAAACGTATGATGGTTAAAGCATTGTCAAAAAAATACTCAAGTACTTAAAAAACTTGTGGTAAAAGTTATGAATGAATTCAGAAATTTAACGTTGAATGATTTAATTAATTCAGAGTCGCTCAAACTTTTCGATCGGTACGATATACCAGAATTTTTTTAACAATAGATCCTGAGCATTGGAAGACTATCAAAGAATTCAACAAAGGGCAACAACGTATAAGCAGTTTAAAGGTAGTAAATGACACTGTAGAAAGAGGAGTCAAGCTTATTTCCCACTAAAACAAACTTCTCACCCACGGCGAAGCCGAAAAATAAATTATTTTGCAAATAATTAGTCATTATCGCAAAACTTACCAGAATCAAACAAAATCTTCATTGTTGAAAACTTTCAGCATCTTAGTTTAATATACTTGCTTGATTTGAATAAACATTTTTATTGACTACCAATGAAACATAAACGCCAAAAATTATGAAGAAAGATCATTTAAACCAAAACTCTTTTTTTATACTCAAAACAATGCAGCAGTTCATAGTTTTTCGAACCTTTCTTTCAACTTTTTGCAAAGATAGGAACTTGCTATAAAATAAGCTACAACTTTGCCGAGAACACAAACTTTCTATCTGTTACTCTCATTGTGTGACAATACGATCAAGTCAGTACTTATAGTCGACCTACAGTGAGCGAAATAAGAATAGCACCACTAGGTGTTTTGCTTGTTAAAATATGAATGATTGAAAATTACGAAAATTTTCTTCCACAGATTGTTCTGAATTGCTTTACGGATAAATCAAGCATAAGTTTACTTTTTTTTGGACGTAGCAATTGGCGTTGAGGACCAAAAATGTGAAAAAAGGGTGCGAAATAAGAATAGAACCACTTGAGTTTTTCTAACAAAAACAAGATTATTGATTTGTGTTAAAGTGAATAATAATGCTTCTACGAGTTATTTGAATACATAACTGCAATTTAGGAGTTTTCCAGAATTCAAAAGGTTTTCAAAGGTTTTAAAATGGGGGTTTTAAGAGATGCTCCTCTAGCGTTAAGGAATTAGATATTTGAGCTATGAAACTTTATCAAACTGCTTGATTTCTTCATTAACATTCATATTAAGATGCAAAATAATGAAACATAGATTTGAGTCTGAGTTTGAATCCAAAAAGCAGGTTGGAATTTAAAAATACTTATGTTTTTTTAATAGTCAAACACTATTTCTCTAGTTTTAAGTCATAGATGGCAGCACTATCTCGCCATTTAACCAATTTCATGCCCATTTTCGAATATCCGAGATTAATTAGGGAGTGCCAGATGATTTTGGTCAAGAAATAAATACATGTACCGTGTGAGCGCTTTGGAGATTCTAAGATCACTAAATCCAAAAAAATAGAATTGCATCAAGGTCACTAATAGTGAATTTTTTGGACCGATTATCAGAATAAAGTTATACTTTGCGATGGAGCTTGATGGACTAGACAACTAGCAGTATTTTTGGTATGATTTGTAATTGAATCGGAATTTGAGATGAGCAGGAATTTTGACGGTTGTACATTTTTGTGCTGATTGTTCTTTTGAAAATCCGAAAAAGCTTTCTGCAGCGTGATTTTCCAGAAAACTGTGATGGGAAAATACCTCAAAATGATGAATATGGGCCTGATTTAGCCTGGAAAATCAATATTGAGACTAAATTTTGTTTTAACTGCAAGTTAGTGCTGCCATCTACGACTTGAAACTAAGAAAAAGTATGGTTTACTGAACAAAATCAAAGTTTTTGATTTCCAACCTATTTTTTCTGATTAAAAATTAATCCCGAATGTTTGTTTCATCATTTCACGTCATTTCAATGCAGACAGTTAGTAATTTGATAAAGAATTACAGCTCAAATGTCTAATTCCTTAACACTAGAGGAGCATCTCTTAAAACCCCCATTTTAAAACCTTTGAAAACCTTTGGAATTCTGGAAAACTCCTAAAATGCAGTTATGTATTCAAATAACTCGTAGAAGCATTATTATTCACTTTTACAAAGTAATTTTTTTTAAATAATCTTGTTTTTGTTAGAAAAAATCAAGTGGTTCTATTCTTATTTCGCACCCTTTTTTCACATTTTTGGTCCTCAACGCCAATTGCTACTTCCAAAAAAAGTAAATTTATGTTTGATTTATCCGTTAAGCAATTCAGAACAAACTGTGGAAGAAAATTTTCGTAATTTTCAATAATTCATTTTTTAACAAGCAAAACACATAGTGGCGCTATTCTTATTTCGCTCACTGTATACACCGTTTACGATATATTGATGAAATGCGAAAAAAATCACACATTCAATTGCAAATAACTCATTACAGTCAACTCATATTGCGTCACAATCTTCTACAAACTTGTTTGTCATTGTTTGAACTACAATTCCTGAAATTCTGAGCTTTCTAGCATACTGGGTACATATTTTAGAACACAAAGAGTGAAAGTATGTCGATTTTCCATACATTTTGCCGAAAATCTCCATACAAATTTCAAGTCCTTTGCGCCAGCTCGTGCTTCTGCCAACTGACCTGAAACTTTCAGAAAGTCATTTTTTCACATAAATGCACCAATCTAGGGGGTGCCGCGTTGAAAAAAATGCTGTAAAAATCATCCCATACAAATTTGGGCCAGTCTAATCTAACACGTTGTAAGTTGAAATTGTCCTTGGCCTAGCACAAGGTCTCATTTAAAAATTGGGCCTGATTAGACCACGGGGCCACGCCAGGAGCCTGAAAATTCGATGAAGAGCAACATGATAAACTAGTGTTTTTTACCAATGACTTTGGACTTTATCTGATAAATTCTTTTGAATACAGTTATTCCTTAAGATTGAATAAAGACCAATCAAAAACAGCAATTAGATTAGAGGTTTGAAAAAGTCATATTTGTTGTAAATAAAGTTTTGAAAATGCATATTCGAAAGAATCTAGCTAGAATAATCAATAATACAATATGTCCTTTAAAGAAACATTGTAATTTTTTCGTATAAAACATCACCATGTTTATACAAGCTCTTTTTCTAAATGTGAGTTAAAAATTGTAGCTTCTGGAGGACGATTAAATTTTACCGATTTCGAAAGGAGTTGACATTCTAGTTTGCAATTTTTTAACGTTGTTTAAAAGTAGGATATTCTTGATGACTTACAATGCATTTGATAAAAAAAAATAATAATTTGATCCAAGTGGGATACAAAAATTGTATTTACGGCTTGAAGCGCTCTGCATTTTTTATTTTGGTCGAAATAAATGAAGAGACTTGCTGGAAAATTTCAAATAACATGTTATTTCAGGCTAAATTTTGTTAACTGAGGTATCTCTTTTTGCATTTGCCCGATATGTGGTCTAATCACTTTATTACTTTCACCGTTTATCGGCCGACCAAGAAAAAGAAATCAGGCACTCATTAATAAATCATCAGGCATTCGTTAACAAATCAGCATTCATTAATAATATAAGAAAGAAACATAATGCAATCTGTAAAGGACCAAAAAACTTCATAGCTTGGTGAGGCCTTACAAAACAATCAAAATGAAATTGGAATTAATTTTCGTACTAAAACGTATTTTTCTTTGAAATTTCTGCCATTCCAATATAAATTTCCGATACAAACGTTTTCGTGACGTCACAAAAGAAATCCAATATGGCTCTCGACACTACCTTATTCAAATATTCTTTGCATATAGGTTGCATTCAAAAGTATGCATTTGAATTTAAATATAATATGATAAGAATTGTTTAATCAACCCAAATATTATTAGAAAAAATATTTTCTTTCTAATTCAGGTATTCTAAGCATTCAGAAGCAATCGATTGATTGGAATGGTGCAAGCGCATTGAATGATAAATTTTTCTGTATTTAATCTAGTTTGATTTCAGGTTACATGTCCAGAATGTTGTTTTGTGTGACTTTGAAGCTAATAAAAAAAGGTAATTCTTAGTTCTGAAAAGTTTAGCTGCGACCACTTGCGACAAAGATATTCCGTATTTTGGTCCATTCACTATGGCAGATTTCTATGCACCCAAACGTAGCAAGCAAAACAAACCACTACCATAATTTGATCATGATTTGTCTAAAATTGGTCCAAGTAATTAGTCTTGATCATAACAAGTATGGACGATCGTCAAATTGTTAAAAAAAATATGAAAAAAAATTGCCCGCTTGCTAGTATGAGGATCTCCCATAGTGTGTTTTGTTCAAAATCGTAAAACTTGTTAAGCTCCATCTCCTTTTTCTGTACTTCTCCAAATACGCTTTAGATGTGTGATTTCTCGTTCGATCACCTGTTGAGAAAAGCAAGAACTTAGTTGTTGACGTCAATCTTAACTTCATGTAGCATAGTACTTCAGATTTTTTTCCAATTCCGATCACACGTAAAAGGGAACATATTTACTCCTTTGGTTTATTTTCACGCAACGTCATAAATCTAGCGATGATGCTATTCATGGATATCCACTATCTTACGCAAGAAGCTACAAGGGCAACTATTTACTGGCTGTTGCCCAGGAATGGAATCATTAGGGAGTCATATTTTGTTGAGCCTGTACCAAAAAAAAGTGGACTAATCTAAACAGCCCTGTTCGCAAGGCACAGTTACAATGTCTTGCGCTTGGCTCCAAGAATATTTACATGATACGTGATACACTTTGGGCGCCTTCCTTCCGTCATCGGATGAAAACGCGAATTTTCACTTTCCCGATAACGGAAGTCGCCTCCAAGCTCCCATGTGGTGGAATTGGAAGGGCATGCGGAAAACTCTTTTTTTTCCTTTGAAAAGAAAACAAGTTAAATTCTCCAACGATACAGGACTTTTCTCGTTCGAAATAGAACTACATTGACACCACCTAGCGTCGGTAATCTTTTTCCTTGGAAGCTTCACAGGAAACCAACCAAATATGAATCCCACCTGGATGACCGTTATCCACGCATTACTCAGCCGTTTTTCTTCCCGTTGATATTCCGGCAGCCGAGCCGAGCCACAGGAAAGCCACAATCAAAAAATGAATGGTCGGGTCGTGATTGTTGCCCATTACTTCGTTCTGGTGCCTTTTGGGACAATAAGTAGATATCCGAAGACATTCACACACACACATACATTCATAAGAACTACATGCCGGCGGCCATATTGGCACTACTTAAATAGTAGCAATCAGCAGTGGTGTAGCAAGGTCAGGGCTAGATTTCCCCTTTCCTATGCGGCGTTTTTATTTTCATTTTGCCTTAAGTGTTCCCCACAATCGAACAGGGATAAGTTCGTCGAGAGTTTAGAAAGTGCGTGACAAGCAGATGATAAGAAAATGCAAATATCGTAAGCTCGCTCATGCGACCCAGTGATTTATGTACCAACTCCTTGTACTTGAGCCATAATCTACAGTTTGGACAATCAATTAGTGTTCCGCTCGAAGGATCAGTGAAGCTTAACTGACATTCGGTAATGGTTATTGGTCACAAAAGCCAAGACTGGATTTCAGGCATAATTTACAAAGTTAGGGGTTAAAGCGAGTTCAATTACATATGTCACTAATTCCAAATTATAAAGGGTAGTCGGGAGGAGTTTAGGATGATTAATTTTGATAAGTTGAATAATGATTTTTTTTTCATCGCGAAACTGAGCTACCTAACATAGCTGAAACCATTTTTAAAAGTTTTCAAAGAAAATTTTCTGTCGAACAACTTTAATTTTTGAAATTAAACTCAGTCACGCATGACAATTTCGTCTCACTTGCCTTATTGTGCTTTAAGAAAAATACAATTTGAAATTTAAAAAACTTAATTAGAAATGTTCAACCCAGATGTTTTTGTTTAATAAAAACAAGCTTGAGAAAAATTTCACCGTAAAAATGGTAAAACCGTCAATTTGGCGAACTAATAAAATTTCTGTAAAAATTGTTTTCATTGTCCTAAAAGATTAGTCACAAATGATGTGCTAGGTAGTAGATATGCTTTGTAACAACCAGTTCAAAAGCTTATCAATCAATCCCTCTGATAGAGAAAAGCCCATAAAAGCATATCATTGAGTGAGTCTACTGCTTTTTTTATGAGAAACTGGCGCAAATGGCATCAAAAATTATATTTTGGTTCGTGATTAGTATAAATGGTGCGAATTTCATATTCCTACAGTTTTAATTCAACACCACGATCTTTACCATAAAATTGAAAGTTAACCATTTTGATAAATTTGTGCAAATTAATTTGCATAACTCGAAAACATTGAAGCGAGTTTTCTAGCAACAAGCTTTTTGGGATCAATAACTACCATAACCTTTTTTTAATTTTTGTAATTTTTGTAATTTTTGTAATTTTCGTAATTTTTGTAATTATTAAAAAATTTGTAATTTTTTGTAATTTTTGTAATTTTTGTAATTTTTGTAATTTTTGTAATTTTTGTAATTTTTGTAATTTTTGTAATTTTTGTAATTTTTGTAATTTTTGTAATTTTTGTAATATTTGTAATTTTTGTAATTTTTGTAATTTTTGTCATTGTTGTAATTTTTGTAGTTTTCTGTAATTTTTGTAATTTTTGTAATTTTTGCAATTTTTGTAATTTTTGTAATTTTTGTAATTTTTGTAACTTTTGTAATTTATGTAATTTTTGTAATTTTTGTAATTTTTGTAGTTTTTGTAACTTTTGTAATTTTTGTAATTTTTGTAACTTTTGTAATTTTTGTAATTTTTGTAATTTTTGTAATTTTTGTAATTTTTGTAATTTTTGTAATTTTTGTAATTTTTGTAATTTTTGTAATTTTTGTAATTTTTGTAATTTTTGTAATTTTTGTAATTTTTGTAATTTTTGTAATTTTTGTAATTTTTGTAATTTTTGTAATTTTTGTAATTTTTGTAATTTTTGTAATTTTTGTAATTTTTGTAATTTTTGTAATTTTTGTAATTTTTGTAATTTTTGTAATTTTTGTAATTTTTGTAATTTTTGTAATTTTTGTAATTTTTGTAATTTTTGTAATTTTTGTAATTTTTGTAATTTTTGTAATTTTTGTAATTTTTGTAATTTTTGTAATTTTTGTAATTTTTGTAATTTTTGTAATTTTTGTAATTTTTGTAATTTTTGTAATTTTTGTAATTTTTGTAATTTTTGTAATTTCTAATTTTTCTAATTTTTGTAATTTTTGTCATTTTTGTAATTTTTGTCATTTTTGTAATTTTTGTAATTTTTGTAATTTTTGTAATTTTTGTAATTTTTGTAATTTTCGTTATTATTGTAATTTTGGTCATTTTTTGTAATTTTTGTAATTTTTGTCATTTTTGTAATTTTTGTAATTTTTTTAATTTTTGTAATTTATGTTATTTTTATAATTTTTATAATTTTTGTAATTTTTGTGATTTTTAAAATTTTTGTAATTTTTGTCATTTTTGACATTTTTGTCATTTTTGTAATTTTTGTCATTTTTGTCATTTTTGTCATTTTTGTCATTTTTGTCATTTTTGTCATTTTTGTCATTTTTGTCATTTTTGTCATTTTTGTCATTTTTGTCATTTTTGTCATTTTTGTCATTTTTGTCATTTTTGTCATTTTTGTCATTTTTGTCATTTTTGTCATTTTTGTCATTTTTGTCATTTTTGTCATTTTTGTCATTTTTGTCATTTTTGTCATTTTTGTCATTTTTGTCATTTTTGTCATTTTTGTCATTTTTGTCATTTTTGTCATTTTTGTCATTTTTGTCATTTTTGTCATTTTTGTCATTTTTGTCATTTTTGTCATTTTTGTCATTTTTGTCATTTTTGTCATTTTTGTCATTTTTGTCATTTTTGTCATTTTTGTCATTTTTGTCATTTTTGTCATTTTTGTCATTTTTGTCATTTTTGTCATTTTTGTCATTTTTGTCATTTTTGTCATTTTTGTCATTTTTGTCATTTTTGTCATTTTTGTCATTTTTGTCATTTTTGTCATTTTTGTCATTTTTGTCATTTTTGTCATTTTTGTCATTTTTGTCATTTTTGTAATTTTTGTAATTTTTGTAATTTTTGTAATTTTTGTTATTTTTGTCATTTTTGTCATTTTTGTCATTTTTGTCATTTTTGTCATTTTTGTCATTTTTTGTCATTTTTGTCATTTTTGTCATTTTTGTCATTTTTGTCATTTTTGTCATTTTTGTCATTTTTGTCATTTTTGTCATTTTTGTCATTTTTGTCATTTTTGTCATTTTTGTCATTTTTGTCATTTTTGTCATTTTTGTCATTTTTGTCATTTTTGTCATTTTTGTCATTTTTGTCATTTTTGTCATTTTTGTCATTTTTGTCATTTTTGTCATTTTTGTCATTTTTGTCATTTTTGTCATTTTTGTCATTTTTGTCATTTTTGTCATTTTTGTCATTTTTGTCATTTTTGTCATTTTTGTCATTTTTGTCATTTTTGTCATTTTTTTCATTTTTGTCATTTTTGTCATTTTTGTCATTTTTGTCATTTTTGTAATTTTTGTCATTTTTGTCATTTTTGTCATTTTTGTCATTTTTGTCATTTTTGTCATTTTTGTCATTTTTGTCATTTTTGTCATTTTTGTCATTTTTGTCATTTTTGTCATTTTTGTCATTTTTGTCATTTTTGTCATTTTTGTCATTTTTGTCATTTTTGTCATTTTTGTCATTTTTGTCATTTTTGTCATTTTTGTCATTTTTGTCATTTTTGTCATTTTTGTCATTTTTGTCATTTTTGTCATTTTTGTCATTTTTGTCATTTTTGTCATTTTTGTCATTTTTGTCATTTTTGTCATTTTTGTCATTTTTGTCATTTTTGTCATTTTTGTCATTTTTGTCATTTTTGTCATTTTTGTCATTTTTGTCATTTTTGTCATTTTTCTCATTTTTGTCATTTTTGTCATTTTTGTTAATTTAATGACAAAATTGAAAAAAAAAATGCCTAATAAAACATTGAAATATTCCCCAATTTGGTTGATTAAAAAAAATTTACAATATAAACAAAATTAAGAAATATAACAAAATCAACAAAAATTAAAAAAAAAAAAAAGAAATCGACTAGAATCGAATTATGACAAAATTGCCGAAAATACAAAAGAACACAAAGAAAAAAATCTACAAAATTTAAAAAAATTCGACAAAATTTTCAAAATTTATAACACGGATAACAATTAATTGGCAAAAGAGATAAAATTTCAACAATTCTCAACAATCTTGTCATTTTTTATCATTTCTGTCATATTTTTCAGTTTGGTTATTTTTTGTCATTGTCCAATTTGATTAAAAATATTAGCTTTGTAATTTTTGTTCTCTTAAATTTTGTCATTTTTTTTATTTTGCCAATCCTGTTAATATAGTCAGTTTTCCGAATTTCGTAATTTTTGACAATATGAGGTTACTCAGCACAAACGTTGGATTATTCGAAACACATGGTTTGGCATCTTTTTTTAAATTATATTCTTATCGTTTTCATGTATCTCTTATATGAACTTATATGTATGAAAGTTCAGATTATTTTTAAATACTTCCTTCAAAAAATTTGAACTTTTTTACTATTAATTCTTGATCCACTGTGTTTGAAAATATTTAATCATAATTTAATGATTCAGAATTTAAAAATCTATCATGTGTCTATTATTTTGGGTCCACTGTCGGGTTTTTTAGATAATACTTTCTTTTACATATTCTTCAACCCCTTCAACGCTCGGCCACCAAGACGTACGTTATATCACCGCGATCTACATTTTAGAATGAATTTTAAGATACTGGAAATGGCTCCATGCCCAGAAGGAATACACCCAAGTGGTGGAGACGACCAGCTTACTGGTGGATCTCAGAAATTGGTGAGTTTCGTACTAAATAGCTGCCTAAAAGCCAGATGACGGGCGAAAAACGAAACCGACAGAGAAACGAGAGGTGTCACGAGCAGCCAGGGTGGCTCAAGCGAGCTATTAAGTAGAACAAGCAAAGAGAATTATGCAAGAGCATAGATGATAACCAATGGGGTCAAGCCTATAGAGTTTTAACTGGCGATATTCGGTGGTCCAATGTCGCTGACCAAAAAGTGTCCGGAAAAATGAAAGAGATCGTTGCACATCTTTCCCCGCAGCATGGCCCAACGCAGTACCCACAAACCCCGTACGTTTCCCCCTCTTTCTAACTCAAAGTTAAGAATAATACTCCCAGCACTTAAAAACTTTATAAGTAAAATGCCTTAATAAAACCATTTGCAAATAATAAAAACCCCATACGACGCAGAAGCCTACGACATCGAGCCAGTAACGAACAAGGAACTTGTGGTTATCGTCAAAAAACTTGCGGTGAATAAGGCCCCTATTCCCGAATGTAGTGTTGAAGCTGGCGGCACAGACCATTCCGGATACTTTCAGAGTGGTGATACAATAGTGTCTCGACGAGGGGTCTTTCTCCAATCCGTGGAAATCGGCGAAGTTGGTGCTACTACCGAAACTTGGGAAACCCCCATCATCGTACAGACCCATTTGTCTGCTGGACACCCTTAGTAACCCCTTGGATAATATTCAACAGACTTATTACCTACACAGAAGGCGAAAGTTGAGGTGAAAGGAAGATCTACGGTGGATGCCATCCGAAAAGAAGCGGACAGGTATTCGTAACTGCGCCATTGCGTGACGATCGACTTTAAGAATGCCTTCAACAATGCTAGCTGGGAAGCTATTGCCAAAGCGCTCCACATGATGCCTGCTCCCAATGCCCTCTGCAAGATACAGGGTCCGGCAATTGAAGTGCTACATTTAAATAAACATATAAATTGATCAAAACAACAAATTTTTTATTTCAAGCTCATTCAATTTCCCTTGGAAACAAATTACTTTTTCAAAATTCACTGGTAAAATTCGACTTGTTCGCCCTTGAGTTCAACCACTCGCCGCAGACGGTCGAGGAACGCATCGTATCGTATCTCCACACCTTCATGTTTCTTAGCGCAGACTTTGGCCTCCAACATACTCCAAACAGCGAAGTCCATAGTGCTCAGGTCTGGCGAACTCGGCGGCCACTCGGAGCTCGAAATGGACCCTGGAAAATGTTGAGCAATCCAAAGTTGGGCTTTCTTCGCTTTGTGAGCCGGCACCGAGTCCTTTTGGAAAACCCAATCCCTGGAACCAAAATGTCGACGTGCCCACGGTTCAACGACATTCTGTAGAACTAGTTCCCGATATGTATTGTCGCTGAATCCCCAAACCGGAGTTATCGTCAATGAGCGCTGGCGACATTAACTGGCGACACTCACTGGCGACAAGTCAGTTTGTTATTATCAGGGCGTTTACAGCTTCGGGTATGTTCTTATACCAAAACGCAGAAAAAGATTTTTTATTTATAAGGAAAGTGCCGCAAAAACAAAGGATTTTTTTCTTTGGTTTTAGTATAAATAAAAAATCCTTTGGTTCACATGCATTTTCCTTTGTTTCAAAGATTTTTTCTTTTGAAAAATCTTTGATTCAAAATATTAATGCTTTTAAACAAAAACCAGTTTCATTTGACTCAAAGTTATTATCTTTGCTCAAAGGTAATTTAGATATAGATTTAAAAGCATTTATTCATTGAACCATTTTCCATGTATTCCAATTGGTAGATTTTTACCCTGTTGTTTCGAAGTTCCTATTAGGAGTTAGAATAATAAAAAGATACAATTTTAATTCTTAAATTCGTCTTTATTCACAAACACATAAAACACTGGTTCACTATAACCGAGTAGGGTCCTTGATATCGTTGACAAAGTTTCGCATTTTCCGTGGGCTGGTCAATAAACTTCCGAAAGCCACTCCAGCTGCTGGCTGGTCCGACTGGTGATTGCCGTTGAAGATTGGGCCGAAAGAATACGACCGCGGGATTTAGGAAGGTACTTTACGCAGCTTTCACCATGTTCGAGAGACTTGGAAATCTATCCGTCGGCCGTGGTCCTGTAACTATACAAGCGTTTTAGAAAATCTTAAATTCACTTAAATATTCACTATTTATTAATTAACACTTACCATTTTGCATTCTGAATCCTTCTTATTTATTGCTTACTCCGATTCACTGGTTTGATTTTTAAAACGAGCTGCCGAACTTTATTAGAATTTTCGGTTTTCTGTTCTGCTTTCAAGTCAATCCAAAATATCTTCTAAGATTGAAGTTTTTGTTTCAAAAAATTATTCTTTTCAGTTTAAAACATTTTCTTTGGTTGAAAGAAAATTTACTTTATTTCTAAAGAAATATGCAATTGAACAAATTTCTTTTAAATCAAAGAATTTGTTTGAAATCAAAGTCCAAAATTATTCAATTCAAAAAATTTATTCTTTCTTTCAAAAATTATTCTTTTGAATCAAAACTATAATTTATTGATTCAAAGAAAACAGAAGTTGGATTCAAAAAAATGAATGTTTTGAATCAAAGTCAGATTTAATTCGTTCCAAAATTCAAGTTTACTCTGCGTGAATACACGGAATCGTTCATCTTGTGGCAATCGTAATCGTAGGCATGGTAGGCGAACAATTCGCTGTCAAAATGCGCTCCGTCTCCACCCCCGACTAATGAGAAACTTTTGGTACTCCTTGCCTACTTTTGCTCAATATGCAACCAACCGTTGCTGTATAGGCACGCTGGTTATTACTTTACACAAGCGTTGCCAGTAATGATATTTTTATATATTTCACAACGTCGCTGGTTGGCAAGGTTGCCGATCACCAGCGCGAAAACTTCGGATTTCAACTTCAATGACAATATTTTGCTTGATCTTCACTCCTTCAGAGACAAAACCAGCGGAGTCCGGCCATCACGCACGAGTGATTCCGGCCCAAACTATCACCGATGCTGGTTTCTGTCGCCGGGTGGCCATCAGCAAGTCGGCATGGCTTCGTGATCTATCTGGCAACCAAATTCTGCCGTTCTGTTTATTCACGAACTGCTGTACGGTGAAGAGTTTCTCGTCGGTAAACACGATATTCTTCAACCTTCCTTCCGCGGCCCTCTTCAGCAGCTCCTTTGCTCTTTTTACCCGGTCTTGTTTCTGCTTCACCGTAAGGTCTTGAACCTTTTGGATCTTGTAGGGCTTGGTTTGGTTTGGTTTGAAGTTTATCTTTCAGGATCCGATGGAGACTTCGATCCGATATGTTGAGATCCTCTGCCAATTTAGTGGCACTACAACGAAGATTTCTCTTAAGGCGCTTCTTGACGATCTTCGCCATGGCAGGTGTCACCACAGTAGGTCGGCGTCCCCCACCATACCGTTTTTTGGCACTTCCGGTCTCCAGGTATCTTTTAAATGTACGGTATACAAAACTTCTGCACACACTTATATCGGACAGCTCATGAACTATGCCTTTCTGCCGTTTGCCAGCTAGGAACAAGGCAACCACAGCGTTACGTTTCTGTTCGAGATCCATTTTTCCGGATAACATCTGATTACAAAAGTAATACTTACATCCAATGATAGCTAAGACTTAATGTAAACAAAGCGACGAGGGGTCGTTCTATACTGTTTCGTGTCCAACGAAATAATAACTGTTGAAGTAATGTAGCAGTTCAATTGCCGGACCCAGTAATAGGCAGCTTCTTGGAAAATCGAGTCTTGACGTACGAAACCTAAACTGGGTATCGATCTACTGTCCTTACAGCGGGTGTTCCACAGGGTTCCACCTGTGCTTGGGAATGCCATATATAATGAGGTGTTAATGCTGAAACTGCTGAGGATATTGTGCTCATGATCACCGATGAAACAAATGAGGGGGTAGAAGACCTTGCAACGGTATCTGTAGAAAGGGTTGGCATCTGGATAAAGGGAGTTAAGCTTTAGATATATCACCATAAATCCGAAGTTCTGCTAGTGCCCATAATTATGATCGTGATACTCTCTCGACCGATGTATGATGTATGATGTAATCTTCCATCCTATGTAGCGTGGCACAGCCCGTTTGCAGTGAACTATCACGCATCATAACTTGATCCGTATTTCATATTTATAAACTTTAAACTGCCTTTGAGTGGACTATTCCAAGGGAGTGAAGGTACAAGTAGAGTAACAAGTACAATTCGTTTAGGGTTAGGATAATGTGTCTCCACCGAAAGTACAGTTTATTGCTAATAAATAGGAAATTCAGCCATTATGATGTGGAATGTTCCATAGGATGTGTAGACGAACCCGCCTTCTCTCGGCGATGTGTTATGAAGGTAACTGCCCAGTGCACTCTACCTTCCACATCGCTCCGATTAGGTGTCCGGATGGCCCTCCCATAGCCCCAGTAATAAAAAATCAATTTTGAAAACTAGAATTATCAAACCTACAATCAAAATTTAAAAAAAAAAAACATCGACCTACAATCTAACTACAATACGTCTAAAATACATCTACAGAAGAGGCGAAAAATTTTAGAAGGATGTTAATAGAAATAGAAAATATTGCAGAATCATCGGCATTTTTTAAAAGGCACATATCTAGAAGCCTATCACTTTTCTGAAAATTTAAACGATTATTCGAAACGTTTTACTAACCTTTAGGGCAAATTAAATATTAAAAATCTTTTGCTTAAATAAGACATGGAGCTGATAGGATTATTTCAACTACTCCACAAAAAAAAAACTGTAGGTGATTTTCATCAAAACTTGGAAAACAAACATTGGAGCGATAAATTTGGAAAAAAATAAATTCTTGAATATCTTGGAAATCATTAAACAATTAAAATTTATTTCGAATGATACAAATGGTGAAAATAATATTCATAAAATCAATGTTATGAGATGCAATATATGAACCGATTGAAAGAATGCATTCATCACTGTAATCAATGCTAAACAGAACAAATTAGTATAGTGTAAAAACATAAAATGAGATACTTTCGAAAACAAGCTACATTGCGGTGCACTACAATCCACAATTAAAATATATAGGGAAAAATTGGAACTGTCTCACCCGAAACGCATTTAAGCACATTGAAGAATCTGGTTGCTGCTGCTCCAGGAAACATGACAAGACATGTTTCATCTATTAGCTGCTTACACCCTGCATGCTGCGCCGCATCCATCACACTTTCGTGCATGGATGAATTTTTGACACGAGCCCTCGCTCAAGACCTCATGACATCTTACATCTACTGATTGGCCCAATCACTTTATTCTAATTTCCCCTTTCTCAACACCCACACACTGCTCACTCTCTCACTAATATCCCATCCCCCACTCTCCTCACTAGTAAAGATGCGCTTCTTTAACCCGTCTGTGAAACGCACACATTCTCAAAGTAGACACTTCAACGCTTTATAAATACATAAACACCGAAGAAATAACAGCTTGTGTGAATTCATTCTCCTTGAAATTCCATTCTTCATTCATGTATCGCACACACACTCTCAAAGCCCGAAAGCCACTTCAAATTGTAACAGCATCTGCCTAGTGGCACCACCATTTTTCTTTCTTTTCTGCCAAGGGATTTCACACAACACGTAGCGAATGCTTGGGATACGTTTCTGACTTTCACTTAAAAGATTTCAAACTTGTATCCGCGTATCCATCGCATTTCAAAAATTAACTTTTCGACAACTACGCACAAGGCGGCGAACGATTTACACTTCAACAGTGCAGCAAACTTCAAGACGAACCGAACGCGACGGATGCTCAATCGGAACTGTGATACTCTCTCGACCGATAGGCCTTTTCTAGTCGACAATATCCCTCCAGCTCTCTTACTACACACATACACACACGACGGCTGAGCTGTCGTGACATGAACCGTCGTCGTCAGTTACCTTACAGTTTCAGCGAGAGTGGGTGCGTGTCTGTCGATCAACCGGTGCGTGCAGCCGTAGAACAACGAAAGAGTTGTGCCGCACATGGAGATTATTGTTGGGAGACACATGACATCTTAGAAACAGCAGCTGACATTCCTCGGAACAATGGTCAACAATCGCTTAAGTTTTGGTGCGTATGTCAAATACTGTTGTGAAAGTGCATCTAAAGTCATCAATTCATTGGCCTGGATTACGCCGAACTGCCATGGTCCAAAGAGTAGCGAGTGGCGTCCCCTTGCGAGCGTAGCATTATCGAAACTACGATACGGAGGAGCGGCCTGGAATTCCGCCATAGAGGTAGAGCGCGAAAGATCCAAGTTACGGAGCACACATCGGCTGATAGCCTTGCGAGTTTCCTGTGTATACAGCAGTGCTGCAAATTTTCAGTGTCAGCTTTCAATTTTCAAAGGAATTTATTGCAGTGTATCGGTCACTTCAATTCCAACTGGATTCATACGAGAGTGAACAGAAAGCTCAATCCCGAAAGCACTTTGCACACTCATTCACCAATCGGAGACATCGATTGTTAGTATACATTCAGGCTCTTTTCAGGTTCATGAGATTAGCAAATCTTCATTTTCAGTTTCAGGCAAACAATGCTGATAGTGATAAAAGCTTCATTTCAATATCATTAAGTTTAGTCGAATGGTGACAAAGCTTGGGCGAATCGACTCGCTAGGCTTGCGGAAGAAACTATGTTTACGACAATCAAACGATGAAATGAATTATGAAAAAACCTTTCAAAGATGCGTTTTTATTTGAGTAGTCGGTCACTTGCATGAGATGTAAATTTTTATTTTGAATTTGTTGAACTTCTAACATTTTGTTTTTTATTTTTTTTCCTGAAACTTGTTAAAACCCATTACGATTGCAGGCTAATATTATGGAATACTTATGAATTTGTTAGTGAAATTAATCCGAATGTAATAAAATTGATAAATTCATGGGGTGGTTATTTTAATTATCACAAGGATGATCTGTGAAAAAGGTTAGTAAAAAACACTATGTGCAGATAGTTCGTCACAAAAATAGACAATATATTTTGTCATTCAAGTCATTGTCGCTAAAATACTACCCTTGAGAAAGTTGTAGTAAATTCTACATCAGCAAGAAATTTCTAATCTGCGAAGCCTCCCGTCCCTCACCTGAAAAATAGTTTAGCCATAGCGGTTTACAAATCGTGTTTTCATTTAAAATTCCAATTGCAAAAATAGCAAAAACAAATGTCTACCGAAATTGTCAGGAACTTTTGCTGACACTGATTGAATGGTAATGCTGCATTCACTGATCGAATACAAAGAGCGAAAATCGCAATCGTAGCAGTCGAGCGAAACAAGTTTGTTCTGGTTTACGAATGAGCTTTCAACTGACTGACAGATATATATCGACAAAGCTCGACGAAAGCATGAGAATGACTGAGTCGATCAGAAGCTTTTGAATTTGTTGACGTCTCGGCTCCATTCATGTCAGCTTGAGCTTTCTACACTGATAGAAATTCAAAGTCATTCTCATTCTGTGCTTTCAAAAAATTGCAGCACTGGTATACAGGACCATATCAGCAGGTGCAGCTTTTGTCAACGCGGGCATGAATCCCATAACTCTGGCGGAAGACATGGAGTGTTACGAAGCAAGAGCTGTAAGAGGAGTGCTTAAAGTTCACCGAGCAACGTCAATGCTCAAGTGGCAGGATCAATGGGATGCATCGAACAACGCAAGATGGAAGCATAGGCTAATCCCGCGATTTTCAGACTGGATAAATCGGAAGTTTGAAGAGGTCAACTTCTACCTGACACAGATCCTTTCTGTTCCTGGGTGTTTTAAGCTATACCTTCATCGGTTTAAGCTTATAAGCTCGCTTTATTGCCCGGAATGCGTAAATACGGAGGAATTGGCAGAACATGCAACAACTCCAAAATGAAAGCTAAAAATGTTGTGAGTGAAATGTGCGCAACACGACGAACAGTTGTGGCGTGTTATAGTCGACGGAATCTCGCAAATCATGCGCGATCTAATACGAATCAGGAAAGATGATGAGCGGAGAGAGAGAGATAGTCAACCAAACTTGACAATCTAAAAGAAGGTCTTGTGCCGCGTATGACGCCACAAATCAAAAAGCAAGGGCGCGGTATAGCCTTAATTAACCACACTCATACGTGTGGTGGGGCTTAAAAGGTCTAACGTATTCCGGTGTGGTCGTGACGGGATTCTAGCTTGGTAGTTTCTCAATCGGCCATGCCTTGGTGGCTCGAAATCTTACGGGAGCGGATGCTGTGACGGGCGCGAGTTTCTTTGAAAGCGTTACCTAATCGACACACGTCTTGTGGTCTTCTGCATCAATCTGAAGTTGGCAAAAGAAGAAGAGGAAAAAAAGGAGTAGAAGGAAAATGGATAAGGCAGAAAAAGGATGAAGTAGAAAACCCAAAAATGAAAAAGTGATAAAGAAAAAGGGTGAGCTGTATAAGTGCATGAGAACAGCCTACCCCTTGATGTAGGGTGAAACCAAGGTGTGCCCCTGACATACGACGCCCAAGGTGGTTTAGTAGGACCAACCCACTAACGGCAGCAAACAGTACACCAGGCTTTTAGGGTTCCATGTCAAATTTCCATCTTGTGAATCATAGTTTCATTCAGCTAAGAGGTTCTTCAAACCTTCTCTTTGATTATAAGTTCCATCTTGTAAAATAAAAACGCTACAATGCGTAGCCGATGCTTACTTATCTCAATTCCACCCTTCTTTCAATCTCTGTTTCACAAAATCATCCTGATATTTTGATGGATTTCTGCTCAGGTTTCTGTGTGTTCATTGTACAAGCTGTCCTCTAAACTCGTTGGAAATTTCTATCGATATGTTAAGGCTGTCCTCTCAACTCGCCTTCCAATTTCTAGCTGTCCTCTCAACCCGCTTGGAATTTCTACCGATACGATCAGGCTGTCATCACAACTCACCGTTCAATTTCAAGATGTTTTCTCAACTCTCTTGGAATAACTATCGATATGATCAGGCTGTCCTCTCTATTCCCCTTCCAAGTTAAAACTGTTCTCTCAACCCGCTTGAAATTTCTGTCCTCTCAACTCGCCTTACAATATTACGCTGTCCTCAATATCGATATGCTAAAAAAAAGATATACGAAAATCGTGCATTGAAAACTTGGCTTGAGATAAGAGATGGGAGAAATTGTAGACATAAGTTGAAGAACACACAGAATAGCGCTGATGTGGTCTAGTGGATGGGCTGGCGCAAGTCTGGTAACCCAGGCGTACTGGGTTCGATTCCCGGTATCGGCAAAAAAGCTTTTGGGTTCGAATCCCATAAGTTGGCCGACAGGTAAGATGTGTTTAATTGTATAAAAAACTGAATGTACTAAATATTTCAGTGGGAATGCTTCTGAGGATAATCTGAGAGACTATTGCAAGCGGAGTAGATTGCCAACCATTGTAGGTCTCTGAAGGTTAGATGCTTAGACGTTAGACGAACCATCGGCCGTGGAAGCCCTAGAAGCAATTCGAAGGCCAAGCCACACAGACATAGGCTGGACCTTGCTACCGATGGGGGATCCATACATACATACATACATACATACATACATATGTACATACATATATACATAAGTTGAAGAACACACAGAATAAAAATATAATTGGGTTTGACAACACGGAAGAAGAAAACGTGTTTGATAAAAATCAAACAGTCATCTAGCTTTTTTGTGAACGACGACAAAGGTTTTTGTAATGAATTTCCAATTGATACCTGAAACTATCGTCAATTTAGGATACTTGGTGCCAGGTTACTTGGTACTGTTTTGGTGTCTTAAGAGAAAGAATTTTGATTCAAGAAGATGAGTGACGAGCTTCAGCAAAATTCATAATTTTATAATATAATAAGTTATAACCGAAAATTCTACGGTCTTAAAACAGTCTAAAAATTGTGCGAATACGTAAATTTTGTGCAATAAATATCACTATCATCAAACGACTTACGTCATTTGCTGAAAAGATACGCCACAACTTCACCCAATCACCAAACCAAAACCAACTATCATGTGAATAGTTATTGAAAATAAATCGTGTTCATCTTTTTCTTGCTTTTCCAAACGATCCATGCAGTGTTTTCTTCTACCTGTCATCAGCGCTATGGATAAACGCGGTTGCCGGAGCATTAACTCATGGACCTCAAAGCGACGGTAAAAGCTACGATAAGAATGTTAAACCAGGTGAGTAGAATGTGCGATACTAGTTTCATTCCATTTATTTAGGTAGGTATATCTAAGCCTCAATGAAGTAGGTATTCTTTCCTTCACCTTTTGATTTGAACAGACTGTTGCTTTTCTCGATGACGATTGTTACCTCCTTGAAGGAGGTGCTTTTTTCCACTTTTCGATCCTAACTACGTTTCCTTTACCAATAAAAAGCTTATCGAATGCTACCATGATGGAGTAAAATGGATAACAAAAATCACCTCACTACAAGTTCAAGAATCGTAATTTTCTGCGCTTTCAACTACGAATTTACCTACTACAAATTTCTGGATTGATATTTTTGTATTCTGGAGTTAGAATACCGATGTTTCAGTTTTCGTTTAATGAAATCAGAACTTGATATCTTGATTGATATCTAAGAATACCGAATCCAGAGTTCATGAAATTTCAATGGATTTTTTTCTTAGTCAAGAAAGAATTTTTCAAACAGAAATTTTCTTATTTTATTGTCAGTAAATTTATTTTGGACATATTATCGCCATGGCCTATAAAACCACTGAATATAACCCCTCAATAAACGTCGAACATTCTCTGGACTCCGAATGCAAAGCAACAAAAATGCCTTCAAAGTATTAAGCAAAATAACGTCGTACGTGTACCTAAAACGCTTATCGAAAATATGGAAATAGAAGCCTTGAGAGGTTCCCAAAATTTTACGACAGCCTGACTGATTTCCGCGCCAAATAATGCGTCCCCAAAATTATTCCAGTGCAAAGAAGATATAAAAAAATCAAAATCGAAAACCAAGTTTTTCGTCTTGCGGAATCGATAGTCATCGTCCTGCTTGAATCGTTTTTTATGTGCAGCGAGGTTTTCTCGATTCTCCTCTTGTCAGGCCCATGACCGCAAAAACATAATCACACTTGCTAATGAGCCCCCACTTTTTGAAGGAATTCATTCGAGCCTACGATTCGTTAATTCAACATTTCCAAGAGTCGTTTGGAATGTTTTTCTTTTTTTCATTCCACGTGCCAGGAGTTCAACTCAAGCAGCCATTCCGGCACTTAAAGCACGTTTAGGATAATGTGCCTTTTCCTATCAAGTTCAATTCACACATAAAGTTTCTTGGTATTTTTTCAACCACTATCGAGCAACATTCAAACAAGTGTGTCCCATTCAAGACGGCTTGCTGCAGCTCATTGAACATGTAAATCGAATCAACAGTTATGATGAATGTTATTTTTGGGACAGCACTTTCGTGAAAGCCGGACAGAAAAAAAGAAAACAGTTATAGAGCAATGCAGATCATATTTCTACAAAAGAAAATAAAGGAGTCGAAAAAATTGATCAAAAATGGTTAAAGCATTGAAAACGGAAAACTGCAAAAACTGAAGAAAAATAACAAAACTGACAAAAATAGCAAAAATAGACAAAAAATGACAAAAAATGACAAAAATTGCAAAAATGACAAATATTGCCAAAATTACAAACATTACAAAAATTACAAAAATTATAAAAATTACAAAAATTACAAAAATTACAAAAATTACAAAAATTACAAAAATCACAAAAATTAAAAAAAATTACAAAAATTACAAAAATGACAAAAATGACAAAAATGACAAAAATGATAAAAATGACGAAAATGACAAAAATGGCAAAAAAAAATGACAAAAATGACAAAAATTACAAAAATCACAAAAATTACAAAAATTACAAAAATTATAAAAATTACAAAAATTACAAAAAATTACAAAAATTACAAAAATTACAAAAATTACAAAAATTAAAAAAATTACAAAAATAAGAAAAATTACAAATATAACAAAAATAACAAAAATGACAAAAATGACAAAAATGACAAAAATGACAAAAATGACAAAAATGACAAAAATGACAAAAATGACAAAAATGACAAAAATGACAAAAATGACAAAAATGACAAAAATGACAAAAATGACAAAAATGACAAAAATGACAAAAATGACAAAAATGACAAAGATGACAAAACTGACAAAAATGACAAAAATGACAAAAATGACAAAAATGACAAAAATGACAAAAATGACAAAAATGACAAAAATGACAAAAATGACAAAAATGACAAAAATGACAAAAATGACAAAAATGACAAAAATGACAAAAATGACAAAAATGACAAAAATGACAAAAATGACAAAAATGACAAAAATGACAAAAATGACAAAAATGACAAAAATGAAAAAAATGAAAAAAATGACAAAAATGACAAAAATGACAAAAATGACAAAAATGACAAAAATGACAAAAATGACAAAAATGACAAAAATGACAAAAATGACAAAAATGATAAAAATGACAAAAATGACAAACATGACAAACATGATCAAAATGACAAAATTTACAAAAATGACAAAAATGTCAAAAATGACAAAAATTACAGAAAATGAGAAAATTACGTGAATAACGATTTTTCAACAATCTAGTCAAGTTGGAAAATAGCATTGATTAATTGGCCTTTGAAAAAAAAAACTATGTTCTAAAAATTTACTTTCATTTTGAATGGTTTTCAGACCTTTCAAAATGAAAAAAATCTTAGATACTTAAGAAAACTGTAGATTTGCAATGACACAAAGAAATGGGCAAAAATTACCATGATCAATCTATTTGCAGTTTTATTTCCTTTACATCCAATCTATTTACGAACGAAAGCAAACCTTGGCGCCGCTATTTTGTTTGCCTACAGGTATATCAGCAATGGAGTTGCATTTCCAAACGTTAATAACTCAGAGGAAGGCAGTTATATCTGCATCATTCTGCAATTGGATATCTTTCTTTCTTCGACTGGCCGGCACCATCACGTGTCTTCAATAAGATAATTGCCCTTCGAACCCATTTGTTTTATTATCACTGGCTGGGGTTGGCCTTTCCTTTCACCTTTCAGGAGCGCTTTCATCGCCCATTCAACAACTGTTGACGGCCATCGATTATACCGTGTGCTTCGGATCGTTTCAGGTTACCTTTTCCTTGAGACCGATGCTGATTGACTTTCTTTCACTTTAATATGGCGGCTTTGCTTTTCAACTTAAAAAGAGCAAAATGATAGGAATGAGTTCAAGAGTATATATTTACAGTTGAGAAAGATCAAAAGCAGCTAGCTGGAAATTTTAAGAATTTTTGAAATCCTATGTAGATATTTTTGTTTCAAATCAGAGTTTTATGGAGCTTTTTTCCTTAAAAAAACATTAAAGAACAAACAACAGCAATTCCAGGTCCAGACATGGTGGGTGCAAAGTTGAAACTCTCGCTCGAACCTGAAAGCCCGCACCCACTTTTGGCAACCGCCATCGTTGTTCAGTAAGGCTGTTGCTTTGAACCTCTCCTGCTGCTGCAGCAATCCTCCGCTGGGAATGATTTACTCCCTAATTATAGCCGATGAATGGCGCTTCTCGGTTACACCTTTCCACAACAACCTGGGTCCAGTGGCAAGTTTAACACTATTTCGCTTCGTTTTTTCTCAATTCAGCTTACCCCGATCTCGTTCTATTCTTATCGTCCGTCGTCGTCGTCGTCGTCGTCGGCGCGGCATTGACGGCAAAGTTGTTCACCACAATTCAATCCATCTAATTCAAGTTAATTGCCCTTCATTCCACGGCGTGAAATGTTGATTTGAAGGACACCTCTCTTCTGGACTACCCCCTTCTCGGGTGGCTGGCAAGAAAGTGAT
The DNA here is from genome assembly GCF_029784155.1 of Uranotaenia lowii. Lineage (NCBI taxonomy): Eukaryota > Metazoa > Arthropoda > Insecta > Diptera > Culicidae > Uranotaenia > Uranotaenia lowii. Next base: position 17,150,349 of record NC_073693.1, read on the forward strand.
GTAGGTCTTGAAATTCTTGGAAGTTTTTTTTTGTTTTCGTTCCACCCAAACAGTCTCTACTAGATCGATATTTTTTTTTTTTTTTGGGCTTGTGATATAGCTCAGTTGGCAAGTCCGTTGTCTCCTGAGCCGATGTCCGCGAGTTCGAGCCCAAGAGTAAACATCGAACACAGTTGTACCGGATAAGTTTTTCAATAACGATCCGCCAACTGTAACGTTGATAAAGTCGCGAATGCCATAAATATGGTAAAACGACTATAATCGAAACAAAAAAAAAAGATATATTTTTGGCCAAGAAAACAACACAGCAGCAAAGTTAATTCTGCATAAGTTTACATCATCTTAAGCAAAAAAAAATCTAGAAAAAATGAATAAATTACCACAGATGATTTTTTTTAATTCAAAATAATTCTCTTTCACTCTATGGAGCCACTTTTTAAAACTCAAATGTATTCAGACCTGTTTTTGCATCGAAACAATGTAAATTTTGTTTGAGCTAACTGTAACTGATTTTTTTTTACACTCTGGAGCCACTATTTCCAACACTTGTTCATTTTTTAAATAGTCATTCAGTCACTCTATGGAGCCACTGATTAAAACTTATACAAACTTTATTTACTTGTTCCAGCACAAGAAAAAAGCTTACTCTCTGGAGCCACTATTCCCTAATTTGAACCGCTCAAAGCTCACCGCTGTCCAAAGCTCACCACTAATGCAAAACCTTTCACCCTCTCCCGCAGCCTCCCAAACCGATGTGTCAGTGTCGCTCTACATCAACCGGATATCGGGGGTGGACGAGAACAAGGAGGAGATCTCGATCGACGTCTTTCTGCAGGTCATCTGGGAGGACAACCGGCTGGCACCGGTGGAGGATTCGTCCCTGACCAAGCAGTACGTGGAGCTGACGCTGGCCGAGCGGGACACCGTCTGGGTGCCGGACCTGTACATCCGGCAGCTCCGGGAGATGAAGGTGATGTCCCTGCTCGAGGAGCTGTCCAGCCTGCGGTTGTACAAAAACAGCACCCTTGTGCTGAGTATAGGGTGAGTCTAAAGAAACTTAGAAATCATTGGGCTGTTAACAATCTAACCTTTCTTTTCTTCCTTTGCAGAGCTACAATAATATTCAAATGTGATATGGACTTTGTTCTGTATCCGTTAGACGTACAAAGATGCCCAGTAGATTTTAGCAGCTGTAAGTGAACTGTTACTAACGCATAATCATTGATTGTTCTTCTAGATTCTCAGCTTTTCTAGCACAACAGCACTGGTAGGTTTCATTCGTAACAAGTAAATCTCCACGTTTAGAAATTTCTTAGTTTCATCAATAGAGAGGTCTTTTCACTAATACTAACACTTTAAAAACAGTTTTTGATACAAATGAATACAAATAAGTACTCCCCAAAATTCAATCGATTTCAAATTAAATGTCAGTTTTCCACATCAATTATTTATTATCTATAGTTTGAGGGAATCTTTTTGGTTTATGAAAGGGCAAGTTTGAAAATGTATATTTCAAAAACACTTCTGAACAAATTCAAGAAGTTTTATTTCGGTGCCCAAATGTGGTTTCACATTTGTTCACGGTATATGTCCAAAATCACTAAAAAACGCTTATAGAAACAAATTTTTAAAGGACTGAGTCACCCGCTCTGTAAATTTGTGCGTTATTTCAGTACACCATTTAGTGAATGCCAGGATATTTATTTTTGCATGTACACATCCATCGCTATGTGATGAAAGTTTCAACGGAAGTTCAAAATTGACTTTTTTGCTTTCCACATAATTCCAAAGCGCAAATGGGTTGGCTTTTAATTTTTTTTGCATATAAGCTTCAAATTTAGTGCAAAGTGTTGTTAACAACACTTATATAAATCCAAATATCTCGGAAATTCATAAAAAAATTTAAGTTGTGTATTCACAAAAAATATTTTTAAGATTAAATGAAACTGGTATTTTTATCATGATATTTTAATGTACATATGATAATGAAGTAAACCAAAACATTGCAAATATATATATATATATATATATATATATATATATATATATATATATATATATATATCTATATATATATATATATATATATATATATATATATATATATATATATATATATATATATATATATATATATATATATATATATATATATATATATATATATATATATATATTTAAAGTAGTTTTTGTAAAATAGCATTTGTTTCTTAATATTTGGAACTTTTAACAATTTTTTTTAAAATCAATCAATCACAAACATTTTTCTGCATGTTGTGAACAATGTTTGGAAGAAATTTGCAAAATCGTATCGAAATAAATCAACAATTTCCAAAATTATTTTTCAACTTTCATGGGTAATAACTTTTATAAAACTGAAAGTAACGGCTTCAAACCTGTTAAGTTGTGTAATTCATATTGAGATGTTACAATCCCACTGATACAATAACGCCGGAAACAAATTTCAAATTCTTCTTTTGTCACTCGGAGTTGGAGCATCGCGAGGAGGGGGGATAATAAAAAATAATGTGAAAAACAAATAAATTGGAATAAATTGCACGAACGCTTGTGTGCAACGAAATTTCATACTATATTATTGCACAAAACCAATAAATCAAGTAATTTTTTAACGAATTTTTTTATAATATCAAAAAATAAAAGGTGAAATTACTCCCATTTTTCAATATTTTTTTGGTTTTGTAATCTTTCAGAAATAAGAATTTTTGTTCTGAAATTTACATAAAATATTTCAAACATTATTTATTTCCCTCTTCAGGTTTTTTGAAAATTTCGAATGGTGGTGACAAAAGAAGAAATTGATATTTGTTCCAGCTCAATTGGTATTCTCATTGAATAAAAATCATGCATTAAAGGGTTAAATTTACGGTGGCTGATATTTTCATGTTAAATTGCTGCAAAGTGGGTTTGCTCCGATTGTCAATAGGATTGCGTTTATATTTTGTTTTCGCCTGCTACAGACAGTCTTCAATTTCAGTTGAATAACGATTCATCTAAACAATTTCTATGGGATCTAGTAAGATAGAACGGACACATTATGATTTAGAATTTTACCCTTGGATATTTTGGTTGGTTTTGGTTTGATGAAACGTGTTATTTGTCTCCCATTTTGTTTATTTTGCTATGAGACTTTGAGACAGTTTCTAGTATGGCCAACAAGAATCTCCAAAAAATTTAACTTAAAAAAAATATTGAAAACACCACCCCAACAAACCTGCATTATGACAGAAAGTTGTGAATCAATTCTGAAGAACAAACTTGTGTTTAACCGAGTCCCAGCCAAGATATTCAAGACAAGTGTTGAATGCATATTGCAAATCAAGCGTCGACATGATTTGAGTTTTTTAAATTAAAAATTAGATAAATATCCAAAACAATTACCGATCAAGCAATGTTATTCGAAAACAAGGACTCGAAGTTATATGAGCGTATTTGAAATGTTCTGGGTATTATACTCGATTCATAATAGTTGGGGAGAGTATAACAGTAAAGGAACAACTCTTGCAATAGAAAAATGCGATGAAAACGCGAGCCGAGTGTACTCTACAACAGCTTTTTTGAAATATTATAATTCAGATTCAGATTCATCAAAATACTGATGCGACCAAGGTTGTCGAAAAAAAGGGTTTTTTTGGACAAAAAAATTGTCATTCATATATAACGACTCTCTAGAAATTTCAAATATATTTTATGAATTTTATCGAAAATTCAAGTTCAACCATGAGTAAATATCCCGATTTTCCAAGGAAATATTTGAGCGCATAACTGTGTCTAATCAGAGTCGAAAGAGACATCGAAACTAGTTATTTTCAAAAAGTGTCGAAAATTTCGAAAAACTTTGAAAATTATTTAAATTTACGGTCTGTTACACAGATTCTGTAACGACAATTTGATCAAAATTCAAGGTTATTACAGATTTTTTTGTAATTTCGGCAACCTTGCATGCGACTGCCAAACTGCCTCAGCCCCTGCAAATGGAATGTTAAAGAAGAGCTTAATGACTCAATTTACTTATTTCGATCCTATTCTTTCGTCACAAAATGCTAAATAACTCATCATCTTCAACAGTTTTTTATTTAATATGTATTTAATTATTCTGATGGATTAATATCTCCACAAAAAGTTCTGCTGACTGTAGATTAGACCCATTGTTTAGTTTAATTAAAAAAAAAATGAAACAAAAAATCAAATTAATAAAATTTGTTACTAAATATAATTAAAAGGTTTTCTCCATTTTTTGCATAAGTATCACTCCTAAAGTAATAATAAGATATGTAGGGAAAATATTTCTTCACTGAATTGGAAACTACTTTCTGACTTCAATAAAAATGAACAAATTAAACAACACAACTTGATGCCAGTAATTTTGAAATGCTTCAAAGTGCTGCTTGAATATTTCGTAGTCACATGCAATTAATTTTTGATGATCGTTTTGAAATTTCCTCCTAAATTTTTATATTTTCGTCACAATTCAGATTATAAATCGTTTTCTTTCAAAATTTCTGAACTATTGTAAACATTTGATAACGTTCAATTTGCTTGAAAATGTGAAGTTACTTTTTTTTAATCATCATTAGGGAAAATTTTCATTTCAAAAACCGTGTGCTTTTCCGCACAACTTTAAAAACAATGTTTTAGGCCCTTCTTTGAATTTTTTTTTCGAGAATAGTGCGTTGAGCAGGGGTGAATCTCCTCTACAATATGGAAAATTTTCAGAGATACCGATATTTTTTGTCTTAAAATTATTCTTAAAAGTCAGATGGTTTTAGTAAAAATCAGTAGGGAAGAATGAGGATACTTGATCCTTAGGAATACATGCCAAACAACAAAACAACAATGCTGTTATTACACAAATTTTTAAAATTATATTTTTCGAGTTATTCAACTTTGTTTGAAAAATAAAATAAAATATGATTTGAAGATCTTTTTTGATCACATGCTTTCCACATGAAAAAATAAAAAATAAAAATAACATGTATTTTTCTTCTGATTGGATCGTGATTATAGATTAACACGAAATGACTAATACTTTTCCGATAACTAATAGGACTCAAAATACTGTATTTATCTAGAAAATAGAAAATTTCAATGTGATATGACTGTAGGGTAGTAGACAAGCTTTGAAAATTCTCTTTGTCTTATACTTACAAACTGTGAAATGAGAACTAATATGGCAAAAACCTTTTATCTTTGGGTTTTGTTATTTTTTTTGCCTAGGATCAAGGCTTCAGGGCATCCTGAATTAAGGATCAAGTCTCCTTTAACTTAAAACAATATCATTCTTTTTCCTACACACTTCTAGTTCATCTACGGGATCATTTTCTAATTTTTGGAGCATATAAATTTGAAATTACACGCTATCAGAAAATACAAAAGACGGCGATTTACTAAATTTTCCAAAAAGATATGATGAAAATATAAAAAAGGGGATCAAGTATTTCCATTCTCTTCTACAGCAAAACAATAAAAAAAAATTTCATCCTGTATCTCAAGTATCAGTATTTATTGCAACGTATTTCGTCCGAATTATTACAATTTAATCAAAATAAAGAGTTCCAATTTCCTCTATCTGCATATATACCATTCATCGCTTTGGTTGGAAAATTAAAAAAATTGTGTAAGATTGGTTTTATTCTCTTATAGTTTAGGAACAATGGGGCTTCAATAAAAATAAGACGAATTATTATTCAAAATATATAATATAATTAGGAAACAAAACTTATAAAAACCCTATTTCAAACAAATTCCAGCGGTTGAATCCTATCACATTTCTAATCTGCTGGGTCCCTAACAGATTAAAATATATATTTGCTGGTTTATTTGGAAAAAATATAATGATTTGCCCAGACTCTGCTCTGTGGAAAATAACAACAATTTTCAAAACAAAAACATTGGTTTTCGCTGTTTTTAAATGCTTACGAAAAGTACTCTTGTATGTTTATTTCCCAACTATGAACTATACTAACCGATAACACTAAAAGTTCATTCTCATTGTGGTTTTGTTTCTTTTTTTCTGATTTTGCTAGCAAACGTTCCAGTTAAAACGTTTTTTTAGTGGCACAAAAATAATCAAGTTTAATCAAGTGTAACTGGTCTGCTCGGAACCTTGACCAGCACTGATTTCTTCTTCATCCGACCGTAAGTTGCGGCAAACCCGAAGCAATCGACCATGTGTAAGTTTTGATAATTTCGAGACAGCTGAATCCGCCAAATTGCCCACATTTTCTTTCAAAAAAGAAGTATTGGGCCAAAAAGTAGCAGAAACTTAAAGAGGAGAATGCAGCCACCCAAAATACAGATTTGACGAAGTACAAGTGTGCAAAACTAATCAATAACATGACTGAAGTGTGTGCCAGCCGATGGGAGACACCAAGAAAAAGTACACAAGTCGTCTTACAAAAAACGATAAATATTTTTTATAATTTTTTTTCAAATATTTAGACCCTTTACACCAAATGTGATACCTGAAATCGATTGCTTGTCCCAGCTTCCCGGATGACAATTCTCATTTAAATCAAGTAAATAATATTGTCAAAATCGCAAAAACAGTTATTAGGTAATATGGATGACCCCTTTGGTTGACTCGTTATACAACATCTGGTACCTGAAATTGGCTGCCTGTCTTTTAAAACCCACATGCGTGAACTGAAATCCAATGAGCAATAACGCCGGTATCACAAAAGCAGTAAACAATTAGACAACCCCTTTCGCCGACCCCTTACACAAAATTTGATACCTAAAATTGATAATCCGTCCCTGAAAACTTCCGTGTGCCAATTTTCATCTTGATCCAATTCGTTATTATCGCAAAAACAGTGAACAGTGATAATGGACGACCCATTTTGCCGACCTTTGTCCCGAAATTCCATAATTGGAATCAATTGCTCGTCTCTCCCGAGTGCCAATTTTCAACTCAAGCCGGTGTATAATATCGTCAATATCGCAGTGAATAGGTAATATGGACGACCGCTTTTGCCAACCCCTGACCCAAAATTGGATAATTGAAATCAATTGCTTGTTCCTAAAACCTCCCATGTGCCAATTTCCATCTTAGTCCGATGTACAATAACGTCAATATCACAAAAACAATATTTGTCTTGTATGGATGACCCCCTTTAAAAGGGATCATCCAAAAATCTAAAAACATTTTTCATCAATCCTGGTTCCAATAAGCATCCATGCCAAATTTCAGCTCTCTATGTCTTAAGATGGCTGAGCCTATTGAAGACAAACACACAAACGAAAAAAACAATCGGAAATTGCTTTTTATATAGGGTAAATGTACCCAATTTTGGCCTCTAAGGCATGGTTGACTAATTTTTCCAAGATTGTAGACGTCCTGTAATGTGCAGCTATGAATATCCTTTGACAAACATGATTGCTTACTAGCCTGGAATGCAGTAAAATATGACTTGGCTTTGAAACTGTGGATAATTTGAGAACAAGTTATATGGATTCAACTGTGGATAACTAATATGCAGAAAGTTAACATATAAAATGTTCTTCGATGTTTGGTTTTGTCTTATTTTTAGGCCTATATCTTGACATGTATTTCACTTAGATGCATTTTGGCATGGCAAGTGAAGGCTCACTTACTCTATATAAATCTATTTCATTTCGAAATCTGATTCAAATATAGAGGCCACATAAAAAGATTCAGCATCTTTATATCTTCAAACACACAGAATTTAGATTTCCACGTTTAGAACCAGAGCTGAAGTTAAGGAATCAAGAATATCAGCACCACCATGTGAAAAAGGTATAAAAGACAAAATAAACAAACCCCGTTTTTAGTGGATTCAAATTGGGCAATACGAGCTCTTCTTAACACAAAAACCGTTTTTGGTTTATCAGTTTTCGTAAGATTTCAATGCAGTTTGAGCAAAAGATCTAAAAAAATTTAGATCCAAAAAATGACATTATCCTCACACAACTTGTTTTATACACCCTTTACTCCACAACGAAGCAAACGGTCTAGATGCAAAACATTAAAAGGGGGAGAATACGGAAAGCTATTCACTCACTCCTATAGAGAGAACCTTTTGAGAAGCTTTTGTCAAAAAATAAGGGAAATTTTATAAATTTTATTTAAAACATTGAGACGAAACTCATATTCCAGCTAGGTTCAATAAATAATTGCGAGCTATTTTTCCATAATAATACCCTCGTATCGATAAAAACAAATTAGAATGATTCTACGCACCGTTTTGACCATATAGACTAGATTCCTCTAATTAGCGATTTAAACAAGGTTCCAAAATTTTCAAACGCGTTTTTCTCGAAACGCCATAAATGAACATAGACCCTTTTCACGTTTTGGTGCTTATATTTTTTTGATGTTTATATTATAATTATTTTTGATGAAGTTTATGATCGAGAATTTTATAAGTGTTTTTAACCCTTCGTTTCATGATTTTTTTATTTTTCCTAAAAACATCATTTTAAACAGTTGAAAATGATGAGTTCATCAAGGAAAAAAAATAAAATAAAACACGATTTTTTCATTTTTCTATACATTAACTGTTGCAAATTTGTTACTTTATGAAACGTAATGATATCATAGAATTTAGAGTAGGGTCTAACGGGTAAAAAAACACCATTTTCACGAATTTTTTTTAGAGCTATCGTTAGTCATTTTTTCATAGAAAAATATTGAAAAATGAGCCGGTGACGGAGCACTTTCAAGGATACCTTTTAGAAAACAGGATTTGCGGTGGACACTGTATCTCAGCACAGAATCATCTGAAGTCAAAAAATCAGAGCAAAATTTTTTTAATAGATGTTTTTCTGGACGCCAATGATTTTATTTAACTTAAAAAAAGATATGAAATTTTTGTGGCTGTTTCAAGTAAAAACTACGATTTTTACGGAAAAATCTCCCCAAAGTAAAAAAAAAGAAAATCTTTGGGGTTTGGTATTTTATATGTAGAAAATATGTTCCAAATTTGAAAAGAATCGGTGAAGTAGTTTTCAAATGGCGATGTCCACGGACTTTAAAAATGTGCTTTCGAGAAAAACGCGTTTGAAGTTTCTGCTCTCTCTCTCTTGCAGTATTAGATAAGAGGAGATAAAGGCCTATAATTTCTACAGTTTTGCTTCGATTGACTTGAAAATTTGACACAACATTCTTGAAATGTTTTACAATAAGAAAATAAAAAAATAAAAAAATCAATTTTTTGAAAGTGTTAGACCCTACTCCCCCCTTAAACTAATGGGAAAATCCAAATAGCATCTCTTAATTTTTCTTATCAAAGACTAATTTTGATATGATGGAAAAAATAAATTCAAGCCTTGAAAGCCCAAGATCATACGGTTCTACTTTAAGGTACTTACCTTTCCTATACACTCATTCAAATCACTCGATGAATGTCCTTTCGAATTATATTTTTTGTCCAATTAAAATACCTAACGAATTTGAAGTTTACAACATGTGCAGTACGTATTGCTTTTTTCAAAGTTCAAGTGGTACCTGAACATTTTAGAACTTTATCAGATGATGAACATGCGGGAAAACGAAAGTTAAGAAATGTGCAAAAATATCTTTAGAACATACACTTAAAATCATCATGAGTTTAATAATTGATTCTATTTCGAAGTAGATATTTGTGCATGAAGAAAGTAGAGCATCACTACTGTTTTGATACTCAACACTTCGATTGAGCCTATAGGTATATTTTGTAACCGCGCCTTTTCTCACCCTCGCCCGACAAATGTACCTATAGACAAATATAGCGTTAAGGAAATGCGCTTCCGGTGGCGAAACGACAACGCCCTCACCTTCCCGAAAGATTTTGGCGACGGGTTCTTCCGGCTGCCAAAGTACGTCGTCTCGTTCTTCACCGAGCCCGAGCCCCAGATAATCCACTACGGAGACGGTAAGACGATCCGTGTGTGTATGCTCCGAGTTGTCCGGTCGAATTGGGGTCTGAGAGTATGTGTTTTTTTTCGTTTCTTTTTTGGGCATTTCTCTAGATAATCACAGCTCGGCCCGACTGGAGATCACCCTGTCTCGGGAGGTCAAGAGCTATCTGCTCGAGAACTACCTGCCCTCGACGTTGTTCGTGTCGATGTCCTGGGGCTCCTTCGTAGTGGTTCCGGAGATTGTCCCCGGCCGAATGGTGCTCCTGGTGACGACGCTGCTCTCACTCATCACCATGTTCGATACGGTTCGCAATAATTCCCCGGACGCACTGGAACTCAAGTGTCTCGAGGTAAGTTCTAATTTTAGCTAATTTCTTCTGGAGGTAATTGCGCTCCCAAATGGTTTCTTTGTTCGGGAAACCCGTTTCTCCGGTGGCTAATTATTCTAAATTTTTACACTCATTTTTTTCCCTTTAACCTCCATCTGCAGGTGTGGCTCATATCATGCACCTTGTTTGTGTTTTTTGCCCTGATGGAGTACTTCATAGTGCTGTTCGGGATCCGATACGATAAGCACTGGCGCGTGGTGGCCAAACAGTCTCACGCTACCCACGTGGCACCTCCGGCAGTTCAACTCCAATCGACGCTGAGTCTTGGACCGAACACAGTCGAGACACCGGTGAGTTATTCCTTCATAAGTAACAAACTATAGTATAGAGGAAGTGTGGGGTCACATTACATGTTTCATTTTAGAAGCCCTTTACTACAAGATGGCGTGTTGAGTAACATGAGAGAAAAAAATGCGTAAAACACTTTTTTACGACTTGGGCGTTCCTTTATGGACACGTTCAACGGGACAATGTGCTTTTAAAATGTTAATAAATCAAACCGGAACTGCAAAGCCAAGGTTTCTTGGAAAAATCCTACAAAATTTGAAACAGAGAATTGAATAAAGGAAATGAAAATAATGGATGTTTGACATAACGAACTATAAAAAAATTGATTTAAAAACAAAAAAACAAAAATTTATAAATCACTTAAACAATTAAAAATGTACAAATATGAAAATAAAAAAAAAATAAATCACCCGTGAGTTTTCATTACATCGTGTGAAACATCTTAAGAATTGATAGAAAACTGCTTGAAAAGTTATCAAAATAACTTTTAAATTTGTATTTCACATATAGAATATGTTGTCCAGACTACAAATGTGGAAAGAAATTGTGACTAGTTTGTATCAGTTTTTGTATTTATATTTTTTTCGTAATAAAACTGTTTGTTCACATTTTGTTTCATACGACGTAATGGAAGCTCACGCAAGGAATGGACAAAAATAGCAAGAATTGCATAAAAGATAAAAGTTACATGTATGTAAGAATGACAAAATAAAATGATAAATTATTTTAAAAAAATCACAAATTGGCACAAAAAAAAATACAAAAAAAATAAAAATGCTAAAAACTATAACTATTTTAAAGATTGTAAAATGTACAAAAATGACTAAAATGGAAAACAATATAAACATGTATGACAAAAATTACAAAATAATTCAACTACAAAAAAAGACAAAGCCAACAAAAAATTTAAAAATTGATAAAAATTACAAAAATGACAAAAGCTTCCAAAACTAGAACAATTACATAAATGACAGAATAACAAATCTGACAAATAGGGAAGTAAAATGACCAAAATAACTAAAATGTCAACAATAAAAAAATAATATTTGGAGAAAATTATCAAAATGACAAAAACGAATAAATTTGCAAAATTTGAATATTTGCTATACAGACCCCGTTCGATTTTGGCAAAACGCCCGTACATTTTGTGTTGCCAAAATCGAATGTTGCCAAAATCGAACGGGGTTTTATCTCAACTTACATTTTAGTAATTTTTAAAAAAATAGCTATTATTATTACCAAAAACGTTATTTTTAGTCCATTTTCGACCATTTGTATTAATTCTTTTATTTTTTTCATCATGTTTTTGATGCATTTTGCACCTTTCTTGTTTTGTTTATAATGTTTGTTTTCATGTGACATATTTGCTGTTTTTGTCATTCTCTATCACTTTTTAGTTGTTTTTCATCATTTTCAGTCTTTTGTTTTTTTTAACTTTTTGAATTTTTCATCTTTTTGTCGTTTTCGAGTACTTTAAAAATTCATTGAAAAACTTTTCTTTTTATTGTTGCATTTTATCACCATTTCAGAACTTAAATACGTGTGAATGGTGTTTGTCTAAATTATATAAGTCCAGTTATAACGAAAAGTAAAAGGTAATGTTGTTTCTAAAAACCGTTCGATTTTGGCACATGTGCCAAAATCGGATGTTGCCAAAATCGAATGTTGCCAAAAACGAACGGGGTCTGTATTTGCAAAACGACAAAATTGAAAAAACTCTAAAAATTCGAAAAAAATGACAAAGTTTACAATATCGATAGAATATGAATATCAAGAGAATATGATAAAATTGATAAGATTCACAAAAATGGGGTGATTGAAAAACTAAAAAAAACATTAAAGATTACATAAAAAATTTTTAAAAAAATTAGAACACAAATTTGACCAAAAAAAAGAAACAAAATTCAAATATAAAAGTTTTAAAATAAAAAAATGGTTCAGCTGAAAAAAACAAAAAAAAATTGAAACACTTAAACAATTGAAAATGTACGATGGCATTATGGCAAATTAACAAAAAAAAAATAGAAAAATTTAAAAAAATCATAAATTGAAAAAAAAATCAAAAAATAACAAATACTGCTGAAAACCACAACAATGGCAAAAATTGTAGAAAGTACCAACAAAAATGAATAAAATTACAAATATGTATGACAAAAATGACAAAAATAATATCAATCACAAAAATGACAAAATCTACAAAATCGACAAAAATGACAAAATCGACAAAAATCACAAAAAATACTATTCCAACAAAAAAGTAAAATTGACAAAAATGACAACAACCATAAAAAAATTACAAAAATGACAACGTTACAAAACTGACAACAATAGAAATAAAATGGCAGAAGTGACAAAAATAGCTCAAATATCAACAATAAAAGATAGAGATTTGACAAAAATTATAAAAATGATAAAACTGACAAAAACGAATCAGATTTAAAAAAAATTAACTAAACAAGCAAAATTTGAAAATTTTCGATATTCGCAAAACGGCAAATTGCAAAACTCACAAAATTTTAAAAAAAATGACAAAGTTATGGACTAAATAAAAAATGAAAAATGACAACAGAATTAAAGATGAAATAAAACAATAAAAATACAATAAACAACAATAAAAATTAAATTATTTAGAACACAAATATGAGAAATAGAAAATGATACATAAAGTGTCCTAAATCACAAAAAATTCATAAGCGATATATATTACATAGGCATCAAAGCCGTTAAAAGTTTGTATCAATTACCATACAAAAATACAATTCAAAGATGAAAGTTTCTAAATAAAAAAAATGATTCAACTGAAAAACACTAAAAAACAAACAAAAATTTAACACTTAAACAATTGAAAATGTAAAATTTGTAAAAAATCACAAGTTAACAAAACTATCAAAAAAAGGAACAAACACGAAAAACATAATAAAATAAATTCTCTCTAGTTTTCATTAAGCCGCACATGCCATTAAAATTATAATCATCGAAAAACATAATAAAAAAAAATTGAAGTGAAATGGAGACATTCTTTATTCATATCAGCTTATTTTTTGTACAATTAAAATAACAAAAAATAAAATAACAATATTATGAAATTGATAAAATTGGAGTTGTTAAAATCATTGAGATGATTGTCAATTATGAATTTGAAAATAAATCAACAAAAAAGATAAAGTTAACAATATTAAAAAAAAAAAGAACCGAATTGACAAAATGGATATAATCGACATAGCGCATAAATTTAAATTGACAAAATTAACGGAATGCTAAATTGACAAAATTGAAAAAAAAATGAAAATGCATTTAATTGACAATTTGTCAAAATTGACGAGCTCGACAAAATTGATTAAAATTGAGTGATGAAATTTAAACTAAAATTGATTGAGGAAATTGACAACATTTACAGCACTGAAAAATTGACAAAATTTTCAAAATTCACAAGTTGACAAAATTGTGAATTGATCAAAGGACAACATTGCGAACGAACGAAAAAGGACAAAATTAACCAAATTTAAAAATATGACCATAATAACGAAATTGCCAAAACTTTTTAAAAATTACACAAATGACAAGTGATTTAAAAATATATAAATGACAAAATAATAGCAAAGTAATTTCAAAGATAGCAACAACAAAAAATACACAAAATGACAAACACTTCAAGACTTGAAAAAAAATTACAGATATTTCAAAAAATACAAATACTGATACGGATCACGAAAAGAAAAAAGAATTTAAAGAATTTCGAAAACAATTTAACTGATATGATTTGATATAAATTTGGAAAAAAAATGCAACGATTTTTTTAAGATTATATGAAAACTGGTCAAAATTTGAAAAATAATAAAAATTCTCCAAATATGTCAAAATTATAGGAACAATCAAAAAGGTAAAAAAAACAAATTGTTAATGAAATTTTTTAACAAAATTACATTGATTTTTCTTAAAAATTTTATTAAAAAAAATCCTCATGAATCCCAAAAAGCAGCTCTTTTTTGAATTTCGGTTGAAAAATAACCATATTCGATCTTCTCCCCGAAAAGTCATTTAATGGGTTTTCAAAGAGAAGTCATAAAATGGCATAACACGGAAAAAGGTCAATTTTTTGGTTATTTTTCATCCATAAATGCTTAATCAAATTCCAGCGTGTATGAGATTTTTCATACATTACACATGAAACAAACTTAAATCTTCGTTTTTCGTCATTTGCAAAAAAAAGTCATGTGAAGGAACTAAAATTGGTGATAAAACAATTGATTTTAGTATTGAATAAAGAGCTAAGAATCATACCAAAACACGAATAAGAAAGTAGTTACGAGAAACGATGATTTACCAATTTAATATTTTACTGTTAACGAATTCGAAACTTGCGTGTCAAATTATTCATTAGGACTGTTTGATGTGTTCTCTTGCGACATTATCAATTTTTAAGCTTACTGCTTGGAAATATTTTCCAATAATTACAATTTCCACGAAAATTCAGATATTTCTAAGGAAAGTTCACATTTGATTTTGTGCAGAACCGAAAAACATACTGTATTTTTATAAGAAGCTCATAAATCTGGGAAGTCGAATTTATGAATTTGGTTACTGGCGTAAAAAAAAATTATGGAAAAACTGAAGAATTCAGTAGAATGCTCGCCATTTTTTCATAACAACTACGTCGTCATTCTGAAAATTTGTCAACTAATATGACGGGTGAGGTAACCTGTTATTTCGAAGAACTATGGATATAGATCAAATTTGCCCGGAGTTTTGGTCGTCCATTTTTAAAACTAATACCCGAATTAATGTTAAAAAAGGAATTCTAACTCCTAAAAACTAAAAGGTTTGAGCTAATTTAAATTAACGAATAAATAAAAAAAAATTGTCCATGTTTTTTTTTTTGTTTTTTCTCAAGTACAAATTCATCAACGTAAAAACATGTGACGAAATACTTTTAGACAAGATTTTTTTTTATAAAATTCAGAATTCTGACAATAGTTGATCCAACGAGAAGGTTAACAGAAATGATGAAAAAAAAGTAAAATTGACGAAAAATCAACTTAAAATACACGGAATTTAAATAAAAAAAGATAGAATTTGATCAATTAAGATATTGAATTGACAATATTGCGTGAAATTTAAAATGTTCGAATTTTCTCAATTAACGAGATTTAAAAATACACTAAACCAACAAACTTGTCTAGTTTGTTTTAATGAGATAAATGTTGTTATTGACAAATTTTAGAATTGTATGAAAATTGGTCGGAATTGGAAAAATAACAAAAATTCTCTAAATTTTTCATAAGAGAAAGTTTTGTCAAAATTATAGGAAAAATAAAAAAATGTTAAATTGTTAACGTTCTATAAAAAAATTAAAACCATTAAAAGACGGAATTCAATAATATTATAAATTTGATCAAACTGCTGAAAGTTGTTCAATTTACAAAATTGATACAATATTCAAAAATTGGCTCTGACAAATTTCAAAGCAGCTAAAAGCTATCGATATCTTCTGTGTTGTCAAAATTGTCAAAAGAATTATCAATATTTGTCAAAAAAAATTCTGAACTTGTCAACATTTTTAAATAAATCTCATTTAAACTGAGCCTTATCAAAACACAAGTTCACAAAATGAATGCAATTGGTCAAAATAGATATTTTAAAAGAAACATGAAAATTTTACTGAAATCCTATATCTATGTAGATATATGTTCGTTTTTTAATCGAATTATTGATATGATTAAAATAATCAAAATCACCAAATTTGTTAAAGTTATCCTAAATTTATAAAAAATAATCAAAACTTATCATAACAAATATATGTAGCGACCTAATATTCCAAATGGAAAAAAAATATTCTTAAGATTATATCTTAGAGTTTGATCTAATTTTTGTCCTGTTGATCTCCTTTTCATGCCCCAGATGAACTCAACGCACTCTCGGGAGCGAGAAAACGGACTGGAGAGCGCCGGCCTCAAAATCCCGAGCGGCGGAGGAGCCACCAACAAAATTCAACCGCAAGAAGCCGACCCTTCGAGGATCAGCCCCCTCAGCCGGTCGGGCAGCTTCCAGAACGCCCAGCAGGTGACTTCCGTGATGACCAGAAGACGGTAAGCTATTTCTGGAAACAGCCACCTGTTTGATTCTCGATTGATAACTACAGGACGGAAGTAAACTGATGATTTTCTAGTGTTCACAGCTTCCGCAATGTGGCAGACGTGGCGCTGATGTACGCTGGATCGCAGCGTGGCCGCTTGGACCAAATCTCGCTGATAATCTTCCCGCTAAGCTTTCTCATTTTTACAATCGCCTACTGGACAATGTACATTAGCGAATCGAACCGGAAGAAACTTTGAGCTTTATACAAAACTACAATGAGCAACTTTATACCAGGTGCCCATACAGCAAGTACTTATAAGCAGTCAGTAAGCAGAAAACAAATCTATTTATATACCATGAACAAACAAACCAACAAAAAAAAACACACCCTGCATCTAGCTATAAGAATAAAAGCAGCTTAGTTTTCGAAACTGGAAAAACACAAAACTTTAGAATCGAAATTCCAATAAAAAAGACAAAAAAAAACGAATCATAATTTTAGCATATCGATCAGACGTTTATACAAAAACTAAAGTATGGTTGCATTTAAAATCGTAAGACAAAAAAAACTGTTTTCCTTACCAATCAAATCTAAATCTAAACAACAACAACAATCTCACCAAATTGCCTTTCAAGAAAGCAACTAGAATGTACAGCATTGTTAACATTATTATCAAGCGCATATCGACTACTAACAGAGTATATCTATACTTAAGCGTAAGCGTTCGGTTTTCCATTAGTTAAGAGTTTATGAATTCGTTGGCCTCGTTTTCTATTACGAATCTATTACATAACTATATATATTATACCAGTTACAATCAATCATTCATCTAGTCAAAATTTGATTATGAACAGAAAAAAAATCAAAAATCTAAATCTATTTTAAATAAAATCTCACGAATATTTGATGCGCTGGTGGTGGTTTGTCTATTGATGAAAGAAACCTCTCCATGTCATGGATATTCAGAAATAATTCAAACATTTACTCACATTTACGAGTATTCAATTTCGTACGTGTATAAACTTTAAAAACTTTTTAAATTAAGACATTTGTAAGGTCTAGGTGTGACAGTATTGAAACTGACTTCAACTAATGCTGGAACATCGAGTCATCGGATAATAGGACTTTCGGCATCGTTCCTTGAAAGCTATTTGGAGTTATTTTTAATCCAAACGGCATTCGTTTGAACTCACAGTATTCTGTGATGGTTAAAAACCTACTAGCTTTACATACAATTCTAGCGGCGACTGTCTAGCGACTTACGGGCCGAAAAAAAATTAGCCACTGTTAAAGTTTACGAGCCAGCCTCTGCCAGTGAAAGTTCTCGTTAACTGTTCATATTTCAGCGGCGGGCGCCGCACCACGGGCTTCTGTGTAACCCTCTTCTTCGATGCTCATCTGAATTTCAGTCAAGCACCTCTCTGCAAATACTCTGTTTCTTTACATAGTTCTCAT
Organism: Uranotaenia lowii; assembly: GCF_029784155.1. Taxonomy (NCBI): domain Eukaryota; kingdom Metazoa; phylum Arthropoda; class Insecta; order Diptera; family Culicidae; genus Uranotaenia; species Uranotaenia lowii. Next base: position 17,168,436 of record NC_073693.1, read on the forward strand.
TTGTCGTTTAACTCGAGTTTATTTTGGAATATTCGCTGTGAGTATATAAATGTTCTATTCGTATGCAACTCACAACTATCATTTCATTTATTTTTTTTATTGAGACGGTCTTTGAACCAGTTGGTATTTGTGGGACCCGTATCGGAGTAAACGAAAGAGCCTGCTGTGATTCAACTTTCCTGACTCGAAGACGATTCTTGTCGGTCGCGTGGTTCCTTGAGAAGTGAAGGTTGGTCGAGACGAACGAAAGCCGAACGGCCTAAGCGCGTTTTCTAGTGGGAGAGTGAGAATGGGATACGACGAGAAAACGAAAGTATATGTGTGTAACTGCTGATTTGGCTGGCAGAGCGCTGTCAGTAAACACTGATAAATAATATAACGTTATTTTCAAACGTATATCCCACAGTATTCCTAGGCAATCTATCTATTAGAACGTACTGTTTTCCTGCGATAGACAAATTTGAGTGAACCTCCTCGACCAGTTTTTCCAGACTTTGTCCTTGGTTGGGACTAATACAACTCCCGAAGTGAGTGAGTTAAAGATCCCTCAGTGGTTTCGACTGCTACTTGTTCAGCTATTTCGTTTCCGATAATTTCACAGGATTCTCGAACGACTAGAGTTGATGCAAGTTTCTACTGCCCCTGATACCAAAGCTATATATGAGGAGTAGATTTTTCACCAAGCATACATTGGAAATACCCTTTTTGATTGCCGAGTTTATTAATTTGATATTGACATTCATCAGACTACGAGTAATTACGAGACAGGCCCAGAGACTGACGTCTTTTTCGGGATTGGCACATGTTTTAGGTCTTAAGTTGTAACTCTAGGTTGAGTCCACTCAAAACTGCATATGACGTGCTATCTTCTCCGTTAGCCGAGTCTGTTTTCACAGTCCTGAATACATCGAGCATTTCTTCACCTTTTAATAGTCGCCTTATCACTTAAAATATGCATCTGCGGAAGCTTGGAGTAAAGGATTGGATCAACTTTTCCACTTAAGTACAACTGAATAAACTCGTGCGTCAACAAGTGTCTGATTTTGTAGTTTCTTGACCGAGCTGAATCGACCCCTTTCACGATTTTCAAACGTGCTAATGAGTTCGTGAACAAATTTTGTTCTATCTTTTCTAAACTGTCTTTTAACAGGATACGTTTTGTTTTCGATTCATTACAGATTACCAGCAACTTGTTTCTGTTGTACATCCGCAAAGCTTATCTTTTGGCAATGTAAAATCAGTTTTATTTCGGTTATCCTCCAGCGCTTGGGTTTTTTTTCGAAGATGAAGACTTCATTGAGTATTTTGCTAACTTTTAGTTTCTTTTCTAAAGACCTTTGTAGATAGCATATGACATCTTGTCTTCCCCTGATGCGGACTAATTCTTCTTTTATTACGTTAAGCAGTTCATGGTTTTTGAGGGGAAGCTCGAACACTTCGAGTGTCCGGTCCGTGGTTGTTGTCGGGCAGTTTATTTGGCTCCTATCTTCTCTGGAGTAGTGATTCATGAATTCAATTTATTCTCTTTCCGATATACTTTTGAGACTGTTCCATGCTCCTGGAATGGGAACGTCGATGCCTTTAACGATGTTCCGAATGTGCTTCGCGGGGTGTCCTCGTAGATTTTGCTTATTAGTTCGGCAACATAGAACATCTTCGCTTTGCGGAACTCTTCCTTGAAAATGGCCCTTTTTTTTAGTTCTATGAAGTCTTCTTCGCGTTTATACTTGTTATAGGCTTTGAGCGCTTCTTTTTTTAGTTGGTAGAGATTCCCTTCAAATCCTCTTCAAATAAATGGATTTTCGTTTTTTTACCACGAAGGATGTTATTATATATATTTCTCAAAAATTGATTGCAATTCTTCGGGGTTGTACAGATATTCTTGCCTAATTCCGTTCAGTAGAGAGACAGCTTTTTCAGTGTTCACCTTGATGGTTGCTTGATGGAATACCGGCATTTCGCTGGTAACTTCCACCTGGATTGGCATGGCATGGCAATCTTCCTCTATCACTTCCCATGTTGTTTTCCTACCTATTCCGGACAGAGGTCGGCATTAAAACGCTGTTCGCTAGTTGGTCCGCTACATTTTTGTTTATATATATTTATTTTATAACTTTATTTTTAGAAAAATTACGGCTGAAAAAACTCCATCACCTTGCAGAAAATAATATTTATCAGCATTCCGGCTTGAAAAATGGCACCTAGTGGAGTTTGTTTATCCGTTATTTCAACTGAAATCCCGTAATAAAATAAATTTGCCAGCAAAAAAGTAGCGGACTAATTAGCGATTAGCGATTTAACGCCAGACACCAGAAAAAACCATATATCGGCATTCTTCCTTGATTGATTTCTTGTGGTGGAGTTTGTCTATCTATTAGTACAAAAGTTTGGTCAAAAACTGAATTAAAACGATAATTATTTAACAAAAACGGAATAGACAAATTAGCGATTAGCGCTTTAATGCCGAACACTGATTCCGGAAATGGCCAAAGTTAGGTCTATTGCAGAATCCCTTCTTCCTGGTATAGTTACGGTGGTAGGCGAGCCGTCATTGAGCACGATGAATCTTGAGTTGTTTATCAGTTCCTCCAGAACCTCTCCTCGATAACATGTTTCGAAATCTGAGTTCGTGTGATGAGCGTTGAAATTCGCTCCGATTATGATCACGCAATTCAGCCTCTGCAACTACCCAAAAAACAGCTCGATATAGGCTGTGACTGTTCTTCTTATTTGGCTCAAGATCTGGATTCCGTCCGTTCTATCTGGTGCCAAGTATGCTGAAAGGAGGATCACTGGATCGAAACCTTACTGGATTTGTACTGCTACTACCTCTAACAAATAGAAACCTGGAGTATCTACTGATTCGACCGATAGTTCATTGGATACTAGAACTCCGACCCCGCCATACCCATTTGCCACAAAATTGCTGGTCATGCACTTTACCACCTTGACGTTTATCGCCTTCGCCAGTGATGGCGAATGATGTGGGGGTTCGATGCGTGACTGCGGTGTGTCCGTAGGTGACGTGACACCTCCTTTTGGAAAAAAGACAGTGTCCTCTAAATTGACAGTCTTCCCCTTCCATTGGCCATATTTCTTGAATGAGACCTACTGGGGATCATTAAGTTTAGAAGAGATTCTTTTTTTTCGCTTGGTTTTAGAGATTGAATTTTAATTTGAACAATCTTCAAAGTTTTACTCACCATTATTGAGGGTTTGTTACCTAGGGTTACCTTGGGTACCGTCATTCCATTTCTCAATTTCAATGATCTCCTTGTTTTTGTTGTACATGAAAATCACCAGTTCATCTGCCTCAATTCCGCTAATTAATTTTTTTTGTTTCTATTCGTTACCAGATCACTCAGTTCAATAAGGGGCTTTATCCATATTTTCCCCCCTAAGCTTTGGATGAGCTCTCATCTAACGCTAGCCACTATTCTTTCCACTAAGTTAGTTTGCAGGAAATCATCTCATCATCCAGTCGACGGATATTCCAGCTCATACTCGAAACTTTCCCGTCTTCCTGAAAGCTCGGGATACTCTTCTTCTGCCAACAAGAAGAAGAAGAAAATTTCGGAAATTGACTTTCGTCTTCTATGTAGGGCAACCCCGTCTTTTTCATGTCATGGACAATCTGAATCCTTCTTCTTCGTTCTGGGCATGCAAGGTCCGTTGAAGTGTAATTTCCCTTGCAATTTAGGCACACCTCAGCATTGGAGCATTCTCCGCCAGCGGCATGACTTCTTGAGCATCTGGCGCACCGCTTAGTCGCTGTACAGTGTTGTTCCGTGCCCAAATCGCCAACAATTCAAGCACTGTTTGACTGGAAATACGTATACCTCAGCTCTAAAACAGCAACACCATGATTTGATCCGGAACATTGCGCTTCGTTTGATTCTCTCAACTTTCAGAACCTTGTACTCACACTCGATGTTATCCAGAATTTCATCCTCATCTAGTTCGACTGGGATGTTTCTCACGAACGCGATCGATTCCGTAAAGGACTTGGGTTTGAAGAACTGGAGTATGTGTGTTGAAGTCGATTTTCTCAAATTTTTCGTAGTCGTTCGTCGTATTTAGCTCAACTCTAAATCCGAAACGGCCCAACCATTTTACCTCCTTGTGCTCTTCAAGATTTTCGCCACACTGAGCGGGTGCTTGCGCAGTCCGTTTTGAACTTGATGTGTTGCAAAAAGTGTAGCTATTTTTGGTTTCATTGGTATTTCGTACCACTCCGGAGGCTCCCACATTGTTGGTGTTTTGCCCGTTCTTCCATTATTCAAATTTTTAGGATCGGGTACTTGAACCGGTTGTTGGGAACCTTTGGTGGTCCCCGTAATCCGAAGACTCTTTTGGCTCCCTTCGGTGCCTCCTTTGTTGGACGACGCAACTTGACTCATTTTCGCACTTCTTTGACTTCTATTTCAACTTCTTATTTTCTATTCTTCTTCACGAAAAACCCTGAAAGACTCAATTTTAGGTTATGAAATCTCTAAACAAATATTTTTACAGAATTTTGGTAATTTTACCCTTTTCAAAACAACCACCACCTGGAGTTTTGGGAGGGGAAAATTCTTCAATGTTAAATCTAAACTTAGTTTAAAATTCAATGCATTTGCGCATCCATTTATTTTCATTGCAAACTTTCTGCTGCTGCTGTCGTCGCTACTGGTGTGCGGGTGCAAACGCAGGGCGCTATTCTTTGTCATCTGTACAGGAGGCTGGTTATTGCTAAAGCATCTAAACTCTAAGCTTGAAAAAAATAATAATTTAAAAATATAAATTTTTCCAATAGGTGTATCTTCTTATCAACTTCAGTACGGTTTGTTTTTGCTTGTTTACCCATCACCATATGTTGCCTTAATTTTTTCTTCTAGTTTGTCTATCTTTCTTTGATTCAGGTTGGTAAATGTTATTACAAATTCTAATCTTACGTTTACTAACGTTCTAATCTATCAATCTTGTTTGCAATATAAAATATGGCTGGAACGTTTTTTTTTAAATAAATCGAAGCCGATCGACAAGTGGTCGGAATGTCGGTTTAGTGCGCACTTTCGTTTCAGGAAAAAGACGGAAAAAAGTAGTAGGTACATGCTAGATAATATAGGTTGTTAGTAGACGCTACTATACCCTGGTAACAATCGGTTTGTTTCTGTATTATTTTTTAAATGGGACTTAAAATTGCACAAGGTTTCAACACTAAAGGGAATGTTAATCATGCTGTTTGTTTCATTTTGTTTTTGATGAATACTAAATTTGCTTAAACTTAATTTGGACGAGTGGACAGAAGACGAGGGCACATTTATTTGCCGTGCCAGTAGCTTATTTTTCCGTTTTCGAACGCCAAACAGATTCTTGGTTTTGGAACGTGTTTGCCCGGTTTTACCAGTTCCATATTTTCGTCTTCAAAGTACTGGAATGAATGTTTGTATTTAATGGAATGTCCGAATTTTAAGAAGTATTTTGAACTTACCAAGCACTGTGATATAAATTTCAGGTAACGAGTTTCCATTTGAGAGTTGATTTCTGAAATGTTGGCGATACTATGAAAAACAAAGAAAAGTTAAGATTCTTTATCTTGAAAGTTGCACAGAATTTGAACATACTTCTCTTCAGAACAGAGCTTTCTAATTATATTTTGGCATATGCTGGTGTTGCAATCAACGTCGAAGAGCGGAATTCCGAAATGCACGTCCAGTAAGGTCCATTCCTTAAAGTAAACATCAAGTAAAGTTAACATGAGCGCTTATAAATTAAGTATAAATGTAACCGACCTCCATTTTGCTTCCGTTAAGTTTTTCGCGTGAGTCCGAATCGGAATCGGCGTTTCGGCTAGCATCGGCGAGCTGTAGCACCAAGTCCACGTCCGGTGGCGATGATGCGTTCACATCAACGCCAAGACTGCCCTTTGTTGAGCCAACGCCAAGTCGCGGTTCTCCCAAGCCAGGGTCCCGATTTTTTCGGCGGATATCCTCTATAAGACTAGCATCGTCACTTTCAATCGAAGTGATGGAACCGACCGTATCCGAACGAGTCTTTTAATACAATAAAAAAATAGAATAAAATTAAGAGAATAATTTAAATTGCTTATTATTTACCAATTGAGTTTGGGCATTATCCTGATCTTGCAACTCAACCTTGTGAGCCTTTGCTTTGTTGGCTTTCGCTTTCTGTTTCGTCAAGTGTACATTTTCGTCATAGTCTTGGCAACCTAAAATTTTTAGAAAAATAAGAGTTTATTTATTACTAATTTATTTCTAATAGAAATTCACCATAATCCGGTACCCCAGTCCGTACAAAAGTAAGATATCCAAAGCTGTTGCTCATATCCAGCACCTTTTCCAGTCGCCGCACTGCCGAATGTTGCCTCCAGCGAGCACTTTTCTCACTAATCAGCCCACCGCCGACCTCCAACTCGAAGGGGAACACCTCGTAGTGCTGCTCAGCTGGCTGTTTGATCCCGTAGGCTTGTATGAGGACGCATCCGTTTTTCAAATGCTCATTCAATGATGCGAATTTTTCCGAATTCAATACAAACGATTCCGTGTGGACGATAGTGATGAGGAGTTTCCCGTAGCCCAGGAACAGTTGAGGCAGATGGGTTAGTGTGGTACCTTTGGCAAGCAGCAGACTAGGCGGGCCGTAACCGGCCATGTGGTAGTAGAATAGTTTTGACCAGATGTGCGAGTTAGTGGAGGTGCGGTAGAATTGACCGAAGAACGGAATGGTAAATGGAGAGGACAAAACTCCCGACAGAGGAGCTGCCGCAAGTAGGAATTTGTATTTTTTCTCCAACAAACGATTTCTTGTACGTTGATCTAATGCTTCCAAGCTTTCCAACCGCAAAAGGTCCAACTCGGTGTTTAAAACACTTTTTAGGGCCACAATTGTAGATCGTAAGATAATGGCATGGTGAAAATATCGACTTACTTCCCCTTCTCCGTCAGCATCCAGGATTGACACTTTCTCCAACTCTCGCAAGAAATCGTTCATCCCTTCGTCACACAATTTGCCAACTTCAAAAAGCGTTACAGCGTGGGTTTTAAGTCCAGGTGAAAGGTTTCCCATCATCAGAAATGCTGTGAGAGTTGAGTCGAAAATAAATCCAACGCGTTTGGTATCTGGTGATCTTTGAACTTCTTCCGTAGCTTTAAGCTGCTCCTGAATGGAATTTGATTCAGTTGGACTATCCTCAACCAAACGTGGACTATCCAGAGAGCTAACGGTAGTCAAATCGGCTAGCTCACTATCTATCGAATCTTGATTTAAAAGCAGAGCATGATAGTTAAAAATGGTACTGCCTGCCTGTTGCGAGATTTGTTTCTCCAGTCTTGCGCTTTTCCAACTTTCATGCGTGTCCCCATTGCCAGGAACGCTGCTCTGTTTCCGCTTAGCAAAATTCAATCGACAGAACAACGAGGTGGCCTGCTTAACCGTATCTAGTGGGACCTGCAGGATGTGTGCCAAATCTGTCATCGTTGACTGTTCATCGGCCGTAACGAAAACGTTATACAAAAGATTTTCGAAATAATCTCCACTCACGCGGTTCATCACAAAATTTTGCAGCGGTGGAATGCTTATTTTATCTTCTCCGCTTATTGGCACGTCGAGATATATCAAACCCCTCCGATAGAGCCCATGGACTACCTCATAATCCAAAGACCCCGCCGTTTGCGGTCCGCAATCGATCAACCGATCCAGAATCGTCAGCTCTTGGTCGCCCAAAAATTGTACATCACTCTCCAGCACATACCCAACCTCGACCTTCCACCAGGGCTCGATCGTTATCCTCCGGGGGAACTTCGGCAACAGAAAGTAGGGATTACGTTTGAAAAACAGCTTCGGGGAGCTGGTTTTCAAATCACTGGAAATCGATAGGTACTCATTGCGGCCAATTCCAACCACCCTCAGGCAATCGGCTGCGGTGAAATTCGGTAGCGAATCATAGTTTCGATCGTTGTTCAGAAGGTATACCAACATGTCTGGAATTGAAGATAAGAAAACACAAATTTGATAAGAGGTTTGTACAGTTTGTAAAAATTTTCATTTCAACTTCAAAATTTTAAATGAATAAAAAATAAATAAAAAACGATAGAGATGAATAAAAAAAATACATTCGAAAAATTAAAACCTTCAATATATCCAAATTTAGAAATTTCAATCTGGATAATGAAAATATGCGAAAAAATTTCTAATGTTTTTCCTCTGCAATATTTTATTAATTAACGGCGTGTTCGTAAATTGATTTTTTTTTCTATCGAAGAGTTTTCTAACGATGCTGGCGTTCGTAAATTAAACAAACTGTATGCAAAAGCATTGGAAGGTGATTTAACATCTACCAAAAAAAATCGATGCATCACCCAGAAAATCAATTTACGAACTGATAGCATTTTGTCATTCTTGTTATTTTTGTAATTTTTCTCATTCCTGTAATTTTTTGTAATTATTGTAATTTCTGTATATTTTGCAATTTTTTGTGATTTCTGTCATTTTTTTTTAATTTGTTTTTTTTTTGTTTGTCATTGTCATTTTTGTATTTTTTGTAGGTAGGTACTTCGTTTTTTTTTTGTCATTTTTCGTCGTTTGGGTCATTTTTATAACTTAACTCATTTTTTCTAATGTTTTTTTGTCATTTTGGTCATTTTTTAAATGTTTGTAAATTTGTCATTTTTGTAATTCTTATCAAGTTTGAAATAAGTTGATAAGTTCAGAAAATTCCAATAAAAGAAACGAAAGAAAACATTAATAAATATAAGAGGCAGATGAATTGTAAATTTAAAGTCTCTTCAAAATAAATAAAACAAACAAACAAAACATCAAATAAAGAGACCTGAAAGTTCCCAAAAAACACTCACCAATGTAATAGTTAAAAGGGGTCAGCCGGAGGCCCTTGGTAACTATGTCGGCCAGATGGTACGGAAACAGATGCAGAGCCCGGATATTCTCCTCGATCAACCGTTCGTAGTAGACCTTCTCATGCCGAAAGGATGTATGCACTGAGATGACCATGGAAAAAGAGTAGGTAACATTATTGATCATCTAATCTCTGGAGCCATATTTTTTTTAACTCACCCAAGTTTCCCCGATAGCGTAGCTGGTTTTTCAAACTGTACTCCAGTACTAACTTCTCGTAGCGTTTTTCATTTTCGTGCAAAGCCTAAAATTGGAAAAGTAACTCGTTATCAATGATGATTCGAAAATCCCTTCATTAGTTTTGAGTAACCCTTTTCAGCTCCACGGGCAGCTGCTTCCAGCTGATTTTGTTTCGAATGCTTTCTTCCACGTTGAGCAATATCTGGTTTGGATTCGCTGGACTCATTTTAATTTATGTTTTTGGTCACTTTCCTACTCGAATCACTGTTCCATATTTGAAGCAACTGGAAATTTTGACCCGAAAGTAAGTTTTTCATAACACGGAACTGAAGGAATGTTGTGTTTTCATTATTTATTTTTCAATCCGACGTCCACTGCGAAATTTCGTGCGTGAAGAAATTTTGTGTGACACAAGCAGAAATTTGGCAGAAGAGAGCGATAAAAGAGATAAAACAGAAACGGTGTTGACTTTTTCAAAAAATCGGGGCCGCTACTGTAAATTGGCAGTGGCGCCGTGTTTATGTTAAAAATTCGAGCAGTAGGTTTTACATTTATTTTATAAAATTTATTTGATATAATATATCAAATAAATTTTATTAAATAAATATATTATATTTCACAATTTAGGAGAAATTACAGAAACGATAAAAATGACCAAAATAATAGAAATGAAAGTTATATAAAACTGACAACAATGACATTAAATCACAGAGAACCAGAGAACGGGCCCCGAACAAATATGTGTCGAATCCGTGTGTAAGAATTTGAATGGTCGGCCATTTTAAACCCGTTAAAATTGGCCTAAAAACAGCACCATCTAGTGGCTCTTAGCTAAGTGACTCAGCTGTTGTCGATTTTTTTTTTGTCATAACAGTTGAGAACACTCAGAACATAAATAACCCAAAATTTACTTCCAGGTCGCACCAAAACAGAGTTCAGCTAGTTTTCTTTTTTTTGGGGTGTAGAAAAACCAACATAATGAAATTTACAGCAGGAACTATATGCTCTTTTAACGAAATCGTTTTCTTTTGGCAATGTTGCCTCATTTGGTACTCGTTTTGTATTGAGCCACTGATTTTGTTTGAGAAAAAAGCAAACATTATTTAGTTGTTTGAAGAGAAAGTTCATATAAGATTTTAATTATGTGTCTGTTCTAATATTCATTATAATTTCAAAAAAGTTCAGTCAACATTTACCGCAGGATTTCTGTATGATGTGTTATGATACCCCTCTAATGGATAAACTCCACTTTTTGTTAAGGATCAGATTTTTTTTTAATCAAATTTCTCTCATAACGAAGCATGTAAACATCGCGTCGTTTCTGCCAGGATAGGACTTCAGTACCTACTTCCGAAAATATTCGAAAATTGGAATAGCTTCTTAATATCGAATTTGGCCTCTTAGACAGAGCAAAGTTATTGCATGGAGGTTACCCGCACACCTGAGAATCCTAAGAATTTAAGGAAATAGCAAAAGGCTTTTAAAAGCAACACGATTTAAAAATTTTATAAATTCTTCAAATATCCCCCTCTTCTATTATACCTATTACAGACGTCCGATAACACCATGCGCCAATTTTTCATCAATCCTACCGAGATAACAATTTTGTGAAAGAAAAAAGAATACTGCACGTGTTCATCATCGAAATTTATTCTTAATTATAAAAAAAAATAGTCTTGATGTAGAGAATTTCATGTCGACAAAAACAAACACAGGCCAAAAAATGAAAAACCGTATACAATTATTTCAATACCCGATTGAGTGACTGAAAATATATTTGGCTTTGAGCGCATTTTTCATTCGTTGAAGGTACTATCGTCTGAGCGTGTAGAAAAAATGGAAAAAATAAAAGTACTCGTAACGACATCTGGTGGCTCTTAGCTAAGTTGCAAAAATGGCGTCGTTTATTTTGAAATCACGGTTGGTATTTTTACACACGGTTGGGGCTCCAGCCCGAACTCTGGTTCTCTGTGATTAAATCCAAAATGATACAAATGACAAAAAGTGCAAAATCATTAAAACAGAGCCAAAACAACAACAAAACGATGAAAAATACTAAATGTCAAAAATTACAATAACCATAAAAATATCTAAAATAATCGGAGTTAGTCAAGACAACAAAAATGACATTAATGACAAACAAATCAACAATAACTTAAATGAGAAAAATGTCAGCTAAAAACAAAAACTATGTATGAAAAAGTGAAAAAATACAAAATGATACCCTTACAAAAATGACAAAACTGGTAATAACTTAAAAAAATGACAGAAATGTTAAACTAGAAGAAACAGAATTGACAAAAGCCACAGAAATGAAGTGAATAATTTTAAAGTAAAATTTTAAATATTAAGTTTCGAAAATTGACCAAAATGAAAAAAAAGTGGCAAGAACGGCAAGAATGAAGAAATGATTGAAAAGAAAAATATCACAAAAACAGAAATACTTAAGAAAAATTAAGAATTAGAAAAAATATATGAAAAATAGCAAAAAAATTAAAAAACTAAAAAATGACAGAAATGATTAAATAAACGGATTAGATACCATAATTTAAAAATAAAAATTTAAACCAATACCAAGAATAAATAAATTGACAAAAAAGGCGAAACTGATAAGAATGAAAAAAAAAAGTTTACAATGATAAAAATGAAAAAAACACACATAAATTATGTAAATGATAAGTTTAGGTTAAGATATAATTTTTGTTAAGTTACATGTTTTGAGCATGCTCTTGTATACATTGAAAATGCTAAATCCAATAGTGAAAAATATTTAAAAAAAAGCAAAGAAATTATTACAAAATGGATCAAGATAAGCTGGAAAAAGCATAAAAATGCTAACAAAACTTTAAAAGTTTGCAAAAATTTAAAAAAAAAAAACACTTCCGTTTCTTAAAGCCTCAAGGTAAAAACAAAAGTTTCAAAGTTTCAAATGAAGACATAACCAAAAAAAAACTATAATTGAAACAGAAAAAAATAGATATGAAAAAATTATAAAAATTTAAATGATTACAAAAATATCAAAATTAATCACATAGATAGTAAAGAAAATGCACAAAATGGGTTTATAAAATTATGAAGTAAAAACAAAACTAAACAAAATAAAGAATAAGAAACATTATAAAATTTACAAAAAAGAAATCATATGAAACTACAAAATTGTAAAATTTAACGTCAACTATAATTTTCAAGTCAGTCAGAAAAGGAAATCTTAAACTTTGCATACGAAAGTAAATATTTGGGACTATTTTCTAAAACCATATACTTTCCATATTAAAGATTCGGGTTGAAATTTATTCAAAATCCCGAACAAGGTTGCGGATCTTCGTTCAGAATGATTTTTTCTCCCAATCCTAGTCACCAATGATTTTACTCCTCAACATAGAAACGCTGTTTTCTATGTTGGGACTCCCGAATACAAACAAAATTATTCACTATTATGCATGCAGAAAAAATCCAAAATGAGAGCACTAATAATCATAATAACGACGCAGCGCGAGTTTCCTAGGAGACTTGAAGCATACTATTGATGGCTTAAGGAAAATGTACAGTAAATAACATAAACAATGTTCGAGTACTACATCGAAATCACCTACTGAACTGCGTCGCGTCGCTAGTTTTACTGTCGCTGTTCGGTTTGGTGCTATACACATAATATTAAATTTTCAAGAAAAAAACCAACACCGATTAAAAAACTGATAGCGTGCAGAAAAACAAACAGAAAAACTGCTCGATTTAGTTCTGCACTTTCTGACAAGCGCTCTCCTGCTCGAATCGCGCCTTTTTGACATTTTTCCATTGCCCGGATATTCGCCATCTGCCTGCGCCTGCAAAAAAAGAGGAAAAATTTTCACCCCAGCAGCAGCTCTGCTCGCGATACGCCAGAGACGTTTTGCAGTTATAGTCGTCGAACGGGGAAAAAAAAGCCTGAACGGTAGAAATTTTCCGCTGGCAGAAGTTGGAGATTAGTGAAAAAGTGTGTGACCGAAGTGCGGGAACAGATTGTCGGAACCGTGCCGGAAGTTTTTGTGTGTCGTTTCGTCAGTGCTTGAGATCGAATGGTTTAGATTTTGGTGTCGCAGTTCTCGTTTTTCACAATATTCTTCCGTTCGACTGGGTTGAACCCGTGGCCGTCAAGAAGAAGTAGCAGCAGTACTACCTCTTGTTTCGGGGATTTTTTTCTCTTCCGATAGAGAAATATTTGAATATTTTGCACCCACGAAGGAAGGCACATAATCGACATGGATAAGCGGAAATTATCGTAAGTATCAGTTAATTGGAAATTAGTTTTCGAAATCCCTGTCCTTGACTCTCCTGACGATTAAGGGCTGCCCTAATGCTGCAGCCAGGCTTCATGGGAATGGGAAAATCTCACTGCTGCTGGAGAAAAATCGATTTCCCCCTGCCTCCGACATGGGCCACGACGAGTAGAAAGGGAGTAAAAAATACACACCAATTTCGTCTTCGTCTGCCCTCCCAAGTTTTCGATTTTCGCACAGCAGCGGAGCAAAGAATGTTTGCAAAAGGCACAGGCAAGGAAAATAATGATTCATTAGCTGATATGAATAAAGCTCTAGTAATTGCTTTTGCTATTTTCGAGCAGTTTTGTTAGTCAATTTCTTCTAATGGCATGCATATTTTTAATCCGGAGCAGGTTGAAAGTAAATGTTCTACTCTGCTTTTTCATATCTAGCTGAGCAAATGCTTTCAAATTTTGCCATTCTAAAGTTTGAGCTAAGTAAAAGCTACCGAAGCAATTGCTATTTTCTTATTCATACCACCTATTGACACGTTTGATAAAATTTGATTTGCATTTCGTCACCGCTGGAACGATTTGCTGCGCGAATGAGTTAGTAGCATAGGAAGGAAGTCAAATCTGTATGTTCAATTCCGTTTGTTTCAATTTCGGGCAGCTGGTAGCAGGAAATCCTTTAATTTCAAGAGCAAACCTTTAGGCAGGAGAGAAACATTTTGAATTCGAAAGAGAGGATTCGTTGTCCATTTTACTATCATATTTACTATTTTTTTTTATACGGGAGTAATTTAGGATTATCAATTGGTGTAATTTTATTTAAGACCAAATACGAACTTGATGGCTCTTAATTTCCGTTTGGTTTAGGAAATGTATTTTTTTTGGTAGAAAACATTGTAAAATGATTAACTTGAACTGTTAACTACGAAAAAACCTGTCGGTGAATTTTGAGTTTTAAGAGAAAAACTGAAAATATAGCTGAAATTTCAATCGCGTTTTTCTCGCTTGCTCGTTTTTTTTTACATGGGACAATCGTGCTTGGAAGGGCAGTAGAGCTTTCACAAATTTCAAAAAATGTTTTTGGCAAGATAAATAAAATAAGTCCACAAACTCATCGGCTATGCAAAGTCGTTTTTTTGTGATTTTTTATGTTTATCCTATGTTTAAACAGCTTATTTAAATGAGCAGTCAAAAGTTGACTCAAAACTGCTAAAATAAAAAAAAATTGATATATTTTTTTTGCATAACATCGAATATCCTTTCTGGGGTGAAAGCTAGGTTTAAGGTTTGTTCACATAAAATCGATTTAAAAAATCAAGGAATTAATAATCCAAAGATATATTTTATAGAACTTTCAGTACATCTCTGGCGATTTTTGAATGAAAAGCTTTGTTTTTCCATACAACATTGAAACTCATTGCACTAATACAGGACTGAAAAAATCGCTTCCAAATTTTTATTACTATTTGTGGCAGTAAAAACAACCAAAAAAAATTATGGGAGGTGTGTAATACAATAAACCTGAAATTTCCATACAAAGCTTGCAGCGGGCTTATCTACATTCTTTGTCAAACAAATTCACTGGTAAAATTATAGCCCGAATTGGAAAGTTTATTCGGCAGATCTTGGAACCGAGTAGATTTTGAAGCAATGATCGTTCCAAAAGAAAGAGGAGGCAGGGATGCCAGGTGCTTAGGATAAAAATCTGGGCAATGTTGAAAAAAGTCTGTGTGTGTCTGTGGATACGGAAAATCACAAATTTGGTACTAAACAAATTAAATTTAAATTTGACGAATCATGTGGCTTGTATTCATTGGTATTTGACCAATCACTCATTAAACATATACATATAGTTTAATGAGTGATTGGTCAAATACCGATGAATACAAGCCAGATTTTAGTCTAATCTGCCACTTACGGATCAAATCCGATACATGAATATTGATTTTATCACTCAATTTTGAAAGTCTGTAAAATCTGGGCACTCTCAGCAAAAATATGGGCAAAATCTGTGTCTGACCAATGTCTGGACGAAGGGTCAAAAGTCTTGGTTTTACAGACAAATCTGGGCACCTGGCAACCCAGTCTATAGGCCTTCATTCATCAACACTTAAATAAAAATCTCTGCTGGTGAATAGACTTCTACGAGCTGGATCAGATCTACAGTTTATGTGGAGCTACTTGGAGAATAATGTTAGTTTGCCGAACGTATCTGCAATTCCTAGGGAGCAGTCTTCACGGTACAACTTGAGTTCGAAGTGCACGCAAGTTTTTGCACTTACTTGCACACAACTTTCGAGGCGCAAGTTCAACACGCACCCATTTAAACTCACCGCACTCAAAGTGCAGGGTACAAGTTCGAGCTCGTGTTCGAACCCGTGTGCGCGCATCCATGTTCAGAATTAAGGAAAAGGAATATAATGCAGAAAGTATAAGCGCTTGACCATCTTAGGTAACTTTTTTGTTTCAATTCCAATCATGATGCTGTCTTCGGGTAAAACATTTGTCTTGATTTAAGCTTTGAGAATTTTTTTTAAAAAAAATCAATCGGCTAGTGGGGAAAAAAGTTATTAATGAAAAATTTGTTTTTTGTGCATCTTCCGAGCAAAATATTTTTTAATCTCATTCACGCTTGAGGCTCAATCTCAACCCATTCCGATGGTCAGATTTTGCTTAGTTAAAAAGTGACCTTCTGGTAAGCCAATGATTAATTTAAGTTCAAAGCGGGTTAGATTTACCATGTTTTATTCTTCCTTTGTTAAATCAGATGCTATGGTTTGATGGTTTGTTAAATGAAAATGCTAATATTATTATTATCGTAAAGTAATGTTTGAATACGATTTTGTAATGTTTTAATACGATTTTCACTGAAAAAATGTCCTATATGCTTATTTTTACAATAAATATCGAAAATGTTAACTTTCAGAATGGGGGTAGGCATTTTCATGAATTTGAGTCAGAATCCCAAAGTAAATATGGATTGAATTTTTTTTTTGGAAAGACATACCAAATTTCAGAAATCTGTGAATACTGTATTCTATAACACAGGATCTGTGACGAAAATATGCTCGAAATGCTCTGAAATTATAAATTATTCTGTGATTTCGGCAACCTTGGCCATATCTTCTACAATTTTCAACCGATTATGATAAATAATCACTTGAAATCTTTGTTTTATATCAACATTCGAGTTCCGTATAAAACAAACAATTTTATAATGTTACCATCGAAATCTAAAATCATCAATAAAGTTTCTGTCGATGAAATAAAATCCGATTTTTATCGTTTTTTCGTTCATAAATTCATCATTATCATCAACACCTGCCGTTTCAAATAAATAATTTACAAAAAAAATCAACAACTACTGTAAATCATACGCTAAAATGATGTTCAGATGATCAGTACAAGTTTGTTTACCTTCAACGTACAAAACAGAGGTTCAAAAATAATGTTTTGCAGTTCGAATTTTTTTAAAATTTGATTTCAAATAAATCGTTTTTTTATTTTCAAAATTCGCTTTCCAATTCGCTGTTTATTGTATCTCAAAATTTAACAAAATGAAAATAGTTTTAATCGTTCATTTGAAAAATGATTATAAAATTTGTATAGTTTCGATGTTTATTTCAATAATTTTCTTTCAACTTCCATACAACTGAGCAACACACTGAAATGATTGATTTCATTTTTATGTGAATTAGTTAAAAATAAATGGAATAATGATCAATTATTAATAAAACGATTGAAAAGTTATAAAGACGGACGCTAAAAACATTTTTTCATGTGCGACTAATCCAGTCTACAAACACTCGAATTATCTAGTACGGCCTGTTATGAGCTTTTGAGTATGATGAACATATTTTTTCTATAAAGGAATTGTGTAAAAAATCAATAAACTAAATGAATGATGCGAAATACAACTGTAAAACCAATTTATAAAAATTGTATTAAAAGGGCCTGTAAAGTTCATATAACAAATTAATTATAGAACATATAAAAAAATATATATGTAATTCTCAATTTGGTAAGTATTCAATTAAATGAGGTATTTCAATTTTCTAACATCTTACCAGTGGTAAGTTAGCACAATGAAATCCATCCAACGAATCTTCTAAATAATTATGAGTTTTATTTATTTTCCTGTTTTGTCAGTTTCAAAGTGAAAATATTTGATGTCATTTTTAACCCTCCAAAGTTGTTCGGGTCAATATGAACATCATGCCAATATACTGAAAAACTGGGATTATTGAAAGACCAACTATGTTCTATCAAAATGATAATCAAATTAACGACAAAAAACTAAAATTTAATTTATTAAAATCGGTTCATTAAAAAAGAAATACAGCTAAGCAAAGCCAAAATTGGATGTCGTTTTTTAAAGTAAGACTTTTTTCAAGCGGAAGATACTAAATGGCGGTCAAAACATTCATTGCATCCCAACTGTCTAAACATCGTCGGATAGATGTACACTCTTGACAAGTCCAAACATCAATTAAACATTCAAATACAGAAAAGCTGCCACAAGTTAGGAGTATTTTAAAAATATATTTTTTTAATTTTTTTTTTCTTTCTGAACCAGTTTCCTCAAAGCTTGTAATACATATAGCCTTAATTTTGAAATGTTGAGTAGCTTGAATAAATAACCTACACAATGAATATCATAAATATCATAAATATCATAAAAATCGGATAACATTTACGGCCGGGGGAACGTCATCAAACTGCAATTTCCCAGAAACGGATGTTTTGCGAACAGCTTTGGAAGGTTAATATTTTGCTCATTTATGCCATTTGTGATATTTTTGCCATTTTTGAATTTTCATCTTTTTTGTCAATTTAGCTATTTTTGATATTGATTGTTTGGTCGTTTTTCCATTTGTGTCATTTTGATAATTTTTTCATTTTTTTTCATTCAAATATTTCAAAATTTTCCATGTTTTCTACTCGCCATGCGATGATTTATCCATTTTATGATTGAATTTTTTAATGCCTCAGAAATATAAACATTGTTTTATGAGATTTGCGGAGCGAGAGTTGCAATGGCAATTTCCAAACATTTTATCAAATCACCGGTTTTCTGAAAAACAACCTAGTTCCAGAAAAACAAATTTTCGGTAAAATTTTTTTCTTCTTTTTTTTAGCCGACAGATAAAAAAATTTCATAACAATTTTTAAGAACCAACCATATATATTTGAATCGGTTTAACAACCCCATACATAACTCCAAAAATGTTCAAAAACAGCATTGAAATTGATTTACATACGCACAAACGATAGAAAAACTAACTGAAGAAAATAATTCATACCACATTCAATACCCAGGCATACACAGGCAGACACATTCAATTTCAGTTCAGCCAGCCACTGTGAGTACAAAACTCGGTACGAACCCGAAGCGAACCAGAGTACGAACATCGGGGAGCGCACTCGGGTACAAAAAATGTGCTCGAGTTTAGGTTCGAACTAAACCCAAGTACAAGCTTGTGTGCAAGTTCAGAGAAAACTTGCGCCTGGATTTCCGCACTCAAGTTGAACTCGGTACATGTTTTCGTGAAGACTGCTAGGGAGTATTCTCACGTCAGAACAATTCTGTATCGAATTCTGAATACTGCGAATGCTCCAACATTACTGTTTCGAGAAACGTACAAACGTATTTTTCAACCCAGCTAATAACTTCATTTGTTTACATTTGGCACATTCGCCCTTATCAAAATTCACTACCGAGTTCATATCAGATATCTTACGTCGTTCACCATTCTCATCCGATATCTACCAATTCTATCTCCTAAGGCTGAGAAACCCAAAAGTTCTAAGAGAAAATCCACAACGAAAATGTAAAACGATCTTCGAGTATATCCTCTCCAAATATTTATCATCACATCGAAAACAACGGGATATTCAGGAGAGGAACACGAGAGCTGATCCTTATTGTGACCTTTGTCCTGGAATAAATGATGATTTGGAGCACTTCATATTCGGCTGTGGCGACACCAGGTTAATATGAAATTACCAGAGGCATTTATTCTCTAGCGTCGATAGAAGGACCTTCAGTCTTCGAAAAATGGATGGGATAATTCCCAAATTTCATAATGGAAAGTTTTTCGATTAGTTGAAAAAAAGAACAGCTCAAACGACTCAGTAATAAAGGTAGTTTATATTGAAAAAAAAAAGAAAAAGAAATGGAAGCATAATCCGATGATTGCTACTGAGGAAGTTGATTCGGAAACTTTTAATACTTTGTTAAAACGCGGTATATTTAATATTGGTTGGGAACGTTGCAAAAATTTTGAAGACCTTTATGTTTTGCCTTGTTATAAGTGTTGGAATTATGTTCATAAAGTTGTTGTAAGTGCGGCGAAGGTCACGATACAACCGAATGCAGTATACAATTTGAAAAGTGTATAAATTGTGTTAATTTTAATAGCAAAATGAAGTAAGGTTTGCAGAAGCAAGCTGATATTTGCCACTCTGCACGGAGTTAGGTTATGATTGCGAAATATATAAAAGAAAAGCCTCTAAAGGGTAATACGGTCAAAATTTGGTCAAGGGAAAACGCATGTAAATCGGTGAAATCGTTTATTTAAAAAATCAAATTAAATTTCTTTTTCAAGTTTAATTAGTATAAAATTCAGGAAAAATATTCAGTTAGGCTTCCACTTTTCCAAATCCGAATTGCCGAGCCTTACGCTTAACCCCTGCCATCAGATTTTGTACAGCCACCTTGTCTTCTTCGCCGCAGAAAGCCAGTTTGCCTTGAACTGCTGCTCGTCCTTAGCAGTTTCTTTGGTCTTCTTTAGGTTCCGCTTGACAATAGCTCAATATTTCTCAATTGGGCTGAGCTCTGGCGTGTTGGGAGGGTTCTTGTCCTTGGGAACCACCTGCACGTTGTTGGCGGCGTATCACTCCATGGCCTTTTTACCGTATTGACAAGATGCCAAATCCGGAAAAAACAGTACGGAACAACCGTGTTTCTTCAGGAAAGGCAGCAGACGTTTATTCAAACACTCTTTCACGTAAATTTCTTGGTTGACAGTCCCGGATGCTATGAAAATGCTGCTTTTTAAGCCACAGGTACAGATGGCTTGCCAAACTAGATATTTCTTCGCGAACTTTGACAGTTTCATGTGCTTGAAAATATCAGCTACCTTTCCCCTTCCTGCGTACACTCGGAGTATTTGAGCGACGAGTGTTAAGAACCATCTTTGGCGGCGTACAGGAGAACGGAGTGTGGAGGCGAAGGATGAACCACGAGCTCGCGCAACTCTACGGCGAACCCGGTATCCAGAAGGTGGTGAAAGCTGGCCGGATACGCTGGGCGGGACATGTTGCGAGAATGCCGGACGACTGTCCTGCAAAACAGGTGTTCGCTACGAATCCGGTAGGAACAAGACGAGCGGGGGCGCAACGAGCGAAGTGGTTAGACCAAGTGGAGCGTGATCTGGCGAACGTGGGGTGCCCGAGAAATTGGAGAACGGTTGCTATGAACCGAGTGAATTTTAGGAATAATGTTCGTCAAGTTATGTCGTAAGACGGAATACTATGTAAATAAAAAATAGAAATCCCCTTCCTTTTGCCGTATAAAACTCCTGTCCTGGAAGCTGCTTGAAGTCGGCTTTGGCGTAGGTTTTGTCGTCCATTACCACGCAGTCAAACTTCGTCAGCATCGTCGTGTACAGCCTCCATTATCGCGCTTTGGCCGTCGTATTTTGTTTATCATCGCGATTTGGAGTCACTCCCTTCTTGTAAGTCGATAGTCCGGCTCGTTTTTTGGCTCGATGCACGGTTGTAGACGATACACCCAGCTTATTTGCGGCATCTCGGAGAGAGAGGTTAGGGTTTCGCTTGAAACTACCGGCAACTCTCTTCGTCGTCTCAGCGGCATCCGGTTTTCGATTTCCCCCCGATCCAGACTTCCTGGCTGTCGACAAACGTTCCCCAAACACTTTAACCCTCATCCGCATTAGATTTCATTACCCTAATCAGCACTTGTGGTGTCAATTTGACACCACAAGCTCAAATCGTTATAACTTTTGGCGTGTTAGACCGATTTAAACAAAACTTACATCAAAAGAAACCTTGTAATGTCAGTGAAATATGTTTAGAACATTATATATAGCTAAAGTTACTAGTTTTCTCGTTATTCAGCATGAAAGAAAAAAAATCCGAAAAAACATGCCTCACGAAAACTGCTGTAGTTCATATGTTACACGTTCAAAAAAATATTTGCCTTATGCATATGAAAGCTGAAGTTAATGCCTACATCATGAAGAAATATTTTTTTTAATTTTTTTTAATGAAATGGGCTGATATGAATAAAGCTCTAGTAATTGCTTTTGCTATTTTCGAGCAGTTTTGTTAGTCAATTTCTTCGAATGGCATGCATATTTTTAATCCGGAGCAGGTTGAAAGTAAATGTTTTACTCAGCTTTTTCATATCTAGCTGAGCAAATGCTTTCAAATGTTGCCATTCAAAAGTTCGAGCAAAGTAAAAGCTATCGAAGCAATTGCTATTTTTTTATTCATACCACCTATGGTCACAAAAAGTTAAAAAAAGTGGTCTAAAAAACCTACTTTTCATTCGATTGCTAGTAAATACTGTTTGAGCGATGGTAAAGTTTTGAAAAAATATGACTACAAAATGTATTGAAATTCCAACATTTTGCTGTCTTTAGATTTTTGATGCAACAAAAATTGAATTTACTGGAATTTTTCAAAGTTCACTACTTTGCGCGATTTTTTTACAAATTGAAATTTCATCTGTTTTTGTGATCCACCGTCAGGTTGTACCCGGATTATCAGTGCTTTTACTTTGTTTGGACCAACCAAGAGTATATTCATTGGAAAGCACATTTAATCTACATTCTAGTGAGGTGCTGCAATTCACGCTGTGAGATTTCACAAAAATATGAAAATTATAAACATAAAATCATTCCTGAATTTCTAGAACTACAAGCACCTCGTCCAGCAAAACGTGTTTGTTTGCTCTCCGAGTAGGTACGGTGGGTGGTGATTCGGGCAGAGAGCGAAGCCGACAGACGAAATAATGATGCGTGTCGTGACAGGCAAACGAGAACTACTATCAATAGAAAATTTCCAACCAAGAAACGTACGACACGTATCATTATTTCGTCTGTCGGCTTCGCTCTCTGCCCGAATCACCACCCACCTTACCTACTCGGAGAGCAAACAAACACGTTTTGCTGGACGAGGTGCTTGTAGTTCTAGAAATTCAGGAATGATTTTATGTTTATAATTTTCATATTTTTGTGAAATCTCACAGCGTGAATTGCAGCACCTCACTAGAATGTAGATTAAATGTGCTTTCCAATGAATATACTCTTGGTTGGTCCAAACAAAGTAAAAGCACTGATAATCCGGGTACAACCTGACGGTGGACCACAAAAACAGATGAAATTTCAATTTGTAAAAAAATCGCGCAAAGTAGTGAACTTTGAAAAATTCCAGTAAATTCAATTTTTGTTGCATCAAAAATCTAAAGACAGCAAAATGTTGGAATTTCAATACATTTTGTAGTCATATTTTTTTCAAAACTCTACCATCGCTCAAACAGTATTTACTAGCAATCGAATGAAAAGTAGGTTTTTTAGACCACTTTTTTGAACTTTTTGTGACCATTTCATTAAAAAAAATTTAAAAAAATATTTCTTGTCTTCATGATGTAGGCATTAACTTCAGCTTTCATATGCATAAGGCAAATATTTTTTTGGACGTGTAACATATGAACTACAACAGTTTTCGTGAGGCATGTTTTTTCAGATTTTTTTTCTTTCATGCTGAATAACGAGAAAACTTGTAACTTTAGCTGTATATAATGTTCTAAACATATTTTACTGACATTACAAGGTTTCTATTGGTATAAGTTTTATATGAAGTTCACAATAATTCAAACGACTTAAATAGATTTTACTTTTGTGGTGTCAAAATGACACCAAAAGTCGGAAAAGGGAGTTTTTTTGTCCAGGCTTCCAGGGTTCGTCCATAAAAAAAGTAAAGATGCAATATTGAAGAACTTTTGAATTCATTTAGGGTCCCCGAAGAAATTTTTGTATTTTGAAGCTTCTGAAAAAAGTTAGCCTTCAAACTTGCAATGGTGTCAAAATGACATCCTAATGCGGATGAGGGTTAATTACATTTGTAACGGTTTATTTGGCAACTTTTAGCGATTTTGACAGCTTTGCGTGCGAGAAGCTCGAATTTTCGCGATGCGCGAGCAAAATTTTGATACGCTGCTCTTCTTCCTTGGACGGCATTTTGACAACTGAAGAGTGAATTTCAAAATCAAAATAGGAGCAACATTCTACACACACACACACACACACACCTTCAAAATGAGGGGTGTTCAGGTTTTTTAAATGCAAAATTGAAATAAATACGTCAAATTGATATTGACCAAATTTTGACCGTATCACCCTTTACTAGAAAACTTTTTATTAAACAGTTCGCTGCGATGATTTTGTTATATTATAGAAACACCATAAACAGATCGTAATGTAAATAGTTACAAATTTTACTTATTTACTATGTAAACTTAGACAATAAAATCATATAAAAAACTATATTATGAACATTGGGGTAGCAATAGATGTATGGGAAGGATTTCATAATCGAATTAAATTCGGAAAATCGAAATTTTAACTTTGATGCAAAATGACTTAGAAATGCATGAAACGACGAGATCTTGAAACAATTAGCCAAAAATTACGGTAATGGGACTGGCCGTTCCAAGAAAGTCAATTTTAAGCCAAAATTTTTTTTAAGTTAACACCAAATGCATTTCTAAGTCATTTAGCATCAAAATTAAAATTTCGACTTTCTGAGTTCCTTTGGGTCTCCACTCTGATAATTTTTGAAATTTCAAAGTTGATTTTTGAAAAAAAAAATCGAGATAATACCAGATTTTGATGTTTTAAGCATTTATGAGTCATTTTGCATCAAAATTAAAATTATGTTTTTCCAATTTTGTTTGGTCATCCCTTTGGTCATTTTTGAGGGTAAAAAACCGACACTCTGAGCGCTTTGGGGCACCCCTGAATCAAGTCCGATTGAACTGAAATTTTGTACAGGTCAGTTTCTGGACCAATCTACAAAATGTCTATGGTCGGTTTTAAAAATTCGACATGACCCATTTGGCTGCCACCCCAACATTGATTACGATAAATTGAGAAAAGAAACAAACAAGTGCTTTCCATTTTAGAAACACTCTGGTTTCAACACTCGTTTTTAATTGACCACTTCACCAAGCAGTGTCACAGCAGTGTCACAGCAGGAACGGATTATTGATTTCCCTGACACAGGCTTTTCTCATCTCGGAGGACCAGAGTAACTGTGTCGTCCTTCAAGTCCTTTCATATTGCTTGCCTTTCTCTATACGTGCTTAAACCTACTTTCACTACCAACAAAAGCAGCTGCCTTTGGATGGTTTCTTTGCATTTGCGTTTGAAAATTTTTCGATTGTACTGTGACGGATCTTCGCGTTGTCCACTGCTCCTAACAGCAAGGTACAAATACAAAATGTTTAATGGAAGTGCCTTTCTTTTTTTTATTTCTGATTCTCGTGTTCTTCATTCTCTCTGGCGAGAGCTGATAAGAAGCCTTACAAGTTACTTGCGCGACATGTCTAATTATTTGTGTCACGCATTAGGCATGGGACTGGGGGTTAATTCCAGCTCGCAACTTTGACGGTGCCCGAAATATGTAGAAGGAGCACCTTATCATTGTTACTTTGAAATTTAGATTATGACTCGTTTCGATTCGACAGCACCTTGAAAAATAATTTTTGTTTTGTTTTCAGTCGATCTGTCCGTGTAATATTTATATTTAGATTTTTTTTATATCATGATATGAATCATTTGAATGAAATCTGGCTCATTTGATACTTCAATTTTTTCATCCAGAGTTAATGCATTGTCTATTAACAGGCGTGGAGAATATAAATTCAGGCGCTTTCTGTCAAAAAAAAATGAAGGATGGGGAGTAAAAGCTTCACAACGACAAAATGACGATTTCATTTTCTTAAAAAAGTACTGTAAATGGTAATCTGATCCGTTACTAATAGGTTTGAAATTAGAAATATAAAAACATTTACAAAATTAGAAACAAATAAGTCCAGTACAACAGTTCAAAATTTCTTATTTTTTTTTTGAAGAAAGCTAATCAATTTTTCAATACTTTTTTCAGCACATCGGGGGATACGCTGTACCAGACGCTGGGCATCCAGAAGACGGCAACCGGGGATGAAATCAAAAAGACATACCGAAAGCTAGCCCTTAAGTATCATCCAGACAAAAACCCAGACAATCCAGACGCAGCCGAAAAGGTATTCTATAAAACAGTTGATGTTAAAAATGTTTTTGCTCACCACCTATTTTTTAATATTTTAGTTCAAAGAAGTGAACCGAGCGCATGCCATTCTCAGTGATATCAGCAAACGGAATATCTACGACAACTACGGCTCCCTGGGACTCTACATCGCCGAACAGTTCGGCGAGGAAAATGTCAACGCGTACTTCATGGTCACATCGCCGACATGCAAGGTAAAGTGTTCGGACAAGCCCTACAAAAAGGAACAATTTCCACTGAATTTATTTCTTCCCGCGACCCTCTGTAGGCAATCTTCCTGGTGTGCGCCATCGTGACCGGGTGCTACTGTTGCTGTTGTTGCTGCTGCTGTTGCAACTTCTGCTGTGGTAAATTCAAACCACCTTCGCCCGAGAACACCAGCGATTACCATCATTTACACGTAAGTAACCGTTTGGTTTGATATTGTTAGACGAGTTTCGTTCCGTTAGGTTTAGTTTTTTGTAACTGGTGGAAGAAAAGCGTTATAGATAAGAAAACTGATGTAAATCGATGTCATTTTGGGACAGTCGTCGGCGTGTGTGTTTCCCGTTAACTTGAGAGTGACCATAAGACATGCACCACACTTGAAGGCCAAAACGGCATGTTTTTCTTAACGCAATTTCAATCATATGCAGCGAGCTTTTTTTAGGCAGTTAGTTTACAACAAACTCGGCTCGGGGAAGTTATATGAGAGCCTTTGAGATGTGCCATAAGCGTGTGCGTGTGTATATATAATTTGTTTATTCCTTTTTGTTTATTGCGTGACCAACTTTTTACAATCCTTTTGGACGCAGTTATTTCTTCTGTTTCTGATATTTGGCATATAAAATCTTCCTGGTTTGGTCGGAAAATTGCATTATATTTTCAAACAACGAACTGATTCCGAAGGGAGCTTTCAAATCATTCTTCTTAGGATTTTCTGTATTATATCAGTAATTCGGCGTCATTCTTTTGCGGTATAAGTTTGAAATAAACTAAATAATTTAAAAATACTCTATGAAAAAAAAAATACGTATAAGGAGTTTAGTTACCTACTTTCCTTAAAAACTTGAACGGGTTCAACAAGCATTCAGAACAAGAATTCTTATTTAATTCTTCTTTTAAATGCATCAAATCATACTAATACCGCGTTAGAATAGGTGTACATTACTCATCTCGTCAATTTTTGTCTCCTACCTGTAACCAGTATTCAAAATTCTTTTGATCAAAATTTCCGTATAAATGCACGCGCAATTTTTTTTTAAATTTTTATTCACCCTGTTGTATTTTGGATTTGTTCCGCGTCACAACCCAAAGCTAACGTCATTCACTGATCCTTTCATCTATCTTCATCCAAAAACCCTACACGCACATCATTTAGCACCGTTTTCATAGGAAGAAAAAAACGCATAGTAGTAACCACATTACTAATTATCCGCCTCCACATTGTGTCTACAAAAAATTTGCGTCCTCGTCGTCGTCGTCGCCGGCACCCGTCGTCGTCCGTCCGCTCATTTTATTTGTCGTTTGTTGTTTTCTATCACTCGATTTTTTTTTCTGCATTTCTTTCTTTCACATATAAATCTTCTTTTGGGGGCGCAAAAATACATGCATGTCTAACATGCCGGAAATACGAAACTCTCACGACAAACAAACAAAAAATACTGTATGCCCTTCCGTCCTGCAGAGGGACGCCGCCGGTGCCAGTAGTAGCCACAACGCAGGTGAAGGAGCAGTAGTAACCGAACAGCCCACGCGAAAAGTATGTATTGGTTTTTATGTTTCTCCTTTTGTACATTATTGTTATGATTTCCGTTTTTTCATCCATCGTATTATTGCATCCATTACATTTATCGACATCCTTAGTTATTTTTCATTTAATTTAACAGTAAACTTTTAGTTAATTTTCTCAAACTTGGTGTTAATTTACCTTTTTTCTTACTTTCATCGATGGATTACATCATCATTTCCTGTAGAATAGAGAACACAGTAGATTCCCTACTAATCCATGCACGCCGCACATTCATCCATTACAGATAATGTTTAATATATTCATACATCATTTTTGTTAGGGTTATACTATTGATTCCATTTTATACCACAAATAACTATTAAAAGAGTTATATAAACCGAGTAAAAACAAACGGGGAGGCTCTATAAAATTGAAACCATACAACCGAACTCTGAACATGAGAGATATTTTTTCAAATACTCGAGTGATTTCTAAATTATTAAAAAAGTTGTGAAAGAATGACTTTTTTCAAATTATTTCACATATTGGTGTTATATAGTAATTTTAATTTTACTTTTTATTTATCAAGTATCAGTCAAAAAATATACTAACAATCAACGAAACAATTACAAAATTTTTTGTACTAGATGACCCCTTATTGAATTGGCTTTGAATGTCTACAAATTTCCACCGAAAGTTTTTTTCTTAGATCGTATTTTAATGGCCCCGTTTCTTGAAGTCACGTTACGTATCAAATTTTTTAAACAATTTAAAATTCAAATTTCAGTCAAGAAACGTGAGTTTGAATGTGTTTCACGTTCCAATCCAAGCTCATCTCCGAGCTGATATTTCTTGTTTGGAACGCTTTCAGGAGTTGAGAATTAGGGGTGAAATTTTTCGTGTCAAATCACGTGACTCGCAGAAACGAACCGATTAAGGTTTAACACGTGTTTTATTGATTTAAGCTCACCTCTAAAAATGTATTGAGTCTTAAACGGTTGATCAAAATCAAAATTACCCTTTTTTCAAAGGTTTTGAACATGGTTTTTGAGTAAAATGGAAGATTTTCTTTTTTTTCACGTTCGTAGTAAAACAAATTTGTGATGGCCAATTACATCAGGTTCTACGTCAACATTTCTGATATTTTCTCATTTAGTTTTGATAGTTGAGAAATACTTTTAAAAATGAAGAAATGAATCCAACTGAGCTGTGTAAGTTGAAATTTCAGAGAATATACTAGATGAAAATTGATGTTGAAAAACATGCGAAAAAAATTCGCCTTGTCTGCTGTGCTACAAATGTCCAAATAAGAGTCTACTACCGTAATTTTTTTTTTTTTTGTTTCGATTATACTACCGTAAAATGAAATGATGATAATAGAAATGAACAACGAAAATGGTGGTGATCACATCCTACATAAATAACACAGATTACGCCAACTAGCATTAGGGAGTTTTATTATGGTTTTATTATGGCATCATTTTGTGCAGCTCGTTTTATGACGGTTATTATAGTCATGAAAAATGCTTATTCTTATTTCAACCATTTGTTTTCAGATAGTTTTGGTAACGCTAATAAGGAAACACTAAATATACTAAAGTTATGAATGCTCTGTTAGAACTACAATGAAACACAAACTTAGAAGTTTGCTTCAAGCTTTCTTTTACATGTTTTATAACAGCACTCAGTGGTTGATTATCAAACCGCCATAAAAGTAAGTGACAGTTCTCGATCAAGATGTCAAAACAGGACACGCTAAGGTTAGATTGCACATATTTGAATTGGAATTCCCATTTTTTTTACATTTTCGATGTGTTATGTGTGTTGGTTTTGAGCTAAAATAAAAAATTTATACCTTTATTAATCTTTGAAAAAGCTTGTGATATATTTAGCTCAGTTAGCAAGTCAGTTGCTTCCTGAACCGATGCCCGTGAGTTCGAGCCCAAGAGTAAACATCGAACACAGTTGTACCGGATAAATTTTTCAATAACTGTCCGCCAACTGCAACGTTGATAAAGTTGCGAATGCCACAAAGATGGTAAAACGACTATAATCGAAACAAAAAAAAACTGGAAGTGGTATGAATATCTGAGCATTGAGTGGAAGAGCTCAGGAGGACTAAACAAGTAGAAGTCGAGTTTCGTTGTCCGTCGCCATCTTGAATTCGAAGATGGCAGCTACCACTCAACTTTAAAATACTGTAAATGATTCTAAATCGCATAAAATGCTTACGATATGGGCATTAGATGACGTCGGAAAGAAAAAACTGGACTTTCTCTAGTTTAGCCCTTTACCCAATACTCGTTTTGTGGGGGTTTCATGCGATTTTTTGTCATTTACAACATTTTAAAGCAAGCAGAAGGCGCCATGTTAGATTTCAATATGGAAATACAACTTCAACTCATGGTAACATTCTACTGGACATTCACAACCAATCCTTATTTATTTCATTTAAAAAGTCTGTCCTCATTTACTGTACTAATCATTAACAATTCAGAAATGAGGAACTCATCCTAAGCGTGTAATTGGTTGGCTTGCGAGAAAAACGTCAAATTTTAGCTTTTTGTATGGGTCGCATAAAATCGTTAAAAACTTATAAGCCATTTATCTGACCGTAATAAAGCTATAAGTAATTGAATTGACTAACGCCATGTTGGTTGCAAAATCGAAGGATGCAAAATGACGCCCTGTTGATTCATAATGTCAAGTATTTGAAAATAAAAGCTTTGATAACCAAAATTTCAAAGAATAATGATTTTATCGAAGATTAAAAAATGTGTCATGATGACGTTTCTAGGATATTTGGCCAGATTTTAGCTTTATTATAGTTCTGTTGATGTATAGAATGCACTTCAGCTTTTTATGAAGATATAGTCCAAACGAATTTTTGTTGACCATAATATAGCTAAAATTTTTCCTTGGGATGGGAGAACAATTCCCTTCATTCCGATGGAGTTCGACATTCAATTAGTTTAACTTTCATACGCCAGGTAGTCTCCTGTAGTAGAATGTTAATACAGAGGTTCCGGAGAGGCGCAAGATGTGGATTCAAGTCCTTTCGGGAGACAAGGCGAAATTTTTTTGCATGTTTTTCAAACATAAATTTTCATCTAATCCTTTCCCTGAAATTTCAACTTACACAGGTCCAAAATTCCAACGTTTTTCACTACAAAAGTTTCGCTGACAGAATGTTTGAGCCAAGACTAATTTCTGGGTCACAGTTTAAAAATACTTTTCAAGCTTTGATATTTTTGTATAGCAAGATAAAAAATGTTGTTACTCGAGGCTATAAAACGAGCACCAGAACATCGAGGAACTATTTCTCGAATGTAGAATCCTCATAAAAATAATTAAAATATTTCTCCCGTTACGTTAGCATTGGGTTCTTTTCCTAATGTGTTGTTTAGCAGATGTATGAACAAATTGATTCGATTAAAACTCGGCATGGAATCATCTCAAGATGAAAATTTGTCTTCAATGTTTAAATGAACACTACTATCAAAAACGAAATTGAAATAATGTTCTTATCAAATTCGCACCAAATTAATTTTAAGTCAAATTCTCTCTCTGCTGAATTTTGAAGTTATGTCGAAAACGCACAGAGTTAGCATGAATTTTTGTTTTAAATAATTTTTACTAAATACCAACTATTAAGTTTTCCAGGAATCTTAAAATTTCAAATATTGTAAGGAAGTTTGGAAAATAATTTAAAAAAAAAAACAGGAAAGAGTATTTAACATTGGAACAGGTTGATCATATTGATGTTTAATTAAAAAAGAATCGAGAAATATCTAAATAATTCATTGTTTGATATTTCCTTTCCAAAAGTTCGAGTAAAATAGAAAATGTTTTGAATTTACCAAATTTCTAGAGGGTAAGTAAAGACATTTCTCAAATTTACCAAGCTACTAGAGAGTAAATTAAGAAATTTCATTAATTTAAGGTCCCTAAACTTAAAATATAGATTATCATTGTAATATCAAATACTTTGGTATGAAATCACGTTTTGAGAGCTTATTGACCGAACTAAGTATTTTTAAACTTTTTTTTGACATAAAAAATTATAATTTTTTTTTACCGAGAAACCCGGGAAAACTAAAGAATTTCAAAACAAAAATTCGCTAAAAATGCTGACTTTGTTTTCTCGTTTTTAGTAAATTTGTGAACCACATACCTTGCTCAACAGTTGCATTTCAACAAGATTTCCATTTCAGTATCATCCCAACCCTTTTAAAAACTTCAACATATTCCATCGGGCTTGTGATATAGCTCAGTTGGCAAGTCTGTTGTCTCCTGAGCCGATGTCCGCGAGTTCGAGCCCAAGAGCAAACATCGAACACAGTTGTACCGGATAAGTTTTTCAATAACGATCCGCCAACTGCACCGTTGATAAAGTCGTGAATGCCATAAAGATGGTAAAACGACTATAATCGAAACAAAAAAAAACATATTCCATCCCAGAAAACGTTTATCCGAAACTTCATCTTTGGATCTAACTGTCCAAATCAATATTGAAATGTTTTGAGTCAGAATTTGTTTATCATTTCAATGCAGGTGGAAATTTTAGAATTGGTCGGTTTTGGATAAAATCGTTCTTGAACAACTGATAAACTAATAAACAAACAAGAAAACTAAACGCTTGTTTTAATCGATTTATCATCCTTCATGGAATCTAGAAAACAGAACTTGCTTAGATGTTCTTGTTACAGAGTTGTATCTGTAATCTGTATCTGTAAAATACGACAATTTTAAGAAATTTGAAAAGATATGATTTCAACTTTTTCGGACATCATTCGTGAAAGTTTCGGAGTATTCGATGTTGTAGATTTTACCTTATTTAGACTGCGATACGATTTGACTTATGGTTTTAAAAATATTAAAAATTCTATTTTGTTTGAAGTTTCGTAAAAATCTCGCCGAAATTCCCGTTTTTTTGCGGATTTGGGAAAAATCATCTAAAAAACTTAAATATTTTTTTTAGTATTCAAAATCACTCGTGGTTTTCAAGGAAGTTGATTATTGAGTTTGAACCTTTATTTTATAAATATTTGTGATATTCCACAGTCTCGCCAAAAAGTGTAAAATTCATTTAATTAATATTTACCTATTTTCAAAAGTTATCTCGAAAACAAGAGCTGATAGAAACAAAATAAATGCATATTTGAAATCAGAGCCCTTGAATTATTCAAAATCATAACTTAATAACTTCACTAAATGCTGCGATTCAATGAAGTATAGCATGTTAACATGTCTAAAAATTTGATAATTAGCTCGACTGTTTAGATGGTTTCTCTGCTTTTCTGAAAGAAATTTACCTATCTCTTTTTGGTCTACCCTTACCCGTAGATGTTTCTGCCAACTTTCTTTTCAAAGCAATATATTGAATCCATAGTATAGCATACAAGACTGAATCGATTTGGAGTCATTTTTGAATATCTCAAACCCTAGGGTCAAAATGTTCGTTTTGATTCAAAACTCATCCATGAATTTTTGCAGAATTTTTAAGTAACGTTTACATTAGTAAATTTGAACTTTTAGGTTTGTATGGGAAAATTAAATATTTTGTTCGGAAAATCACCATCGATTTTGTTTCTCTTATGAAACCGAGCCTGCTAATGGTTTTTGTGCCAAGTTTCAAATTCTTTGAAGGAAATTTTCCGCTGAACAACTTTGTCGAAGTCCGTACCCTCGTATCCTATTAGGTAAAAAAGGTATTAGGGTGATTTGCCAATCGTTGTCCCCTAACCCATTGTTGCACAGCATGACTTAAATTGTCAATATTTCAGCTGTTTTTCGACTTTTCCTCAAAAATAATACTGAATCATGTAGTTCGGAATGTTTTTGATGAAATGAGGCTTTTGTGATATTTTCTGCTGCTAAGTGTGTATCTTACGACAGTTTTATTTTTTCTGGTTTTTTTCGCGCGGTTTTTGTGCCAATTGTTAACAAAAACCTTAACATTCCTTCTACGGCAAATAAGGTTTTACGTCAGAAATAAACATTTTTCGTATCAGTTTTCTATACGGAACGTTTGTTGGACAATTTTAACACCATGATTTCGAAAAAAATTTATGATCCATACTTAACCAGAAAATATGTTGGATCGTGCAACAATTGGTCCGCTCAATCTCCTCCTGCCCCATTGTTGTACAAAATTCCGCTGCAAAATTTGTTTAGAAATTTCAAATTTATAAACTCGTATACCTCCAATAACTTTGTTTGGTTGTTTTTACAGCTAAAAATAGCAATAAAAATTTTGGAAGCGATTGATTAAGTCCTGATTTATAACAACGTGTTTTGAATAAGTAAGGAGGCTTGTACGGAAAAATCCAAATTTTCATTCAAAAACCATCAGAGATGTACAAAAAAAAAACATAATTTTGTATTTTTAAAATAGTTCTTGTTTCTTGCAATACATTGCATGTGAACAAAAACTAAACCTAACTTGTACCCCAGAAATGATATTGGTTGTCATACAAAAAATTCAAAATAGGTTAATATTTTTTTAATTTTAGTGTTATGACAGCTTATTTGAAAGTTGGTTAACCGGATGAAAATAAGAATCACATTATACTGCTTTGCATAGCCAATAAGTGTGATGATTCAAAACTTTCGCGAAAACATGTCATGAAATTATTGAAAGCTTCAGAAAGCAAATCCTGCAATTTTACAATACTTTTCAATGGATTGCGATTTTTTATTTCGAAATGGTTATAACTTTGTTCATGAAATACTTTGCTTCTTCTCATGCTGGCAAACAATTATTCTTAAGAATGGGCAAAATCAATAATTTAAATCAAAATTCATTTCAAACTTATTTGAATTTACTGTATATGCGAAAAGTTCTTCTTGCATACAAATTGTCATACAAAATTGAAGACGTTCTTTTCAAACTTATTTGAATTTACTGTATATGCGAAAAGTTCTTCTTGCATACAAATTGTCATACAAAATTGAAGACGTTCATTGACTACATGCAACTAAAACAACTCGAATTGTCTATTGATATGACATTTTTTGCACTCAATCTGATTTTTAATAAATAATTCAATAATTCAAATAATTCAACATTTCAATAATTCAACAATTTATATATCCATAAGTTTATTTTTTACTACCATCAAATCTTAAAATTAAATTTTTGAAATTATTAAACTCGTTGAAAAAAACTTATGTATGTATGAAAGTCGGGAAATTTGCATTGTCTGAAAAGTGTCAAAGTCAACTCAACTGCATTGGCTTTGAGAGACTACTTTTTCATCAGATTTATTTTGAAATCCTTTATCCCGACCATTTACTCAACATTTTATGTAAAGAGTCTAAAAGCTGTTCTGAAAAAATCTGTTTCTTTAATTTCGTGACGACAAATCTAAAAGAATTTATTCCATGTCAACAGCGATCCCCTTGATATTGTTAGTAATATTGTCAGAATATTGTACAGGAGGAAAACTTTGATCCAAAACGGTTTTTCAGCCGGAAAAAACTTGGGAAGCATTTCTATGTGATGTGATTGTTTCCTGAAGATTGATGAAATGCTGTAGAGGTTACATTAATTACAAATAAACCCACTTATATGAAAAAGATATTTTAATCAATTAACTTTTCGAAAAAAAAAATTTTATACAAAATTGTATATCATGAGCATAAATTTGTCAAACGATCTGAAATTTTGGGCGTGGTGGTGTCCATTTTCAAGTTTTAAATTGAGATTCATTATGTAAAAATCGATCGACTTCCAAGTAAATCCTAAAACATTTGTTTTATAAAATCGCATCTTCTTCATAGGGGTAAAAGGGGGCAAACAGATCACGTTCTCTAATCTTTTCACCAGTTTAAAGACCACTTTAAAATTGAGCATTAAATTCCTTTCAGTTCATTCTATGGGATTTTAAAGACATAAAATTTTATGTGGGTAGAACATATAAAGAAAAAGGCTCAACACTGGGCAAATTAGGTTAAATAACACTCCACTCAAATGGCTTCGGGTAAATTGAGAGGTGGATTTGAGATTCTGAGAAAACTTCACGTGTGATAAATTCTATTCCAGACACTCTAACCGGCGGCTTTGTGTTTTTTAGGCCGAAGTGGAATTGGAAAGTGCATTGGACGGTTTATACGGAATAACACCAACTTTTGGTCAACCGAAGAAGTATTCAGCGTCGAACAACATGCTTCAAAAATTCTTGCCAGTGTTCTTTCCAGACGACAAAAAACGATCAGATAAAATATTGAAACCGTAAGAAACAGCGTTAGAGTTATTTCATAAAGATTAAAAAACTTTTACAAAAAAAAAAATGATATTGTTGATGCTGGCTCAGAGCCTGGGAAGAAAGTTTGGCCCAGGAATGTACCAAACCTTTTTTTATTATCCACATACTTTAGAAACTTTCGTATTCATCCTTACGAAGTCACAAGCCACTCGAGACCGACACTTGAAGATCGCTCACCTGTCACTGCTATCATTTTTTTCGACTTCATCTATCAAACTCACTCCTTTTGAATCTCGAATCAGTTTTCATACTCATAAATTTTTTGTTTTTTAATGTTTTTTTTTCTCCCATAGCCGGAAGAAAGGGTTTAAACTAAAAAGTACCACCAGAAAAAAAAAATTAAATGAGCATAAAATGAAGAAAAAAAAGTATTAAATGGACCTCCCTTTCGAGGATAGAGGTTCAACTTTAACCGTTTACTGCTCATTGGTGAAAGCATTCAAGAACCAAAACAAACTAATCCACCAATTGTAGTCCATAAGACCAGAACGCAGTTTTCCGTTACCAAACCGGGAAGATCGTAGTAGCAAATTGAAACGGGAACCAACTATCAATCGATAACATTAGCTGCAAATGGTGTCTCCTTAGAAAAAAACATAAAACAAACGAAAAACATAACGTTACCACAATAAAGCAATATTCTTTACTACTAAACCCTTGTTCATTGAATTGAGTTGAGTTGAGTAATTTAAGTATGAAAGGGTTTAACACTAGTCGAAGGGAAGTATTTTTCTTTCTTATTTAACTGTGACTAATGCTTGTAGTGCTAGTTTTGTGTGTTTTGTTTGCTTAAAAAAATTAAGCCAACTAATGGTGAAGTGCTTGTTCCTATGTGTTCTGGTGAGAAAGTGACTGAAAAATGTTTTTTTCGGAACATTTTTTAAGTTGATAGCAGCTTGCTTTTTTTTTATAATAACAGACTCTTCATTATTTAGGCTCAAATTAATTCGGCAAATTTAAGTCTTGTTGTTTGTGTACCACTAACAGCTTTGAGTAGTTTTATGTTTCTGGAAGAATAAAAATTAAAGATTCGAAAATTATAAATTGTAAAAAATATCGTTAAACTTTGAAACAATAAAATTTAAATTGGACTTCGGAATTCAAATTTCGGATTGGGATTAAGAATCCAAAGTATAACCATATTGGAAATTCGTGGTATCAAATTTAGTATAAAATTTCATGTTCAGAATTCAGATTAAAAATTTAAAATTCAGAATCAAGATAAAGAATACAAATTTAAAATTGAGACTAAGAATCTTTCAGAATTCAGATTCAAGAATCAGGTTTAAAGGAAATTTTGATTCAAAGTTTAGATTCAGCATTCATATGCTGAGTTCCAGATCAGAACTCAGATCTTCTCTTTTTTACGACTTTAATTACAGTCAGTAATTTTTTTACATTTTCCAAATAAAACAGTTTTTTTTCTGTTTTCTTAAACTTTTTCTACAATGTAACCTTTCCTGATGGAATCATTTTCAATAGGAATTCAAATTCCGAACTCAGATTCAGAAAATAGACTCATGAAGAAATCACTAACCGTTAGTTATGTTTGTCAGCTAATTTATCGGCCTTATCGATGAAAATTGATGTTCTTTTTAGTAAGAACATTTCAAGATTATGAAATTTTATAGACGAATAGTAAGTTAGTAGAAATGTAAAATAATGAAAGTGAGCGAGTAGAAATTCTATAAAGAAGTATTATCATCACATACCAAATATTTTTCAGTTTTCTATTCCTGAATTCAGATTCAACATTCAGAATAACCTTCCAAAGCTGTTCGCAAAATATCCGTTACGAGGAAATATGACCTGTACCTGTTGTTTATGGTATCAAATTCATTACGTAGGTAATTTGTTCTAGTTTCTCAATATTTCAAAATTAATTTTACCTAATTTTTTCTACCAGGTTATCAGAAAAAGGTTTTGTATGAAAAAAGTTAAAAAAAAAACCATTTTATGTTTAAAAAGTTTATAATTTCTGAAGCTTTGCCCTGTTCATTTGCTTTATTGATAGGTATTTGGAATTGGCAAGAGTATATCTGTCCGACGATGTTTAAATGTATGGGGTCCAATGAATGTTTTGGCAGTTATCCCGGATCTTCCTGTAGAAAATAGAATCTTACTAAAAAAAAAACATACAACACAGCAATTTTATGCTGGTTTTTGTCCTGCTGGCTTTTTAGCAGTATTGATTGATCAGCAAAATGAATTGCTGGAAAAATCAGCAATGCCTGCCAGCTTTTCTATAAAACAATTAATTTTATTCAACAATATAAA
This sequence comes from Uranotaenia lowii, assembly GCF_029784155.1. Taxonomy (NCBI): domain Eukaryota; kingdom Metazoa; phylum Arthropoda; class Insecta; order Diptera; family Culicidae; genus Uranotaenia; species Uranotaenia lowii. Next base: position 17,206,393 of record NC_073693.1, read on the forward strand.
ATACAATTTAATCTACAAAAACAAAACGAAAGTTCTTCCTCCATTTTCGAGCGGCTTGTCCGTTCGAGATAAAATATTTATAAAGTCTGAAAAACAAGAAAATATTTTTCATTTTTTTTTGTTAAGTTTATAGCAAAACGATCACGATCGAAACGAAAGAAAAAATCACTTTTTTTTTTCAATACCTAAAGTTTACTTTCGAAAATAACGAAGTTCGAAATCTGACACCTTGCTTGATTGCTGATTTTTTAGCAATAATGATCAATTGCTGGAAAATTTTCAGCAAAACAGAACAAGCGCTGGAAAAGTCAGCTAAATAAATCATGTTAGTTGATTTCCTGCAATATTTTTTACTGTCAATCGAACGAAAATCTTAGTGTCAAGACATATAATTTTGGCTTCGCTTCGATGTATCTCATTTTTCAATAGAACGATTTTCTAAAACCAAATTTTAGTTTCTTCTAATAAACTTGATAATCATTTTCTCAAAACACGCTTGGTCCCTGAAAAATCTAAGTTCTTCAGCAATTGGAATGATGGTAATTCAGATCCAGATTAGGAATTCAGAACACAGATTAAGAGTTCAGATTCAGAATTCAATTTCAAAATTTCAATTCAAAAACAAAAAATTAAAATTTAGATTCGAAATTCAGTTTTAGTTTTCAAAATGCTGCTTTCAAATACGTATTCGGAATTTAGATTGCAGATTCCAAATTCAAAATCGGAATTCAGAACTTATTCGTTTGGATTCGAAACTTATATTCTTGAATTTAGAATTCAGATTCAGATTTCTGTTATAGCAGACGCTTAATTCGAACTTTTGACAATTTTACAATAGGCCGGAATGTAGGCTTTTTTAGCTTATATTTGCTAAAATTTTCGTGGAAATGCCAGTTAGATCAGGCAAATACAGTGAGCGAAATAAGAATAGCACCACTATGTGTTTTGCTTGTTAAAATATGAATACTTGAAAAATACGAAAATTTTCTTCCACAGTTTGTTCTGAATTGCTTAACGGATAAATCAAGCATAAGTTTACTTTCTTTGGACGTAGCAATTGGCGTTGAGGGCCAAAAATGCGAAAAAAGGGTGCGAAATAAGAATAGCACCACTTGAGTTTTTCAACAAAAACAACATTATTTTTCAAAATTTACTGTGTAAAAGTGAATAATAATGCTTCAACGCATTGTTTGAATAGATTACTGCATTTTCAGGAGTTTTCCAGAATTCCAAAGGTTTTTGAAGGTTTTAAAAGGGGGTTTTAGGAGATGCTCGTCTAGCGTTAAGGAATTTGATATATGAGCCTTAAAACTTTATCAAACTGCTTGATTCCTTCATTAACATTCATAAGTATGATGCAAAATGACGAAACATAGATTTAGGGCTGAGTTTGAATTCAAAAAGCAGGTTGGAATTCAAAAATACTAATATTTTGTAATAATCAAACACTATTTCTCTAGTTTTAAGTCATAGATGGCAGCACTATCTTGCCATTTAACCAAATGCATGCCCATTTTCGAATATCCGGGATTAATTAGAGAGTGCTGGATTATTTTGGTCAAGAAATAAATACATGTACCGTGTGAACGCTTTGGAAATTCTAAGATAACTAAATCCAAAAAAAATTAGAATTGCATCAAGGTCACTAAAAGTTAATTTTTTGGACCGATTATCAGAATAAAGTTATACTTTGCGATGGAGCTTGATGGACCAGACGGCTAGCAGTATTATTGGTATGATTTGCAATTGAATCGGGAGTTGAGATGAGCAGGATTTTTTTCGGTTGTACATTTTTGCGCTGATGATTCTTTTGCAAATCCGGAAAAGCTTTCTGCAGCGTGAACTTCCACAAAACTGTGAAGGAAAAGTACCTCAAAATGATGAATATGGGCCTAAATAAACCTGGAAAATCAATATCGAGACTAAAATTTGTTTTAACTGCAAGATAGTGCTGCCATCTACGACTTGAAACTGGAAAAAGTTAGGTTTACTGAACAAAATCAAAGTTTTTGATTTCCAACCTATTTTTTCTGATTCAAAATTAATACCGAATGTTTGTTTCATCATTTCACGCCATTTTTATGAAGAAAGTATGTAGTTGGATAAAGAATTACAGCTCAAATATCAAATTCCTTAACGCTAGAGGAGCATCTCTTAAAACCCCCTTTTAAAACCTTTAAAAACCTTTGGAATTCCGGAAAACTCCTTAAAATGCAGTTATCTATTCAAATAATTCGTAGAAGCATTATTATTCACTTTTACACAGTAAATTTTGAAAAATAATCTTGTTATTTGTTGAAAAACCTCAAGTGGTGCTATTCTTATTTCGCACCCTTTTTTCACATTTTTGGTCCTCAACGCCAATTGCTACGTCCAAAAAAAGTAAACTTATGCTTGATTTATCCGTTAAGCAATTCAGAACAAACTGTGAAAGAAAATTTTCGTATTTTTCAAGCATTGATATTTTAACAAGCAAATTACATAGTGGTGCTATTATTATTTCGCTCACTGTACAACATCCGTTTAGATTTTGATAAAAATTGATATTTTGGCGAAAAGTCGGCTATCATCATATACCGAGGTATCGGATCGCCAGTAATTTTTTTTTTTGCAAACAGTTTCAAATAGGGTGGTCCCTATTTTTGGGGACTTTTTACATAGTAATCTTTTAAAACACATTGTTTTATGTTTGTGTGTTTTTTGTTGTTGTTTTGTTATTTTCTTTTTAGAGGGGTTCTTTTTATTTAGATTTTCGTTTTGCAGGGTTGCTAGCGAACCGGGAAAACCAGGAATATCGGGAAAAACTTTGGATTTTCATCGCGTCACCGGGAAACCAGGAAAAAAACCGGGAATTTTGGCTTCTCACTGGGAAAATGGTCGTGTTTGGAATGTTTTCACAGAATTTCAAAAATATTTTTGAAATTATCTCTAAATTTAAGAGTAGTGACGATATAGATTTATCTCATAAACGCCTATTTTCGTTTATTTATTTGGAAACAAACGAAGTTTTAATCGCCTTTTTAACTAATTTCGGAGCAATATGGGATAATAACTCAAATGTTGTAAATGTAATAATGAAACAATTAGCGACAAAACTAAACACAAAACTTTCTACTTTCTCGCTTAAACAGGTTTCTAACAGGTTGTCTTTTATAGAGGGTCAACCACATTACAAATGTCAGTCTTGTCTTGTCTTGTCAGGGAAAACTTAAAATGGTTTTAAACTCTCACTTAAAGAGGTTTTTTGCTTTTAAAAGCTTGGGACTTGGTGTTTTCTTTCATTTGAATATTGAGGTTTCCCGCTTATCCAAATTCGACTGTACGTGTTTTAATTTTCGTTTATTTCATAAAATTAATTTATGCGAACAGTAAATAATTTGGCAGCGTATGACGTTTTTAAGCAGAGTTCCACCTGTTTTTTGCTAGAAAACGATTTTGGTTTTTCAATGTTGTTGTTGTTTATTTCGTTTGAATTGTCCTACAGAACGAAGCATTATATCGCAAGTGTTAAGTTTTTGATTCTTCCTACGTTTAACTTTTGCTTAAAGTTTCCTTCGCTGGAATAAATATTATATGTAAAAGTTGTATCGAAAACAAGCTCCTGTAAAAATCTAAGATCTTTACCTTGATACAAACTAATATCTTACATTCAAACGATTAAAGTTCAACCCTGTCTTATAAACGTTTTCTATATTTTCAGGAATCTTTAGTTCAAATGACTAGGGCACTACTTAAGTTATTCATTGTTTAGTATTTTAAAAAAACGTTTTTTTTCTAAAACATCTATTTTGATTTGTTCAAAAAAATATAACTGCATTCAGAAAGTAACTTTTTCCTGCAATCTGATAATTTTAAGTTATGTACTGTAAGACAAATACCCATTCAAGTTGACAAGCGATTTGATATTAGTTTCGATGTATTTTTTTACATGTTTCTATTCATTTTTTTCTAGAACTTTATAAAAATACTTGAAAATTTAGCAGTGACTGAAAAGCACTACATTATTGTATAAAGATCCATTTAACCGGACTTGTTGGAACAAAACAACGAATAGATGGCAATTTCGTTAGATTCGTTAAAAAAAAACCCATGAAAATCTATCACATTGGTATGGGACGACTACGTGTTAAAAGACGCCGAAATATTTGTCATGATTTCTAACTGGTTAACAAGTTTTGGGGTACAATTTTTAGAAGTTCCTTTAAATTCATTTTTTTATTCACCATGATTTTATACTAAAAAATGAGTCTATTAAATGGGAAATTCTCATATATAACCGGGAAAAACTTGAATTTCAAAACGAAAATTCGCTAGCAACCCTGGTTTTGTTTATTGAAATAAATTGTCCATATGTATGCACATTTTTTAATGGCGCACAAACTGACTTGAAAATTTCAGCTTAGTCGGACTTCATTTAGGCGTGCCTCAAAGCATTCTAAGTTTAATTTTTATTTTTGTTGCCAAATTATTTAAAACTACGAGATTTATCTTATAAGGTAATTCTGGAAAGTTCCATATAAAATCGCCGGTTTTTCGAAAAAAAAATATGCCAAAGTCGCAGAAAGTTATAATAATTTGGTTTGATCAAAAAAAAAAAAAAAAAATCGAAATAACCCCAGATCTCTATATTTTTTTGCATTTTTCGCAGTTGTTTGGCATCAAATTCGTTGCCCAGTTCCCACTTGGGTGATTTTTAAGGTGAAAAAATCGTAACATTGAGAGCTTTGCAGCATTCCTTAGGCAAGCCGTTAAGCTGAAATTTTGGTCTGTTTTCGAGCCAATCTAGAAAGTGCAATGCTCGTTTCCGAAGTACGTGACAAAATTTGTCTCATACATCCATGTGACATTATCTACATTATTATCTTTACGTGGACATTGTTATAATTTTGTAATTGTATGTTTTGTGTTGTATTTGTTTTTAGATATTTTTTTTATTTAGAGATTCATGTTTAGTTTATTAAAATAAATCTGTGTGCATCTCGAGCAGACTTTTATGGCAAAATTATACCTTATTTCGCTATCATGCTTTGAAAGCAAAATTTGGTATCATTTTGCCCGAAGAAGGTGGTACAATGCCAAAATACTTCCAGTTAAACCAAGATTACATAGAACTGTGCTACCCACATATACAAAATGAGTGCTAAATTTTGGTATTTTACTACTTTTTCTGGCAAAATGGCACCAAATTTTGCTCAAAAGACATAAAAGCAAAATTTGGCATAATTAACACTCAGTTCGATTTAAATTCCAACAGCTTGTCGAATACATATTTAAAGCAAGTGAAGTAAATTTGCTCATTACCATCGATTTTTCTGCATCAAACCTTAGATACTGGTTACTTAAAAAAAAAGAATTTTCATATTTTGAAAAAGCTATCGTTAAAGAGATTACGTGATACAAGAATTTTTTCTTTGTTTTATAACTTGTAAGATCAGATTTCTGTTAAAAAAAATATATAATTTGCTTAAAACTAATCCACTTTCTCTCATTTCCCATTCCAATCTCTTTCATCTATCAATCAACTTCAGGAGGATCTGGCCGATCTGGAAGACAACGGCGGAGGCGGCCCGGGTGGTCCGGTAACGTCACAGCCGACGGCCGGCCAGGCTCAGGGTGCCGGCATGCCGGTGTTCGCGATGCCACCGCCCCCGTCCAACAATCCGACCAATCCGTTCACCGGCCAGCCAACCGAGAGCACAGGCCTGAACACCGGCAATCAGCCGGTCTACACGCCAGGTAACTGAACCTAGTTAAGATAAGAAAACCCGTTTCGAGCTGATTGTTAACTGTTGGTAAAGCTTAATAGCGAAAAGTGTACACGCGTTTGTTTGTCTCGATCGATTCTTGAATGTCCCTTCTCCCCCCCCTTTTTACGTAAGAAAAAAGTACCAACAAAAACTAAAAATGAATCAAAATGCTATGTATTTTCCTTCCCTCCTGCCCACTGCTTCTACTAGGCCGCTAAATCGTCCCGGATAATGTCTCAGCATCTCAGACGAATCAGATCAGATAGAAAGAAAATGATGGTAAATGTGTATGTTATTCTCTTTCTAGTAGTTGTTGTTTGATTTCGTGCAGTTATCGCTTCTTTCTTGAAAAAAAAAAAACGATTTATTTTTTATCCCGTCATTTTTGTATTAATTTTCGGTAGATCTTGGTTTGGTGTATACAAAGAAAAAAAATTCAAACCTCAGAATACATCGAATATATCTAACTTTCTGCTTTCAGGTCACTCCCAGAAGATTTTTCATTAATTTGCAAACACACTGCACCTGAGCAATTTAGATGTCCATATTTTGAATCAGTCTAAGTATGACCTAATCGTGTGTTTTGTTGTCTGTTCAGAACATTTTCAAGAATTGGATTTTTCAGTCATTTTTTGTGAATACTCTGATTTGTGGCAATTCAATGTTCAAATATTAAAAAAAAACAACATATCACACTAAACACACTTCTAAGAAACACAACATAAAACGTTTCAAAATTTATCTATATGTTATTGGAAAATAGTCTCAACGTTGATACCATTTTCCAGGCATTTGCTGATACGTCTTTAAAATATCCAAAATTTACTTCTAAAGCTAGAACGTTTCAAAAAATTTCTGTTCTGTTATGTGCTAAAAACTGTCATAATTTTTTTTTTGAATAACACAAAATTATTATTGTTCTCATTTGTTTTCCCAAATACAATAGTTTTTTGAAAGTTTCTTGATTCTCGCTGTTACCAAAATTATGCACCCTACTTCGTATCTCCTTTGAAGGGAATAATTTCAATTCTATTTTATAGGACTCGCAACGTCATAAGCTGGGTCATAATCAGTTTAATGGAAGTATAAAGCACACAACACCAGCGCTATTGGATTGTGACAACACAAAGCGGAACAACGCCCAAATAAAATCCATCTTTACGAGAATACCAGAAGCAAAAATGGAGATACAAACCAAGAAAAAAAAACAAACAAGCGAAGAATCAAACATAATACTGTGTTTATGTTGTAAACATCAAAATCACAAATCTAATTATAATGAATGCCATTTTTTTCCAAAATCAGCTAGACAAAAGTAATTCGTGCCCATCCCGCATTTGGCAAACAAAAAAAAACGATAGGGGCTATCGTAACTCTACAGTTAGGTCGATACACAAATGGATAATAAAACTACCAATAAAAACAAACAAACAAGAAAACGATCACAGTACTAGAGCAACCAATTATTGCTAAAGATAATTAAACTTACACTAACCCTCATTCTCACTTAAAGTAAACACAAATCAGAAGAAGAACAACAACAACACACACACATTCACACAAGTGAACAAAATAATACAATATATTCTATAAGGGAAACCAGAGAGAAAAAAAAACGAAGTATATAATAGAACTAGGAAGTAAAAATTTCCCTCATTATATATAATACGTGTTACTATTTCGATTTTGCAAAACAAAAACAAACAAAAAAAAATTATAAGGCAGCAACCAAAATAAAACAAATATATATATTTAAATTTGAAACGCGAGAATAAAATCTGTTATTTTTGTGTAGTAATCTCTCTCCTAATTGTGCAGAATTGAATTCTCTTTAATGCAAAGAAAAGACATTGAAAAGTCGTTGGGGCGCCACACAAACTTTCGAATCACCAACCAGTGTCACTCACTCACTACTCACAAAAGTGAGTACTTTTGTGAGTAGTGAGTGAGTGAACGTGAACCAGCAGCAGCACATCTCAAGTTGTAACTACTGTACACAAGTAATTTGCGCCATTTTGATCAGAAGGATGATGAGGCATCTTTAAAGAAACCAACCTCCAACCATGATGTCATCAATTACACAGGCGTCACGTGCGGCGGAACAAATTAAAGAAAAAAAAAACAAGAGAGGCAAACAAAAAAAACCTACGATAATAAACGAATGTTTTCTTTGAGGCAGTTATACTCAGAAGTGAAAATGTTGCTGTTTTGTTTTTATTTCAAGCGTATCCGAAGTTGAATCCATGATTTCAGAATTTCTGGAGTCCCAGATGCGGACCCTTAGCAGTAAGCGGGAATCGACGGTCTTGGTTGTTTTTTTACTCAGTATTTTCGTCCTTTAGGATGATTCATCCCTTAACCAAATTTTCAACATGCAGAGTTCGTTAATCTAAGTTCGGTATTATGGCGGGTGTTATTCGGTAAAAAAAACAAATTGATCAAACAAACTAACATCGATTAAATGGCCATTGATCAATTACCGAGTGTTCGGTAATTTTGTTACAATTAATTATTCCTTATATTTTGACGATACGATAAGAGCGCATTTTGCAAACAGTTTTTTTACCCATTCCCCTCATAAAGATACAAATACGCACTGCATAAAAATCGGAAATTTTCTCGGAGTGTAAAAAGCAAAAAACACTGAAAAAAGATACGACGAAGAAAAACGCATTATTCGAGTGGACTTCGTTAAGCGTGTGAACGACTGTCAATCAAAAATATCACGAGGAAGTTCGGAAACTTGGCAACATTACTTGGCCATTCGTGTTTCCGGTCAAAAATCAAAACCACGCGAATTCAAGGTGCGGCATCGGTCGGGAGAAGCTGTCGTCGATTTCACCGAGTTTGGTCTCCGGAAAGCAGGAATCGACAGGTAAGCTGATAACAGCCACAGCAGGAAAACCGCATCCTCACAAATTGCACTCCCTAGGCTCGCTCCACCGATTGGTCGCTATTGGATTCTTTCGAGCAGGACGACATTGCCGGAACGGGCGAAAGACGTGACCTTCAAACCAGCCAAAACTGCCCCTCTAACGGTAAGCAAAAACCCCCGAAAATTTGCTTACGACTTAAGCGCGCATTTTCGCAGGCTTGCCACAACAATCGGCCAACCCAGAAAAGGGTCACAGACGCCCGGAAGTTTTGACAGCATAGAAGGAAAAAGAAATCACAAGGGGTCGGAGACGTGAGTACCTTTTTTCATCACTATCATGCCACGTCTGACCGACGCTTTTCTCCGACAGGACCCCTTTTATTATACATCCCTTATACACATCCTTCCTGTGCATCCTTTTGCACATCCTGCTACACGTGTTTGCGTGCCTGTGCACTCTTGTACGCTTCTGACCACATCGTTGACAATTGGTTGGAGCGTGTATCGACACGTAGCACGGCATTCGTTTCCCCCTGGGAGAAGCAAATTGCTTCAGTTCCTGGAGGCATTTTCGTGGAATCGCACATCTAATCGCCGAGCCGGCTTGTTGCTCAATCTTGACGGCGAAAATCACCGATTCTAGCAGCAGGAGCATTTTGTGGAGTGCGTTTTCGAGGATCCGCGCAGGATCAAAGGCCCGGAACTCATCGGTTTTGGGACAGTCGATGACCAAGCAGTTCGACCCATTGTCGATAACGTGCGGGTGGAACAGAACCGCTGTGAGTGTACGCGAATGCGTCGGTGCAGAAGACGATCGTGGGCGAGACCCAAGCAACCAAAAGTTCGAATATCACTTAAGGAACGAACTAATAAGTTCATATATAGCTGTACAAAAGTTCTGTGGAACTTTTTTGCTGTTCAAAATGCTTTTTCGAGGTCCATGGAACTTCATTCTTTATCAAGTTCAGCCAATACTCAAAAAAAGCTTTAAAGAACTGTTTTGGTTTCTGTTTCTACTTTTTGGGAACTTTAAAGTTTGTATGAAGAAAAACAATCTACTTGTTACGTACTTCTCATTTTTTTCAAAATCAAGTAGCTATCAAAGGGTTGCAAGTCTTTTTGTACAGCTCAATAGTTCGTAAAAAGTCTCTGTTGTACTATTTTGTAAACTTGAAAGTTTTTAATTAGTTCCAACGGGCGTTCAAAAGCAACTTCGTATTATAGAAACTTTGAAGTAGATTTAAAGGCTAAAATCTACTTTTTTCGAACTTCATCACGTGTTTGCATAAATAAACACATCGTTACTTGGGAAACAACTAGGTATATGAAGTACACATTAAGTTCCGGAAGAACTTTTTAACAGCTTGAAAGTGGGAATTAAGTAGAAATAAAGAACCTGAAAGTCGTTTTAAAGAAAATCATCACATCGAGTAAAATCGTTGCCTACTCATTATGTATATATAGGGCAACAAGTATGGATCTCAACTTTCAAGCGGTGAGCTCGGGTTCGAGGCTTGGTAAGAACATGTTTTTTAAATGTAATGTGAGTTAGTAACAAATATAGTTGATTAATATGAATCAAAATAGCAGACTTAAGAAGGCAATTGAAGGAGCGGAAGAGTAATTTTTTCGATTTTTTATGCTGCTTATAAAGTGGATTTTGAAGCTGGTTAGAAGTTGTTTGGCGATTTATGCGAACTTTTTGTCAACTTTAAAGTTCGTTTAACTACTTAAAAATTGAGCTGAAAAGAAGTTATATTAGCATACTCGATTAAGCTGATCAAACCTGATAGAGGAATGTTATCCGAACTTTTGGTTGCTTGGGGAGTGTTTCGCCAGGAAAGCAGGAATAATAATTTCCGAGCGCCAGCTCACAAGAAGGAAATTCGTCGCTCCGAAGAATCGGATGTGTTGGTGCAGTGTAAGTTCGGTGTAAATCTACGCAACACAGCTCTGGTTCGCGAAAACAGCACGCAACCGTGGGATCGTCCGTGGCGCGGAAAGATCAACCTAGATCGCAACCAGTTCGTGTCGTGCATGCCAGTGAGAAGTAAGGTGGAGTGCACGGAATTACAGTGCAGTGCTACAGCTGCGCGAGAATCTTGCGCATGTGTTGGTGAGGAGCCGAGGACTAAGCGGTGCGACGTGGAGAGGTACACGTCGGCCAAGAGACAAGGCAATCGAATCGTGCGGCAGTGCAGAAGGCGTTTGTGCAAACCTCATTTGGAATTGGTTTGTGCGAATCAAGAACAAATTTGCGGAGTGGATTCGCGATCACATCGAGCGCTGAGTGCGGCACGGGTGAGGTCATCCGAAGCGTGTCGCACAGTCCGGGAAGTTCGGAACGGATTCGGACAGGAATTGCAGAATGGAAGCCTCTAGGAGGCCTAAAGGATCGCCGAATATTATGCAGCATGTATCACGTAAGTCGACCACTCAATAACATTTATGGGGGATAATAAAATGGGTTCAATCCAATTTGCAACAACATTAAAGTTGCCCAGAATATGTTTGCTTTTGTTTTTAATTTTTGCGCTTTGTGGCTTCAACCACACTGAGCCATCGTAACAATTTTTTACCGAAATATTGAAAAATTCTACCGAATACTCGGTAATTTCTTTATGAACGTACACAACTTTTACCAACCACTCGGTATTTTTTACCGATCAACCGGTTGTTTTCATCGGTTGGTTGTTCGGTGCAAAAATCAACCGGTGCCTGTAAATTAAGGTCATTAATAATGCTAGCAATAGAAATTAAACCTATGCAGTTTAAATAACGTTGTAATAGCTGGCCAGCACGTTTGTGATCGGCTGTTAACAAAAATCGAGATGACAATCCCAAAAAATATAAATGACTAGATAATTGTTCGTGAAAAACTACCGAGAGGTCGGTAAAAGCTGTGTACGTTCAAACAAATCAACCGAGCATTCGGAAATATTTTACATTATTTTGATAAAAATTACCGAACACTCGGTTATATGAAATCGATGAACCTTTTACAGTTTGTTCGTAATTATTACTGATATTTCGGTTATTTTTTATCGAATAATCCACAAATAAGTAAATTATATTGATGTTTTGTTGTAGTACGCTTCAATTAAGTTAACGAATTCCCATCATTTTTAATTTTTTAAGGTTTAAATTTAAATTTAATTCTTACACTTTGAAGTTTTCAAATGTAAAAAAATATTGAAATTTTTTTTCTGAGTGCCATTCCAATATCTCTGACGCATTGAACTTGCCTAATGAAAACTGTCAAAATATCAGCTGTTTTGTTTTCCAATTTTCATCGGGTAAATGCGCTTAAGCTCGGCCTTTTATCGCACCAGAACCAAAACATTGGAAGCCGGTCAGTGATCACGAATTGTTTTGATTTTTCGCTGCGTGTTTACGTAAATTTTCGTGAAAGGGCCGCTGCAAATAAAAATGGATCGCCCAGGACCGATGGCCCCTGCCCAGAATCCATATCAGGATCCCCAACAGAATGTTATGGTAAGATACAATATACCTTTTCAAAACTGACGTAATGTTTCAAAATTTAATTCTCTACTATGAAATTCTCATCCTTCGTAGAACTATCAATTTTCACCGGAAGAGTTGAAGGTGTTGCAGGAGTGCAATCGGGAAGCTTTCTTCCAGCGGTCGCTTCCTTTGGGGACTGCTGCTGGTCTCGGCGTCTGGTATGCCGTGAAACAGGGACACCTGAAGGTATCACTTCATTTAACTTTTTCCGAAAAAAAGTGTAATCCATTTGTTATTTCTAAAATTACAGGGCAACGTTCGCTTCGGCGCGGCTCCGAAGGTTATCCTTGGGGTGACCCTCGGGTACTTCCTGGGCAAGGTGAGCTACCAGACCAAGTGTGCCGAGAAGCTGATGCGATTGCCAAATTCGCGACTGGCCGAAATGCTCCGGCAGCGTAGGCTGGGCGCATCCGGCGGGGCGGAGAAATTGTAAGTTGGTCTTCAATATTTGATTTTTTATTATAATATGAAGATTACTGTAGCTAACATTATAAATTGTTTGTTATTTTATCGTGGATAGATTTCCAAGGTAATTATTCGAACTGAGTAGAATAGTGAGATCCATCACGACAGTTTAACTATGCCTGCACACTTGCTTTAGTGGAAAGCCTAACCAAGTTTAGTAAGCTTTATCTAATCTAATATGAAAACAAAGAATTCAACTTAAATTTTCTTAGGCACATTCTGCTATTAAGTTTTGTATCCTTCGGCATTTAAAGCAATGATATCTATACATCCTCTTGAAACACAAAAATGCTTTTTAAGTGTTTGACAAAAAGCTCTGAAACACAATTCTCAGTGTTTCTCATTCTAAACTTTGAAATAACTCTTTCGAATCAGGCTTCCCGATCAAGGTTTTGGCACAGGTTCAATGCTGTCGCCTTTTGGACCCACTTCACCCAGTGATACGTATACGGATGAGCATTTCCGCGGGATTCGAGGCGATTCGTTCAATATCGATGTAAATACTCCGACCTACTCTGGGCTTGATGATAGCGGACGACCAACGGTTGATTGTAAGAATAAGCTCAATTTAAAAATAAAAAAAAAACTAGCATCCTTATATTGTTTTTCAAATTTCAGCTTTCCAAAATCTGGAGGAAGACCTTCAACTGCCTCCCACGCCACCGGCCGTAACCAAGTCCTATGAAGAGCTTCGTCGACAGAACAGAGAAGATTATGCGAAGCGACAGCAGGGTTCGGCTTATCGACCACCAACACCACCAGCGGCCCCGGCACAGCCCAGTCAACAACCGGACGATCGCTATTTGCAAGTGCCGGGAGAAAAGGATCGGCGCCCGGCGGCAGAGGAACCCACTCGACCTCAGAGCAAGAACAAGTACGGAGATTCTTGGTCCTAAAGTGGGTAACTTGCACAACACGCATGGCGCATTTAGAGCTCGGCTTCAAGCCTGGCTTCTATATAGAGCAGCATTAGTGGTGAACAACCTAGTTTGTTGATACTTAAGTGAAATCCTAGCCGCGAGGCCAACAAATTTCTTTGGAAATATATTTTGTTCAGCTATGTAGATATTTTTTTGGCAGTCTTAGATGAACGTAAAGAACTTCCTTGAAACTTCAACAACATATGGATACTAGAACGCGAAAATCAGGTAAACCAAAAGAAAAAGACTCAAATTTCCACTATCTCATGAACTACTGAACGAATTTTGAATTACTGAAGTCTCAAGATTTTATTTGACATTAAATAATTTGTTTTATAAGGCTATTGCTACACATACATACAAGAGGTCTGTGGGCACACATTAGAGATTATTGTACACAATTTCGCTGAAGTTCAACTGAAATGATGAATTTTTCCTAAAATCTTTGCGATTTGTGTCTAAGTAACAGTCAGTGAGTGTGTTTCTAATAATCTTTTTTCAAATAGAACTATTATTTAGATTTTTTATTGATCATCAGTGGAGGAACCGGGCAGAAAAAAAATTAAAAAAAAAATCAAATGTTCCCTTAGGGCACTTGAAATGAACTCTATAGATACTTTGTAGGCGGATTTTGATCCACCTATAACGAGTTTTCTCACTCGGAGGATTAATTTAATTGCCAATGTCGCGAAATTTATCGAAAAATCCAAATATTTGTTATGTTTCCATTGATAGGAGTCGAATTTATATCAAAATCTTCATTTTTACAGGATAGCCAACTTGAAAGCTGGAAATAAATTTACACATTATTGGACAGATACACTGGCTTATTAAAAAAACTTTTCCCATGATTTGGCCAAATTATTCAAGAAATAACATTTTCCTTTCAATCCGCATTCATTTTACAATCAGCTGCCACGTTTGTTTGCCCAACGGCTCTCAAACACACATGTACTGAGCAAAAGCCCTATCGAACATCAGTATTTTAAGCTAAAAATCAAAGTATAGCAACTTTTTTTGTTGAATGATTTACATTTTTTTTTTAATTTTGGAGTGATTTTCCAACCTGCATTCTTAGTGTGTACGTGCCATCGCTCGAAGCAGCGCTGCCGGCAGGAAGCGAGCTTTACGAAGTCCCTCTCGAGGACTGTTGGGATACCATCAACAGTGTTGCGGAGAACGTCATCGATCGCGTGGAACGAACTCGACGAAACGACTGGTTCGACGAGGAGTGTAGAAGAGCGATGGAAGATGAGAATGCCGCGCGGGCGGCAACACCTGAACGGCGCACATGCAGGAGATCAAGACGGTTGGGGAAGGTACATCGCCGGCGTAGCCAACTACGTAGAGAAGCGACTCCCAACGATGAGTGAAGTTAAGGAAGCCATTCGCCAGCAGAATAGCAGCAAGTCGGCTGAGAAGGATGGCATTGCAGCTGAACTCATCAAAATGGGCCCAGACAAGTTGGCCGACTGCCTACACCGGTTGATGGTCCGGATCTGGGAAACAGTACACCTACCGGAGGAGTGAGAGGAGGGGGTAATATGCCCCATCTACAAGAAAGGCGGCAAATTGGACTGTTAGAACTACCGAGCGATCGCTGTTCTCAATTCCACCTACAAAGTACTGTCCCGAATTCTACTCCGCCACCTAACGCCACAAGCAAACAGATTCGTGGGAAGTCATCAGGCTGTCTTCACGGAGGGACGGTCTACGGCAGACCAAATCTTCACTTTACAGCAGTCTGGACGAACGGCTTAGTGCATAAACTAGTAAGGTATAACTTTCCTACGTATATTGTTAAAATCACACTGAACTATTTAACTGATAGGAAATTCCAAGTACATCTTCAAGGCGCTAAATCAGACGAATATGAAATTCGTGCAGGTGTTCCCCAAGGGAGCATACTTGGGCCGGTTCTTTATTCAATATTTACATCAGATATACCACCTCCGCATAACGGCCAACTATCCTTGTTCGCGGATGATACGGCTATCTCCGTAAAAGGTAGAAAAACTAATCAATTGGTTAAAAAGCTCCAAGATTGCCTCAATGTTTTTATGGAATATACAAATACTTGGAAGATAAAACTGAATACAGCAAAAACACAAATTATCTTGTTCCCACTAAACCAATCATGGAAACATAAACCACAAACCCATGTAATTCTTGAAAATAATCAACTACCATGGTCTACTTCTGTGAAGTATCTAGGACTAACAATCGATTATAAACTTCTGTTTAGTAGTCATGTAGAAAACACTAGAACCAAATGTTTGATTATGTTAAATAGATTGTACCCTCTCATAAATAAGAAATCTAAACTCAATTTGAAAAACAAATTAGCCATATATAAACAAATTGTACTTCCAGTAATTGATTACTCAGCTCCTATCTGGGACACTTGCGCAAAAAGTCATTTAAAAAAGTTACAAACCATACAAAATAGGTTTCTAAAAATTATATTGAATCTTATAAAAAGTACTAGAACTACCACAGTTCACGAAAAAGCAAATATGGACTTGCTGATAACAAGATTTATAAAAATCAAAGAAAAATTCATAGCTAAAACGAGAGTCTCAGAATATGCAACGATAAGAGATATATTTGACAATTGATTATTATAAGTTAGGTTAGGCATGTAGGTTTAGGATAATTATAAGCAAAAACAGAAGTCAAGCTTCAAAACTATCATTTAAAAACTTTCATGTTGAAAACCAAAAATTAATATTACATAAAATCGAAGCTGAAATGTTACGACAACACATCTCTTGAAATGTAAAACAAATCCTTGTATTAAAATAACATAAATAAAGAAGATTTTAAGTAAAAAGTAAAGTCACTTTACAGCATGCAGCTCAGCATGATGATCGGAGTGCGAATATAGCATGATTTATCTATGCAAAGCCGTTCATTATTGTTTATTTACATAGTTTTCAATCTCACGACCACGATATAACTTTGTCAACATAATTCCTGAAATTCACTCGGCCCATGGCAACCGTTCTCCAATTTCACGGGCATCCCACATTCGCCAGATCACGTTCCACTTAGTCTAATCACCTCGTTCGCTGCTCGTCTCGTTCTTACCGGATTCGCAACGAAGCAAACACCTGTTGTAGAGGAAAGTTTGTTCGGCATTCTCGCAACATGTCCTGCCCAGCGAACCGCCTTCGTTGCCTTCTGGATATCGTATATCGGGCGCAGTAGAGTCGCGTGATACTTGCTTTGTCTGACCCTAGTAGAGAATCTAGACGTAAAAAGTGTATAAGAATTCAAGACCCATTTGAGGTTAACTCGATGTATTTGATATTAAAGCCTTAAACACAAAGTTTCAGTGTTGTTGTAAGTACCACCAAAGGTGAAGTCGCCCTCGAGATGGCAACAGTAACCATCCATCCCCAGTTCAAATATTTATTTATTTACAACTAGTTTATTAAAGGCCTTTTACTTTTACAAAGTTTAAATGTGCCGAGGGTCTTTGTATCACTGGTTAGTAGGGAGGGGGGCCGTAATAGTCGCGGCGACTCAACAGTTAAAAAAAAAAAAACAAAATTTTAATAAGGGAAAAGGAAGGGGTTTGTAGGGTTTATTCTTCGATATCAGTGATCCATTAGGGTCCGGTGGTGGCCTCCTGTAGCTGTGGTTTCGGTAGCTACGGTTTGGTATCGGTTTCCGATCTTCTGGCCAGCCTTCTTCATGAATGTGTCGAACCCGTTGGATGAGAGGTGGTACTAATAAATAAACAAAACAGACATTAAATGGAGAACACACAAGGGGAGAGTTTACGTGGGTAAGCGGACTAAACGACCAAGTCAGACAGCTTGAGATATTTGTAAATTGGGAACAAATATCCAAAATCTAAGTTTGCCAAAATGTCTCGAATTGGAACACCAGGTAATCTACCTCGGGCCCTAAGGGTATCCAGTAGCCAAGCCCTCGTTTGATCATACCTTTCACACGTCCATACAACATGATCGATGTCGTGGTAGCCATCCCCACAAACGCAAACATTGGTTGCAGCGAGATTAATACGAAACAAGTGCGCGTCAAGCCGGCAGTGACTTGACATGAGCCGAGAAATCACGCGAATGAAGTCGCGACTCAAGTTAAAATGCTTGAACCATGCCTTCGTCGGAACCTTAGGGATAATCGTATGGAGCCAACGTCCCTTTGTGCCATTATCCCAGCTAGACTGCCAAGCGTTAATCGCTAAAGTGCGAGGTATTGAAAAATATTCATTGTAAGTTATTATCCTCTCAAAGATTTCACCTCGTAACGCGCCCACCTTAGCCAATGAGTCCGCCTTCTCATTGCCTTGTATAAGACAATGAGACGGGATCCAAGCTAAGGTAATCCTATACGAATTTTCGATCAAAGCGCCCAATATCCCTGAAATTTCCAGCAAAAAATGGGAAGAGCGCTTCATCAGTTTCATCGATCGAATCGCCTCAACGGAGCTGAGACTATCCGAATAGATGAAATAGTGGTCTACGGGCAGTGTGCGAATGTGTTCCAAGGTGCAGTAAATAGCGGCTAGCTCAGCAGTGTAAACGGAGCATGGCTCTCGAAGCTTGAACGAAGCTTCAAAGCCCTCATTGTACACTGCGAAGCCAGTCGCGTTGTCGATTCTAGAACCATCAGTAAAGAACATTTTCATAGGATCAATTTCACGTACTTTTGAAGCAAAGATTGAAGGAATGATGTTGGGTCGGACATGATCTGGTATTCCACGGATGTCAGCGGTCATGGACAGATCGAATTTTATCAAGGAACTGCTAATTGGGTAAAAGTGACTCGTGTCCGAATTTAATAAAGAAGGATTTATTTCTAATTGACTTAAAGTTTTATAATTATTTACATATTTTACTTGCGGATTAATATTCATAAGCCTTTCCAAATTTTCTATCACCAAAGGATTCATAGTTTCACTTCGAATTAGGAAACGTAGCGATAAATCGAAGAACCGATTTTTCAACGGCATTATTCCCGCCAGTACTTCGAGACACATCGTATGTGTCGACTGCATACTACCCATGGCAATACGCAAACAACGATACTGTATTCGTTCTAGTTTAATCAAGTGGGTATCCGCGGCTGACCCAAAGCAAAAGCTTCCGTATTCTATGACCGACAGTATCGTTGTTTGGTATAACCTGATGAGGTCCTGTGGATGAGCACCCCACCAGGTTCCAGTAATCGTTCGAAGAAAATTGATTCTCTTTTGGCATTTTTGTGTCAAGTACCTAATATGTTTTCCCCAGAGGCATTTAGAGTCGAACCAGACACCCAAATATTTAAAACTAAGAGATTGAGTTAGAGTTCTACCCATCATAAGGAGCTCTATTTGAGGAGGGGAATGCTTCCTTGAAAAAACTACTAACTCGGTTTTACTAGGCGAAAACTCGATACCTAGATTCCTGGCCCAATGTGATAAGTTATTTAGAGTTTCTTGCAAAGGAGGTTTTATTTGAGTGTCTGTTTTACCTGTGATATGAACAACACAGTCATCCGCAAGCTGTCTTAGCGTGCAATTTTGTGCCATACAAGCATCGATTTCTCGGACATAAAAGTTGTATAGCAGGGGGCTTAAACATGAGCCTTGGGGTAGACCCATGTAACTAATTCGTTCAACTTTGGTTTCTCCATGGCTAAAATGCATGATTTTTTCAGACAACAGGTTATATAGAAAATTGTTCAAAATTGGTGAAAGTCCGCAAGAGTTAAGATTACTAGATAGCACTTCTATGGACACCGAATCGAATGCCCCTTTGATGTCCAGAAATACTGCCCCCATCTGCTCTTTTTGGGCAAACGCCAATTGAATGTCTGATGAAAGTAATGCTAGACAGTCGTTCGTACCCTTGCCTCTACGGAATCCAAATTGTGTACTTGACAACAGATTGTTTGATTCAACCCATTTATCCAGCCAAAAGAGAATCATTTTTTCGAGCAATTTCCGGAGACACGAGAGCATTGCAATCGGCCTATACGAGTTGTAATCAGAAACTGGTTTTCCCGGTTTTTGGATGGCGATGACTTTCACTTGTCTCCAGTCATGCGGAACAATGTTCAGCTCCAAACACTTATTGAATAAATTCAACAAGCGTTTCTTAGCGGTATCTGGCAGATTCTTCAACAAGTTGAATTTGATTCTGTCCAGTCCGGGAGCTGAATTGTTGCAAGACCAGAGCGCAAGTGAAAGTTCGACCATCGAGAATTGATCCTCCGTTTCGGAACTATTCTCTGTATCTCGATAGTGTTTCTGAGCTGGTGCTGCGTCCGGGCAGACCTTTTTCGCGAACTGTATCAGCCATCGACTTGAACTTTCTTCAGTTTCGTTCGAAGGAGTGTGATTTCGCATGTTTCGTGCCGTTCTCCAAAGCGTGTGCAAAGACGTTTCTCGAGATAACCCATCCACGAATCGCCGCCAGTACCCCCGTTTCTTTCCTCTGATCAAGTTCTTGAACTTGCGTTCCAAGGCCAAGTAACGTTGGAACTTCTCTGGCAATCCGGTTCTGCGAAACTCAACAAACGCCTTGCACTTTTCACCTCGCGCGCGTGAGCAATCTCCATCCCACCACGGAGTGGGAGGCCGTTTCTGTATTGTCGAGCTTTCATTCCGTCTGACCTGTGCTCCGATTGCACAGTCCACAATTGTTCCAGAAATAAAACTGTACTCTGCCTCCGGAGACAGTTCATCTGTTGAGTCGATGGCTTCAATGACATCCGATGCATACTTTTTCCAATCTATATTCCTTGTGAGGTCATAAGGAATATTGATTTCTTCGGGTGGACTACGACCACTGGCGATAGAAATATGGATAGGCAAATGATCGCTTCCCTGAGGGTCTTGGATTACCTTCCACATACAATCCAAGCTCAGAGAGGAAGAAGCTAGAGAAAGGTCTAAAATACTATGCTGTGATTGGGATCCATTAATTCGAGTCACTTCCCCATTGTTTAAGACAGTCATGTTGAAGTCGTCGCACAGCTCATAAATAATGTTAGCACGTTCATCATCACGTGAGCTACCCCAGCCCACGCCATGGGAGTTAAAATCTCCTAGAACTAGCCGGGGTTCTGGGAGAAGTGAAATAATATTCGCCAATTGGTTCCGGCTAACGCTTGAAGATGGCGGAATATAAACCGAGGCTAGACAAAGGTCTTGACCTTTTATTCTAGCTTGGCAACTAACGACTTCAATACCCGGAGATGATTGTAGTGGAATACGATAGAACGAGTGGCATTTCTTGATCCCCAAAAGAACGCCACCCCCTCTTTGACCATCACGATCCAGGCGAATTATGTTGTGGCTGTGGAAGGTGAAATCTATGTTTGGAGAGAGCCAAGTTTCGCATAAGACGAACACATCACAATTCAAATTGTGTACCAATATTTTAAATGGGTCTAATTTTGGTAAAATACTTCTGCAGTTCCATTGCAATACAGAAACAATTTCTCTCCCCTCATTGGATGAATTATCCATCGAAAGAAATTGCTTCTGCGATGAGGGTCATAGTGAGAGCTTTCTTTTTCAAGAATTCTCTCAAAAGGGGTACAAACATATTAACCATAGTCCTCCATCCTGCTGGTACACTGAAAAAGTCCAGGATGAACGCAACAATTTCCGAGAATTTCATCTTACCATCAGCCGAAAAGCTGGGAAAACCATTTGATGATGGATCAGATGCAGTTTCTCTGGGAATTGTTGCATTCCTGTTAGCTACTGATGGGCCTGAATTCTGAAGGAAAGCCTGGGGTTTTGACTTCCCAGAAAGTGGAGGAAAGTCCTTCGGGGACGGATTCAAACCCGGAGGACTTTGAATAGGAGGGTTAGAATTACTATTTCCACTCTGAGGATATCGTTTAGTATTAAGTTTGCTGGCAGCTACTCTGGTTTGTGTTTTAGTGATGCGTTTCCTTTTTGGAGCCTGTGAAACATTATTTTTTGAAAATGGCCCAGTTGATGTTCCTTCACATGGATCCTCCCCTTCGGATTCATAGTCACTTAGAAGGTCAAACTGGTTCTCTGAGACGATTGGCAAAGACTTCAGAACCATGTCTCTATAGGACATTTTTGCACGATTTTTCAAAGAAGTCTTGATTTTTTCCCGGCGCGATATGTACTTCGGACACGCCGAGAGAGCATGAGATGCTTCCCCAGTGCAATATAAACACCTGTTTGCTGCTGGTGTTGTACACGAAGCTTCCTCATGCTTCTCCCCGCACTTAGAGCAGCGTGCCTGATTGCAGCAGTAGGCGGCCGTATGATCCAACTGCTTGCACTTCTGGCAGAACATGACCGAAGGCACATAAAGTCTCACAGGTAGACGAACCTTCCCGATCGCAACGTAATCAGGAAGTGCAGTGCCGGAAAAGGTAACCCGAAAAGAGTTCGACAGGGAAAACTTTCGTTTTTCCCCCTCGCCTGATGCTGATTTTAGTTGACGCGCGTCCAACACCTTGACCGTTGGAAGAGCAGGATCCTTGAATCGGCCAACACCTGATTCCATTAGGTCATCGACGGTCAAACCCTCTTCGGTTACCACTCCGTCGATTTCCACGTCACGAGCGGGAACGTAAACGCGGTACTCGATCGTAAACCTCTCGTCACAAGCAATGGTGTTTGCTTCCTTCAAGCTACCAACAACAACGCGCATTTTGTTCCGACTCATCGGCTGGTAGCTGACTACGGAAGAGTACGATCGGTCGAGGTCTCGGGAAATTGAAATTGTGTTTAGAGGTTTCGATTTGGACCGGAAGTATACTACCCATGGTCCCGTCGATTCATTTTGATAAACCCGACGGCGAGGGGGAGATTTCGGCAATGTTGCAACATTATCGGAGGGGGAATCAGATTGGTCTGTTGAGGGAGTACCGAACATAAATGGTTTGGCTAGGTTTGATGTTCGGGGAAGAGTTTCATTAATTGAAAGGGAATTGCCGAATCTAAAGGGCTGTTGAGCTGGATTGAGAGCGGGGGAAGGGGAATCTTCGGTGTCCGATAGGTACATAGGTTGGATGGGTGTTTCTTTAGATTCCACGGGAGGGATTTCTTCCCGATATGGAGGGTGCTCATCATCCTCGCCGTCGTCATCCGATAGTCGGTTGCTTTCCGACATACCGGGCTAACGTGGAGAACAAAACCTTATTAACTCGATAACAAACAGAGAAAAAAAATTGTGACAAAAAACACAAGGAAAAAAACTTATATAGAAAAAAAAAAAAATATTAGGAAGAAAGTGAAAAGTTATACTTATTTGGTACACACTGTACCGATCTGTATTCGAACCAACAGCGAGGCCTATTGTGTTGAATGGCTGACGATTATGCACGGTACCAATGTCTATTGTCTACAAGACGATGATGGTGATGATAATGGCGGCCAGCTTCGAGGGTGATGCGATGGATGAAGAATCCTTTTAACCTTGGTCACAACACACGCGGATAACTTTAATAACTTATCGCACTTGCTCGTAACTGCAAAACTGCTCTTACGGTAACTAAACCCGGATTTGAAAAAGCAAATATATATCTCGCATACGACAGCACTTGAACGCAAACTCGACTGTCTTCTACAAACGACGCAGAACGAATGAACCCCAGTTCAAATAGATGATGACAAAATCGACAACAATTGCAGCAGCGTTGAAGTATTCATCGAATCCCATGTAAATCGAAAATCAAAGAAGGAACGTACATCTGATGAACTTTTCTGCACACCTGGTGAGTTCTGCCGCACAATTGGTGAATTTTGTTCACACTTGATGAATTTTGGCGCACATCTGGTGAATTTCCGCCCGTTCCAGCGTACATTCCGCTGTGCTACCAATGTGCTTTTCTCACGTTTCAAATGAATACTTCATATCTCTGGGTAATCCAAAGATTTTTTTATGATGGAATATCGTGTTCACCCAAGATTGAGAAGGGGGGGCCGTTCAATCGAAATGGACCAAAAATCCTCGATAACGAAAACTAAGAATTGTATCTGTCTTCGGTCGAATTCATTAGGAAGAAAGCAAGGCTATGTTAGATTGTACTTGTCATTAGGTTGACAAACCGTTAGGATGATTCTCATAATAGGACGCAGAGAACCAGAAAACAAGGTGTTGACTTTTAGTTACAGCACCGATCATAAGGCCTTATGCTGATGCTGACAATGCTTAGGCGCCAGTGTTTAAATATAAAGTTAATTCAAAACAGTTGACACAATCTGTCTGTATCGCATTCTCACGCCCAGAAGTTGTCGTTTTCAAAATTCTAAGACTAGGTACATCCTGGTACATCGTAAACACTTTTGAAGAAAATTTCCAATGACCATTAGGGATGCTACTTGACGTTTAAGCTCATGACAGCCAATATTGTTTTAAGATAAGTCATAAATAAATTTTCTTTCTTTTCATATTTACCTCATTGAGTCATACCGTTGATAACGTAATATCAATCTCGCGTTGCACAGTGTAATCTGACCTACCACGGTTTTGTTGTGGTTGTGTCAACAACAAGCGGCCACAGAAACCGTATGTGCGTTTTGTTATCGTCTGGCTGCTGGCCGGCTCTCATTGTGTGTACCGTTTTCTGTCTGCAAAACGGCGGACCGACCGGCACATTCGCTTGTTATCGATATATGTTGTTCTGCTAAATCTGCCCCAACGACTAGTCTGCGGTGAGTTGCATTCCGGTACGGTCGATTTTCAAGTGCAATTCGTTGTGACCCTTCGTCTCGCTTCGGATAAAGTTGATTTTTTTTTCTATTGTTGGAATATTAAGTTATTAGAGATAGAATCACTGCAATGGCTGAGATACCAGCGGTTTTGCAAAAGCTGTTCAGGTGAGTTGGCTAGATTATAAAACACTCCAGATCAAAAAAATGAGGTCCAACTCATCAACCATTTTCTTCTGTAGAGTAAATTCCAATCGATGAGCTATCGCATCGACTAATGCATTTCATCACTTTTTTTTTGTCTCCATATCGCAGCCATATCGATGCCAACCAAGCCAAATACATCGAGGCCTTGAGCGAAGCCGTCGCTATCAAATCGGTCTCGGCTTGGCCCGATTCTCGTCCGGAGATCTTCCGCATGGTCAACTGGGTCGCGGATCGGTTAAAGGCGCTGGGTGCTACAATCGAGCTGGCCGATGTTGGCAAGCAAACCCTTTCCGATGGTCGAGTGCTCGATCTGCCCCATGTGATTTTGGGTACCCTCGGTAATGTGAGTATCATCATCATCATCAATATCATCACATACCTTAAGATTATCGTGAAGTGCCTCTCTCCGTATTGTATTGTAGTTTTGTATCTATGCGAAACAAGCTCATCAGAAGAAGATCGATTTTACGGGAGATATTCAGTTATTTACACAACTTTATTGTTTCCCTCATTTTTTGTATGTTCAAACGTAAATGCATTCACCCTATCAATAATATCATATATGAACAACTTTTTGATTGATAGGCTTATATGATATGAAAGCCATTGTTGGCTATTAACGACCAATCTGAGAAGACCACAATGGGTGGGCTTATCTTTTTCTTTCTTTTCCAAGTGTTCTCATAATTACCATCACTCTTGATAACGTTCTTCTAACCTTTGAATCTTTTAACATTTGGTTTGACATAGTGGTCAAAATAAATCTATGAGAAAATCTGCTTATTGCTAGGATATTCAAGTCACTTCCTAGAACTGGTTCTAAGGTCACGTATTAACTATTTATCTGATTGTTCAATTACCGCAGAATTCCGTTGATGCGGTTTCATAACACTGCTCCGTATAGCAATGAGTGGACAAAGCGACGTTATCAAGTTTTTTTTGCCAAGTTCTCCTAACGATCTGACTCATTTTATTCAATCTTTCTTCCATTCATAAAATACTCAAGTGCAGTTCTAGGTATCAAGTCTCTTTACGTGCGTTCTAAACAAATCGCTCGGGTTAAATGTGCGCTGTCTGCACGAGGAGTCATTTCAACTTAATACATGTATGTACCTAGTAGGTTATCCGAACTGGATCAAGTTTAAGGCCGACATCGGATGCCACTGTTATTTGTAATGTTATGACGCGTATGTTACACTTATGTTTCAGGAATTAAGACAATTTTTTTTACTAAGAACGGGTCACCACCAGTAACGTGACGTAGTTGAAGTAAGGGCCAAACTCTTAAATAACAATGAATCGAACGAAATTTGAGAGTCGTTGGAATGCTTGGACGAACCCCGTCCAATTTTTTTTTCTGGGCGAGGGTGTTTGTGTGTTGCGTTTTTTAACTGTTGCGAAAACGAACCAAATAAAAGTATAAGAACCAGCGGAACGAGTGGAGGCGTATTTGTTTAAGGCGATAAGGCGACAGTGTGCAGTTTTGTGTTTCTTTCTTCCGATTGAATTCGAAAGCTATCCGTCGTACCCAGAAATGAAAACACGCAGTGCAATGACCCGTACCGGTACGGACTGGTAGCTGCAGTTCTGTCGTCACAAGGTTTTTTTTTTAAATGTTTTTAAATTTTTGGACCACATTTCGAATTGATTTACAATAATCTGATGTGTTAAGATTTGTTTTTCTGAATTTTGTAAGTACGTTTTTATTGGTACATTACAAAGTTAAAAAAAAGTTAGATATAAAAGGAAATTACCGCCTGTAAGAAGATAAGCTGAAAAATCGGGATTTCATTTTTTCCGAAATTTCGGCAATTAACAGTTCAAATGTTTATCAGAGTTTTTTTTTCTGAAATAATTGTGCAAATTGCAAAACTGTGCAAAATTTCTGCTCAACCGGACTAGATTTTGGGATACCTCAAAGCACTCGATTTTTTTACCCTAAAAAATTACTTTACTTAACTTCACAAGCTTGTGTAGTTCGTCATTAAAATGGAATTTTATTCCATTTTTTTGGTTCCAACGCCTTACTTAATTTTCATCTTGCTGTCAAAAGAACGTCTTTATACCCTCAGTAATGCCTAGATTTGCTATCTCATACAAATCAAGAAGAAAACTGTTATCATTTTGTTGTTGACACCTCATTTGGGTATCAGTTTGTGTTAGCAGCCTGATCGCAGTAACATGGAAATTTATGTCATGTGAAAATATAGAAAATAAATTCATTCTTTGTTCGATAGTCAAATAGTTAAGACTTATTTGAACAGTTATCAATTGGCGACGAGTAATTGAAGAATCTACGAAGCCTTGCCTATTCCGAACAAGATGTTCCATCCATCCGAAGGAAGTTCCAACCAAATGCAAGACATTTTCAAAATGATCATGAGCCAGAATCGGCAGATGGCGGAACAGAACGCGCGTTTAATGGCGGTCATGGAGATTCACCACTCAAGCAGTGCCCAACCAGCCAACTAACAACCCCGAATTGGTCATCGAGTCTCTGTCGTCCAATATTCGAGAGTTCTGCTACGATCCGGAAAACGGTCTTACATTTGACCTTTGGTACCAAAAGTACGAGGTCTTTTTTCTTCAAAATGAAGCCAAGCTGGACGATGCGGCCAAGGTACGGCTGCTGCTTAGGAGTTTGAACGTGATAGTCCACGACAGGTACCTGAACTTTGTTCTGCCGAGACATCCGCGGGATTTTAGTTTCGAAGAGACTGTCGAGAAACTAAAACAGCTCTTTGGAACCCGGATTTCTCTGTTCAGCAAGAGGTACAATTGCTTTCAACTTGTCAAGCAGCCGGAGGAGGATTTCGTGGCGTATGCCGGAACGGTGAACAAATGCTGGGAGGATTTCGAGTTAAGCAGGATCACATCGGATCAATTCAAGACGCTGATCTTTATCCGAGGCCTCCAATCGTCGAAGGATTCCGATATCCGCACCAGACTACTTTCCAAGCTGGAATCGGATGAAGGAGACTGCAAGTTGGAAACGCTTATCGTCGAATGTCAACGACTCCAGAACCTCAAGCACGATACCGCTTTGGTCGAGCAGAAGCAATCTTTATCTGCTGCTTCAGTATGTGCACTCAAACAAAAAAAGCAGCAGGTGAAACCGCACAATCAACCCCCGAAGAAAGGCAAGCAACAATCAACCTTACCCAAGAAACCGTGTTGGCAATGTGGAGGTATGCATTTCGTCCGAGAATGCCCCTTCACCAAGCACCTCTGCAAATCCTGTGGGAAGACCGGAAACAAAGAGGGATACTGTAACTGTCTCTCAGCGAAGCAGCACAGCAAGAAAAAATCGATCAACGGGAAGTTCGCTGTCAACCATATCAGCAGCGGCTTACGACGTAAATTCATCGACGTCTCAGTCAATGGCGTGTATATTGAGCTGCAATTCGACACCGCTTCCGATATAACCGTCGTTTCAAGCCAACATGGAAGAAGCTGGGATCTCCACCTCTACAACCAACTCTCAAACAGGCAAAATCAGCATCTGGCAAACTTCTGCAGTTTGTCGGCGAAATATAATGCGACGTCACCATGGGCAACCAAACCAAGTTTGGAACGTGTTATGTCGCCAATCAACCATCCCTCAATCTTTTCGGCCTTGATTGGATTGAGCTGTTCGGACTGTGGTCTCTTCCACTGTCATCGATCTGCCACAAAGTTCAAGAAGACCACGCGAACCGATCCACCAGTACAAGAAAGCGTTTCCCAAGGTGTTTGCCAACTCACTCGGAAATTGCACGAAAACTCGAGTCAAGCTGTTTTTGAAGCCAGACGCACGACCGGTTTTCAAGCCCAAACGCCCGGTTCCATTCATGTCCATACCGAAGGTCGAAGAAGAATTGGATCGTCTTGAGAATCTCGGAATCATTTCCCCAGTGGATTTCTCACAGTGGGCCGCCCCAATAGTCGTTGTCAAGAAGGCGGGTGGCAAAGTGAGAATCTGCCGACTACTCAACCGGTCTGAACGCTGCTCTAGAGCCGCACAACTATCCTCTTCCGGTGCCGGACGACATCTTTACCAAGCTGATTGGATCCAAGGTTTTTAGCATCATTGATTTGTCCGATGCTTATCTCTAAGTTGAAGTGGACGACGAATCAACACCCATCGAGGACTGTACCGTTTCAACAGACTAGCTCCTGGTGTCAAATCCGCTCCCGGGGCGTTCCAGCAGTTGATGAACGGAATGATAGCGAATCTCGAAGGCGTTGAAACGTTCCTGGACGACATCATCGTTTTCAGCAAGACCGAATCCGACCATCACAAACGACTCCGAGCACTCTTCAACCGGCTCTGCGAGTATGGGTTCCGTCTTCGAGAAGACAAATGCAACATGCTCCAGCGGCGAATCAAGTATCTGGGCCATATTGTTGACGAAAAAGGTATACGCCCAGATCCTACGAAGATTGAAGCCATCGCCCGAATGCCAGCACCAACAGACGTCTCATCTCTCCGCTCATTTCTTGGTGCGGTAAATTTCTACGGAAAGTTTGTACGCGCTATGCACCAACTTAGGCGACCTCTTGATGTACTATTGAAGAAGGACGTCAAGTTTATCTGGTCTCAAGAATGCCAACAAGCTTTCGAGAAATTCAAGACGACGCTCCAATCAGATCTACTGCTGACCCACTTCGATCCGAGCTTGGACATCATCGGTGCTGCTGACGCATCGAAATCCGGAATTGGTGCCGGTTTTGCGGTTACCAAATTTCATCGCATGCTGCTCGGTCGACGGTTCACTCTGCAGACGGATCACTAGCCCTTGCTCCGAATTTTCGGTTCCAAAAAGGGCATACCACTACATACAGCGAATCGTCTCCAACGTTGGGCGCTTACTCTCCTGTGCTACGATTTCGACATCCAGTACGTATCCACCAATCAATTCGGATATGCAGACATTCTATCCCGTCTGAACAGTAGCCACACCAAGCCGGATGAAGACTTCATAATCGCATCCCTCCAACTCGAAGAAGACGTTGAAGTTCCTTTGGATGAAGCCATCGAATCTTTACCTGTTTCCTTCAAATTGGTCCAACGTGTGACATGCAAATGTCCTGTCCTCCAGCAAGTTACCGAGTTCACCCAAAAAGGATGGCCTTCCGATCTCAGCAGTATCCAGCATGAAACGGTCAAACAGTTTCATTCCAATCGTGAATCGCTAGCAGTTGTGAAAGGCTGCCTGATGATGGCCGACAAACTGGTGATTCCGAACAGTTTGCGTCAACGAATACTCAAGCAACTTCACCGAGGGCACCCTGGCATCGAAAAGATAAAAGCTGTGGCCCGAAGCTACGTGTTCTGGCCCAGAATCGATAAATGCATCACGGATTACATCAAACGTTGCAGCAGCTGTGCCATACATTCCAAATCCCCACCAAAGGTATCACCTCAGCCATGGCTAGCAACTAAACATTCCTGGGAACGAATTCATCTCGATTACGCTGGTCCATTCTTCAACCAACATTTCCTGATTATCATCGATGCCCACTCAAAATGGAACGAGCTGTTCTCAAGGTTTGGCGTTCCAGAAACAATCGTAACTGATTCTGCAAACTTTTCTGCAAACCTATCGCTCCACTCCCAGTCGGATTCTCAAAGGGAAATCTCCGGCAGAACTGATGATTGGAAGGAAAATGCGCACTACACTGGATTTACTACTCAAGCCGCAGTCGCATCCCAGTGAAGGCACGCTTCGCTCCCGACGTTTTAAGGTTGATGACGAGGTTTACGCCAAAATTCAGAAAGCCAACAGCTGGAAATGGGTTCCTGGACATGTGATCGAGGCAATCGGCAGCGTTACCTACAACGTGCTCCTGGATTCCTGGCATGGCCGACGAAAGCTGATTCGCTCCCATGTCAATCAATTGAAACCTCGACTCAACGGTAATCAAGACACCACCAATCCAAGCTCTCCACTAAATATTTTGGTGGACATGTTTGGTCTATCATCTCAATCCGTGGCTCCAACATCGATTTGCACTACCGAAGCTCAAGATCCAGCTATTCCACTACCGGTTGAACATCCAGTCCAACAATCCGAGGGTACATCAGATTCTTCATCTGTTGTTTTCGAGGACACTTTAAGCCACAAAGCCTTGCTCGCAGTGAAGAGTTCGTAGATGCAGAAGAAACACATCAAGCAGACGACCAATCTTCAAGCGTTCCTGAACGGGTCAGGTCCCAACGAACCGTCCGGATGCCCTCCCGTCTCGAGCCTTACCTGGTGTTCTGGAGATAGAAGGGAGAAATGTTAGCAGCCTGATCGCAGTAACATAGAAATTCATGTCATGTGAAAATATAGAAAATAAATTCATTCTTTGTTCGCTAGTCAGATAGTTAAGACTTATTTGAACAGTTATCAGTTTGCATTCAATTTGGTCATCAAAAGTCTGCTTGGGAATATTTCTACCTTTTCATAGTTCTGACTCTTTTTTTTCTAATCGGATCCATTTAACAGCATATGAAAAAACAAAATAATGTTAAATTTTAGGATTTATACAATTTAAAACTTCAAGACTTTTGGCATTCAATTTTTTTTTAAAGATTTTTGTTCGGATTTGTACTTCTTTCTCCAAAGAATTGATAGGAACTTTGTAAAAAAACCTGTACAAAGCACTCGAGAACGCACAATATCAAAAATCGGACTTTTTAAAATAGTTTTTAGTTTTTATAAAAAGCCGTATCACTGCAAATTGTGTTCAACGCCACATTACGTGTATCCCAAGGACGTCAACTTGGTTTTACACTGTAGAGTCTAGATGCAAATATTTTCAAGAGAGAAATCTATAATTAGAGAATAGAATATTTCACAATGTAAATATTACATCTGTTTTGCATGATGAAAATCAATTAACACACTGTGAAATTCCACAACTTCTTGACTCCAAGAGATGTGAAGGAGATTGGTGATCAACAAGCCACGGTACTATCATTAAAATTCCACCAATAGGCTTAGCTAGTTATCTCGAGCACTGGTATTGTCATACATAATACACTCTTATCGGGGCTCAACGGTAGATAAATATGAAATAATGCATAACTCTCATCACCTTTTCTCTCCACTCCCCGTAGGATCCGGCGAAGAAAACTGTAGTGCTGTACGGCCATTTGGATGTTCAACCAGCCATCCTGGAAGACGGCTGGGACACGGAACCGTTCGTGCTGACCGAAAAAGATGGCAAACTTTTCGGCCGAGGAGCTAGCGATGATAAGGGACCGGTACTGGGGTGGATCCATGCCATCGAGGGTTACAAAGCGATTGGCGAGGAGCTGCCGGTGAACTTGAAGTTCGTCTTCGAGGGTATGGAAGAATCCGGCAGCGAGGGATTGGATGAGCTGTTGTACAAACGGAAGGATGATTTCCTGTCCGGTGTAGACTATGTATGCATTTCCGATAACTATTGGCTGGGTACCGATAAGCCTTGTATCACTTACGGTTTGAGAGGCATTTGCTATTTCGAGGTGGAGGTCGGTTGTGCCGGAAAAGATTTGCACAGCGGAGTTTTCGGAGGAACCGTTTTCGAAGCCATGAACGATCTGGTTTATCTTTTGGGTACACTGGCAGATAAGAACGGCAAGATTTTGGTCACCAACGTTTACAAAGAGGTAGCTCCGTTGTTGCCGAATGAACAAGCGATCTACGATGCGATCGATTTCAGCGTGGAAGATTACAAGCGACAACTGGGAACCGAACGGTTGATGCACAATGAGGACAAAACTAAGATTCTGATGCACCGTTGGCGCTACCCAAGCTTGTCTATCCATGGCATAGAAGGAGCTTTCTACGAGCCTGGCCAGAAAACCGTCATCCCCAAGCGGGTGATCGGAAAGTTTTCGATCCGCATTGTGCCTGATCAAACGCCGGATTTGATCGAAAAGTACGTTAGGGAGTATCTGACTGCCAAGTGGGCCGAACGTGGTTCCGCCAACAGTTTCGCAGTTCGTATGGCTCATGGCGGCAAACCGTGGACCGAAGATCCAAATCATCCACACTACCAAGCTGCCCGAATTGCCACCCAGCATGTGTACCAAGTGGATCCGGATATGACCCGAGAAGGTGGGTCGATCCCGGTTACCTTGACACTGCAACAAACAACCGGCAAGAACGTCTTACTGTTGCCAATGGGAGCGGCCGATGATGGAGCTCATTCGCAGAACGAAAAGATCGATGTCCGCAACTACGTCGAGGGAGTAAGTTGGATATATTAATTTGTTGGTCTAATATATTTATTTGTTTTTTTTTTCAGACAAAACTGTTGGGAGCCTATCTGTACGAAATCTCTAAGATTAAGTAAGGCAGTTTTTTTTTTAATTTGTTATCAATGCCAAGCATCACGAAATATACTATAGCTTACATCACTATTTGTTTGAACATATTTGTAAGTTATTAGGAATATCACATCGGAGATAATTCTAAGGTTTTTCGCTAACAAAACCTGACATTTGATTCAAAATTGTCAGCCTACTTTTCGGTGGTTGATCAACATAAACTCTCTTCTCTCGGCATTGTACCACAAGGGAGTCACTTGGGACCACTTTTCTTTATCACTGTTATGAACGAATTTACCGAAGAGCTGAATGATGTGTACGTGCTGGTATATGCCGACGAGTTAAAAATGTTTCAGCCTTTTCGTCACCCAAAGGATTGTGTGACTTTGTACAATGTCTTACTCAAGAACAGCTTAGAAAATGACTACATTGTTGCTCGGCAAAATTCTGTGAAAAACTCGGAAATAGAGTTGAAACCAAAGTAAAATTTTTCAAAACATGTAGAAAAAGTTGTAGCAAAGGCAAATTCTTTATTTGGAATGGTCAGTAGAATCCGTAACGAGTTGAATGATTCTTCTATGATTGTTTCAATCTACACTGGATTAGTTCGGATCGTTATTGAGAACGCCAGTATATTTGGGGACTGTATTACAACGTTCACAAAAACAGACGAGAGAGATTTCAGATGAAGTTCCTGAAATACGCTTCCAGAAACTTTGGGTGGCAAGCAGAAATGACGGAGTATCGAGTTTTGGGCATGCTGGTAGGACTGGACACTCTGGAAATTCTAAGGCAATCGATCGACAAACTGTTTTTAAGGATTTAACCGGTGGAAGATTATCGCCTTATTTATCATCTTTTATCTGCCTTAACGAAGGTCGCAGCAGTTTACGTAGTGTAAGGCTGTTTCAACTAGCTAATCCGACACAGAATTACGCTAGAAAGGAACCAATGTTCCGAATGACGAAACTTTACAACGCTTACGTCGAAAATAAATTAAAAGTACAAAACATTCTTAGTCAACAATTGATACACATCACACAAATATTCTATATTATCTAGGAGTGATTTGTGCTTCGGTAACTTTAAGAATACCTCGATGTCAAGTGAAAAATATAGAATACATAGAATCAAAAGTTTCCACTTACCGAACTCGTGGCGCTACGAACAAAAATCATTGGTTTTTCATCATCGGTTCGTGGCTGTTTCCTTTGCATCCACTCAGTGCATTCTCCTTCTAATTCTTTTCTATTCTCTTTCAAAATCTTAATTTTTCTTAACATTGGCCATTGTTGCAAGTAGGTTACATGGAGGGCTGAAAAACAAATATTAAAAATTATTAAATTAATTAAGTTAATTTCACAAATGTGATAGTCATGAAGGCAAACAAGTGTACGTTTAAATGTTTATTTTAATTCAATTTGAACTTCGAATGTGGGTCAGGGTGCCGGTTTTTTTAGGAATAGTACACTGATGGTCTACATCTAAAACTACTTATTTTATTTCACTTGTTAAAACAATGATCTTACCGCTACTAGTGACTGTATCGTCATGTCAAAATTGTAACTTCTACATACTAAAGACACATTTATCCGTATTCATCATCGTCTGCTTCAACGTTTAACACAACAAACGTCCAACTGCTTCACAACTTCCCAACAGGCCCGTCGGCACTCGATACCTGGCTGTGATAGTGCAACGCCTCCTGGTAGGCTTTGTTAACAGCTTTCCGTTCCGTGGGCTTCCTCGATTCTACCAGCTTGCTTTGGTCCAGCTCCTTGTTGACTCCGAGGAGCTCCAACTTGTTCGCCGGCAACCATTGCCAGGTTCGCTTCACGTCAAAGAACAGCACCAAGAATACTTGTTCTTCGTAGTTTGCCTTCAAGGCTAGCACATCAGTGGGTGGCGCAGGTAGCGGAACTCCATTGTGAACGAACCCGGTCGGAATCTCCGGATCGATTATCAACGCCGGATACCACGGGTAGCCTCGACATTTTGCCCATACCAACTTTAGTGGCTCTAGCAATGGTTTCTCCGGAAATACCTCCGTTTCACTGGTCGACATTTCCGAGTCACAGAATGACTGATCGTCATCCATGCTGGAGCTTCTGTAAATTAAAATAAAAAGAATAAATTTTCAAGCTGTGGATTAGATTTTAAACAATCAAGAGACTTGCCCGAATTCCGAATCCGTTCCGCTGCCACTGAACCCGCTACAGCTACTGCAGGTACTGCCGGTAAAACTGAGATTACTGTCCTCCGAATCGGAGATTTCCCGATCCTGACCGCCGCGATAAACGCGGAAACTATCGGGGATGGCATCGAAAGATTTCTTCTCCTCGCCCGATCGGCGATTGGTTCCCGAGGGACCCGGTAGACCCAGAAAGCCGGCACCATCGCCACCCGCTCCAAGACCGCTGGGACCTGCTGCATTGGCGCCGCTACCTTTGGTTTTACTGGAACCACCCCGTTTTCCACGGCCACCCTTTTTGGCCGTTTTCTGCAGCAACTCGGTGGTTTCTGCGATAGCGGCTTCCTCCTTGGAAGGGTTTTCCGGCTTCTTCAGCGCTGCCTGGGCCTTCCTGGTGAACAGGACGGCCGTTCTGTGAAGTGAAGGAAAGATTTTTGGTTTTTATTGTACCTACTTGAATGAGAAGTTGCTATTCAAAATTGAAAAATAGAATGCAGCAACTTATCTTGGATTCAGAATACATACATTGAATACATTTAAATAATTGGAGGGCGTGTAGCCCTGAATCTCAATATGTTCTTAGAGGATGATTTTCTTTCCATTTTCAGAAGGCGCAAATCTAAAGATTTCTCCATCATCAGGGTTTGTCCGGAAAGTAATAGGACTGATTGTTTTCCGTCGCGATTGTACTTCGGAGCGGCGACGTTTTCTGTGAGCGGTACAAGCCGAAAATGCAGCTTTCGTTAGACGAGAGGTAGGACGCGGTTAATTTCTGTGTGAAACTCGGTAAATTTGCAACAGAGACGTTTGAAATGATCAAGCAAGCTTTCCCAGATGTTGCCAGAAGAAGTGGTGTGTTTCGCTGGCACCAAGCCTTTTTGGAGGGCCGAGAAGAGGTCTGCGATGAAGACTGCGATGGAAGACCTGCGACCCATTTTCCGGGATTTTCATCCTTTATGATGATTCATCCCTTTTCCATCCGTGTCAAGCCTTCGAACCATTGTCGGTGTTTGTCGAAGTCAATGGTCTTCCAACACGGTTTTCATCGCAGACCTTTTCTGGGCCCTCCAAAAAGGCTTGTCAGTGAAACACATCACTTCTTCTGGCAACATCTGGGAAAGCCTGCTTGATCATTTCAAACGTCTCTGTTGCAGATTTACCGAGTTTCACACATAAAAAATCGCGTACCTCTGGTCTAGGAACGTCGTTTACCTAATCCAGTCGGTGTGCGCACGCACACGCACGCACGTACAGTCGCAGCGAAAACATTATTTTTTTTATTAACATAGTATACCGTCTCACGACATAACTTGACGAACAAAATTCCTATAATTCACTCGGTCCACGGAAACCGTTCTCCAATTTCTCGGGCACTCCACGTTCGCCAGATCACGCTCCACTTGGTCTAACCACCTCGCTCGTTGCGACCCCGCTCGTCTTGTTCCTACTGGATTCGTAGCACGATTTGCAGGACAGTCGTCCGGCATTCTCGCAACATGTCCCACCCAGCGTTTCCGGCTAGCCTTCACCACCTTTTGGATACTGGGTTCGCCGTAGAGTCGCGCGAGTTCGTGGTTCATCTTTCGAGTGTACGCAGGTCCTCCTCGAGCAATATCCATGTCTCGTGCCCGTAGAGAACAACCGCTCTAATGAGCGTCATATACAGGTTTCATTTCGTGCGAGGGCTAAGTCTTCTCGACCGCAGTTGCTTGTGGAGTCCATAGTAGGCACGACTTCCGCTGATAATTCGCCTCCGGATCTCACGGCTGGTGTCATTGTCTGCGGTCACCAGTGTGCCGATATAGACAAAGTCTTCGACTATCTCCAGCTCGTCGCCGTCGATCGTGACCTTGTTATCCACAGGCCAGCATGTACTTCGTGTTGGACGTATTAATCATCAATCCAATCCTTCCTGCTTCGCGTTTCAGTTTGCGGTAGATCTCCTCCACCGCCGCAGATGATCTGCCGACTATATCAATGTCATCGGCAAAGCAAATAAGTTGACTGGATCTGTTGAAAATCGTGCCTCGCATTTTGCCCACCGCTCGTTGAATAACACCTTCTAGCGCCACGTTGAACTTCATGCAGGATAGACCATCACTTTGTCGAAGCTTCTTGCGCGATTCAAATGAACTCGACAATAGGGACTTGGTGTTCACGGCATTTTTGGAGGATTTGCCGTTATGTGAATATCTGGTCCGTCGTAGACCGTCCCTCCATGAAGCCGGCCTGATGACTTCCCACGAATCTGTTTGCTTGTGGCGTTAGGCGGCGGAGTAGGATTCGGGACAACACTTTGTTGGTGGCATTGAGGACAGTGATCGCTCGATAGTTCTCACAGTCCCCCTCCTTCCACTCGTCCGGTAACTGTTCTATGTCCCAGATCCGGACTATCAACCGGTGCAGGCAATCGGCCAACTTGTCCGGTCCCATTTTGATGAGTTCGGCTGCGATAACATCCTTCCCAGCCGACTTGTTTCTATTCAGCTGGCGAATGGCTTCCTTAACTTCACTTATTGTTGGGAGTGGCTCCTCTACGTCGTTGGCTACGCCGGCGATGTACCTTTCCACACCGTCTTGATCTCCTCCATGTGCGCCGTTCAGGTGTTCATCCAAGTGCTGCTTCCACCTTTTGATCACCTTACGATTGTCCGTCAGGATGCCCCCGTCCTTATCCCGGCACATTTCGGCTTGCGGCACGAAGCCTTTGCGGGATGCGTTGAGTTTCTGATAGAACTTTCGTGTATCTTGGGAACGATGCAGCTGCTCCAGCTCCTCGAGCTCCTCCTCCTTCAGGCGGCGCTTTTTCTCCTGGAAAAGTCGGACTGCTGCGCTGCCTCTTCCGCTGTCGGTGATTTTCCACATTTCGACGGGTGCCTCTTTGCACTACTGCCGCCCGCGTGGCATACTCTTCGTCCATCACCCTCCTACACTCCTCGTCGAACCAGTCGTTCTGTCGAGTTCGTTCCACACGACCGATGACGTTCTCCGCAGCACTGTTGATGGCTGTGTTGATGGTATCCCAACAGTCCTCGAGAGGGGCTTCGTCAAGCTCGCCCTCTGCCGGCAGCGCTGCTTCGACCGGTTGCGCGTAGTCTGCCACGACCTCAGATTGCTTCAGTCGTGCGATATTTAACCGAGGCGGGCGCCGGTTTCGTGTGTTGTTCACTACGGAGAGTTTTGGGCGCATCTTCACCATCACCAGATAGTGGTCTGACTCGATGTTGGCGCCTCGACAGGGTCTGACGTCGATGATGTCCGAGAAGTGCCGGCTGTCAATTAAAACGTGGTCGATCTGTGATTGCGTTTGGTACGGTGATCTCCAGGTGTACTTGTGTGGGAGGCGGTGCTGGAAAAAGGTACTACGTACGGCCGTTTGGAGGCGGCAAAATCAATAAGTCTGAGGCCGTTTTCGTTGGTCAGCTGGTGCGCACTGAACCTTTCAATTGTCGGTTTGAATTCCTTCTCCTGGCCGACCTGAGCATTAAAATCCCCGATGACGATCTTGATATCATGTTTTGGGTAACTGTACTTCCGAGGTGAGGTCTGTGCACGTTGATGATGCTGATGTTGAAGAACCGGCCCTTGATTCTAAACCGGCACATTCGTGAGTTGATCGGCCACCACCCGATCAAGCGCTTTTGCATCTTTCCCATCACTATAAAAGCATAAAGTCGCAGCTCTGGTAGATGGCACGACCATCTGAGTACGTTCGTACCGCAGCGAAAACAATCAGTCCTATTACTTTCCGAACAAACCCTGTATATTACTCTTTTAGAAAACCTTTCTTCATCGATGTAAGAGTTCTTATTCTAAAAATTGAAATTTGTGAATCAGCCACTTACCTTCTGTTGACACCGGACGGCGACGGGCTACTGTTCAGAGCCTTCAGGGGGCTAACGGCCGGAGTTTGCTGCTGTTTGGGGGACTTCGAAAACGGCGCCGGTTCAGTTGAAGTTTTTTTCGGCGTCTCCAGCACCGGAATCTCGACGGCCTAGAACGAAGTTAAATAATATTTTATAAACAATCCTTGGGAAATAATCAGCAGAAACATTACCGGTTCCTGTTTCTCCTGTTCCTTAGCGAGGAATCGCTTAACTTTGGAAATTTCCGCACGAAGTGCCTTCAGTTTCTTGGTTCGCGTCAAGGCGTGCTTTATGCCGTTGGCTTTCGTGACTTGCTGCTGCAGTTTTTCGATCACATCCAAACTGAGCGGTTCCTGCTGCAGCAGATGCAGCTCAGCCTCGATGTCGACCGCCAGCGAGTCCTCCGTTTCCACCACAACCGGTGGGTGATGCTTTTCGAGCAGCCCAGCTCGCTCCAGTTCCTTCCGGATGGTACGGAAAATTATCGTACCAGCTTCGCGCATTTTTATGCCGTAACGATAGAAAATCGTTTCCTTGTTGTTGTAGGTCAAGCAATTGTTGATCATTAGAGTGAAATCGGCTTCGAGATCTTCGATGGTGGTGTAGTAACCGGTTTTAAGCTTCTGACGCATGGTTCCCAGATCCATGGGGTTTTTGATGACATCCCGATAGTCGGCAACCTCTTCGGTATCAACAGGTTCTTTAAAAATTTCCTGTATATCCTTGGCGTCGAGTTGGTCAAGGATTTTGTGAAGGACTCCTTCCATGGGATTGAGTTCGGTCATAACTGCTTGTTCAACGGTTTTGATCTGGATCAGTTTGAGCTTCTCGCGTTTACGGACCAACTCGCAGAGAAGACGAGCACGTTCCAAGTCCTGACGTAGATGTTGCCAGTATTTCAGTTGTTGGTAGAGTTCACGAGTATCGGGGGAGCCGTCAGATTTTTCTCTGCCAGCTATTGCTGCCGGAGGGAGAATAGGTGGAGGCGCGCTGTTTGATTGTCCCTGACTTTGGAGACGTCTTAGCAAGGGAACTCCGTTTCGATGTTGTCTCTTGAGCGTCCAGTAGGCAATCAAACGTTGGATGAACTGAGGCTTCTTGGCAAAGTTCACCAAGCTGGAAATTTCTTCCACACGATTCGGTGGAATTGTCGGAATGAGAATTACCGGAGCAGAAGTTCTCTTCATGGCGAGCATCTTTCGGGCTTTCTTCATCCGTTCTCGGGAAGCTTCTCTTGGATCGGCTTCGGCTCCGGATTCAGGTGATCCTAGAGCATTAAGCGGCGTATGCGAATCGCAATAGGCCGTCTTCTGAACGATTACAGGATGGGTATCGTTTCCCCTAACTTGATCCATACGCATGCAAAGACCGGCCTGTTGAGCACATGTCACATGGAAAGCTGCATAGCACGAGCTCCGATTACACTGAATGCATGCTCCGTTTCCCTTCTGTTTACAAATGTAGCAAACCAATCTCCATCGAGCTGGAGGAATTGTCTCAATCGAGTCGATCGGTTCCAGAAACACCGTATTGGCGAATCGCACTTCCGGAATCCAGAGAGCACAAACAACATGAGCCCATTGGCCTCTGTCGGTTTGCTTGAAAGCGCCACCTGTATTGGGACAAAGTACACAATCCACCGATCGGCTGGGACTTTGTAGGCAACGCCGGCACAGCCATTGACCTTCCGGGATGTAAGGAACGCCATAACAATCCTGGTGCACCGCCAGGTTACACATGTCACAAAACAAAATTACATTGGTGTTCTGACATTCTCCGTCCATGCAAATGCAGCAAACGGCATCATCGTCTACAATCGCACCATTTTGACCGGTAACTGCAGCCTGGAATAAAAACCGTGTTATTCAAAACCACAAACCCCCCAGCCTCATAGTCATTGTAAAATTTGAATATTTTTGAGCCTCAAAAATTCTTTTTTGAATTTTTCCAGTTAAGATTATTAACTCCAGCCCTCTGAACAAGGCAAAGTAAATAAACGTTCGAACCTGAAAATAGGATTCCTTCTCCAGTCGATCCATCAGCAGTTCCAGCGAGTCAACCGGAACCGGACACAGATTCTGCCCAGCCCGTTTTTCATTCATGATTGCCAACCAGGTGGTATCCTCTTCGTCCACATCGTACTCCACCTCCCCGTCCAGCTCCTCGCTGCTCTTCTCAATATATCGAATGTACGCGTTCGGTCTCGGCGGTGCATCGGCAATGTTGTACTCTTCGATCTCCTTGAAAACACCTTGCGGCAAGCTGACTTCCGGTTCAG
Organism: Uranotaenia lowii; assembly: GCF_029784155.1. Classification (NCBI taxonomy): domain Eukaryota; kingdom Metazoa; phylum Arthropoda; class Insecta; order Diptera; family Culicidae; genus Uranotaenia; species Uranotaenia lowii. Next base: position 17,247,417 of record NC_073693.1, read on the forward strand.
TGGGCGGAGGAACCGCCATCAGTTCCTGGCCCTCTTCCAAACTGGCTTTCACCTCATCGATCCCCAGAAGTTCAAACTCTTCCTCCACCATCAAATTGATGCTCTTGCCACCAAACTCAATTTTGACCAACCCATCCGTTTCCAGATAGGTCAAACATTCCTTCGGCGGAGGTGGTTTAGATTTATTTTTGGGAGTAGCTCCCAGACCCTTCTTCTTCTGACTTTTCTGCCGACTGTTATTCGGTGGCCGAAGGGGCGTTTCCCCTTGACCTCTTTTGTTTTTGGACCTCGTATTCTCCGATGCTGGAACCGATTTCTCCTCTTCAATAGCAACCTTCTCCTTCACTTTTTCATCATCCGAGGAAGGCTGTTCCTTTACCGGTGTCTGCGGGTCAACTTCCATCGGAGTTTCATCAGACTTCCCGGCAGCAGCACCAGCCGACGAAGTTGATGGTGTCACACCGGAAGTCGACGGTGACGGATTATCGTGGTCATAGTTGCTCAAGTGGTACTGCAAACCAATGACCGATTTGTACTTTTTGTCACACTTGGGACATTGAAAGGGGGGACAGTTTTTGTTCAGGGACTTAAGGTAGTCCTGCATGGCACTATCCAAACCCATTTTCAAAACGAATGGGTGGACCTTTTCCGCGGCGGAACGACTTAATATAGCACACTTTTTTTACCGTTTACCGGGATTAAGGACAGAACATAACGCGAAAATCTGCGCTCCGGACACTGTTTATTGTTTACGTTTCGCTCCGATTTTGGGCATCGCGGCGCAATCGGCGGTGCGGAAAAAACTGTCATGGCGAGGGGTGATTCAAAAAATTATTAGGGTTGTTCAGTTGGAAAAAGAAGGTTTGGGGGGTCAGTTCAAAGCGAAGAACTGTTTTTTTTTGGGGGATAACTTTTATTCCTGCTTCATTCGCAGAAAGTTTCGCATATACGATGATGCAGCTGCCTCTCTCAACAACTCTTCGGTGGTCGAGCGGTTAGCATCCTGAGATGGTAATTACAGAGCCATTGCAGGTATGGGTGTGATTCCCGTACCTGCAGTAATTTTTTTTATTTTGATTTCCATTTTATTGCGGTATCAGATTTTGGGGGATGAGTTCTCCTTTAAAAGCTTAACTTTGGGTTATGCCACCAATAGCCAAACCTGTAAGGCGGGAGTTTCATTGGGGTTGGCGGGGAAAGTTCTAAAGTTTGGGTATTTTTGAGCAGCGGTGTGTAGACTCGCTTCGGAAAGAATCATTCGGCTGATTTTTTCCGAGTTTAACTTGTTGTGTGCAGATTGATTTTATCTTCGTACCAATCATGACGCGATTGCACACAAAACGAAGAGAACAGTTCCGAATTGATGTTTTCGATGACTTGCAGGAATAAAATCACACCAACGAAACAACAGAACGAAGCTTACCGTACACGAATGCTCACGAGCGATCGTTGCCCGACGGACCGAGTTAACATTCCTCGCACCCTTCTCTCGCTCGTTTCCCGTTCCCTTGTATCTATCAATTATAGCCACGCCCCCATGCGTTGTCCGATTGATGTGTTCGGCTGCCGAACGAAAACGATTTTTTTTTAATTCGCAGAACTGTTCGTTTGCTTCGCTGATGTTCATGGTTGCCACATGTACAGATTTATCTAGACAGGTACAGATTTTTGAGCTCATTTTTGGTACAGAATCTGTACGTACAGATGACAGATTTTCAAAATTTGGTACAGATTTGTACAGATTTTAGACTTTTTTGACTTTCATCCAGTTTATTGAAAACTTTATGGAAAATAAGTCAAAAGTTAGCTTTTATTATTCTGACGATAGGAGTTCCTTACTGGGAAGTACACGATGGAACAATAAAATTTCCAAATTTGCTACAAATAATTAAATATCTGATTATAATCCCCAACTCGTCAGCAGTGGTTGAGCGCATTTTCTCGTAAGTAAATGTCAATAAAACTTAAGTTCGTAATCGTCTGAGTGTTGACCCATTGGACGCTATCTTCAAAACGAGAAGTTATTTAAGATTAAAAGGCGGATCGAAAAATGTCGTATTAAATATGACGCTCTAAAATCGTTTTAATATAACTATATATAAACATCAAGAACATTAGAAAGTGTTTGTAATGAAAAATATTTTTTAATGTAAGTTTTTTGAAGAGAGAAAATAAAAATGATTAAATGAGTTTCACAAAAAGTGTTTAACTTAAAAACTGTACTTAGTGAAATAAAGTATTTATTTTTTTCAAGATTAAAAAAGAGGAAACAAAATCTTCACATATCAACATATTTAATGCAGAACTTTTTTCTCTGTGGTACAGATTTTGGTACAGATTTTTGAGTTTTCGGTACAGATGAAAAAGATTTTTTCGATGAACGGTACAGATTTGGATGTGGTAACACTGCTGATGTTTCCCCCGATTGCTGTTTACTCCCGCCGAGTTTATCCGAAGCTTACTTTCTGATGCTTTCCGAGTTGATCTTTAGATAGCATCATTGCAGATTGAGTTTAACGAAATAAAATCGTTCTGCAAAGAAGGGCAAAGTGCGAGTATGTAGACTCGCGATTTTAACATCTCTGTTTTTGAGGTTCAGTGTATCTAATATTGTTTTTTTTTTCAACCCCAGTTGTGCACTAAGTGCTGTCATAGCTTTTTTATATGAAGTTGACAGCAGTTAGTGCACAACTGGGTTGCCGCCAGGGTGAGAAAAAAAAAATGCTTTAAGCTAGTTCAATGTATTGAGTTTTAATTCATTTAAAAATAAAGTTTCGAGAATTATTTGTTTTGTTTAAAATTTTAAATTTCTATTCCTTTTTGAAGGCATTCGTGGCTATACAAAAAATTACAATTGGCAAAAAATTTAACCTTATTTTAAAGTTTTTTTTTTAGAAAATTGATAATTAAATTAATCATTGATTCAAAGTTCATTAACTTGAATAAATAAAAAAAAAATTCGTCGTTCGGTAAATTTTTCCTGAATTGGAAAATCTAACCGAGCGGAGAATTATTATTGTTATTTTGTAATTTTTGTCATTTTTGTCATTTTTGTCATTTTTGTCATTTTTGTCATTTTTGTCATTTTTGTCATTTTTGTCATTTTTGTCATTTTTGTCATTTTTGTCATTTTTGTCATTTTTGTCATTTTTGTCATTTTTGTCATTTTTGTCATTTTTGTCATTTTTGTCATTAAGGGGCAAGCATTAATTACGTAACGCTCCTAGGGGGGGGGGGGGGGAGGCAGTAAGCTTAAGCTTTACGAATTGTGTCATAGGGGAGGCGGGGAGGTATGCTCATCGTTACGTAACGATTTTTTCATTAAAAACTTCAGTTTACTTAATCGCAACTAATAGCTATATTGATGTCATGCAAATTTTGCAAATGATAAGCAAACCAAAATCCTTAAAACTTGTAAGCTTCAAAATGGTTGAAGGTGGTTTGTGATCTTTTCTATTTAAAGATTCTGAGATAGACTCCTTAAAATGTGTATTGAACATACGTGAAATATTCGTTGGAAAATCGAATATTAGGTACATTTACCCCCAAATACTCAATTCAACCTCAAGACGGAAATTTTACTTTTTTTCTCAATTGATTTAAAGAATGCAATATTGATTACTCCGACGAATATTACTAAGTGGAGTATATTTTACATAAAAAGTTATGCTCCATGAACAAAATGAAGACCATCAATGAACAAGCACAGAGCAACTCGTAAAAAGACAATCAATTTATTTTATCAGAGAGTCATTATCAATGAGTACTAAGAAGCGATTTGGATAGATAATTATTCCGTTTTGAAGAACGTTAAAAAAATTAATGTTAAAATTTTTTTTGATCTTCAAAAATCAGTGTTTAAAAACATGAGAAGATGGGGGGGGGGGGTTAGTATCAGCGTTACGTAATTTTCATAGGGGGTACGTCTAAGCGTTACGATTTGTGACATATGGGGGGAGGGGGTCAAAAAAGTGCATTTTTTGCGTTACGTAATTTATGGATGCTGCCTTTTGTCATTTTTGTCATTTTTGTCATTTTTGTCATTTTGTCTGAATCTGAATTTTGATTTCTGAATTCTGAATTCTGAATTCTGAATTCTGAATTCTGAATTCTAAATTCTGAATTCTGAATTCTGAATTTTTAATTCTGAATTCTGAATTCTGAATTCTGGATCTGAATTCTGAATCTGAATCTGAATTCTGAATCTGAATTCTGAATCTGAATTCTGAATCTGAATTCTGAATCTGAATTCTGAATCTGAATTCTGAATCTGAATTCTGAATCTGAATTCTGAATCTGAATTCTGAATCTGAATTCTGAATCTGAATTCTGAATCTGAATCTGAATTCTGAATATGAATTCTGAATCTGAATTCTGAATCTGAATTCTGAATCTGAATTCTGAATCTGAATTCTGAATTCTGAATCTGAATCTGAATTCTGAATCTGAATTCTGAATCTGAATTCTGAATCTGAATTCTGAATCTGAATTCTGAATCTGAATTCTGAATCTGAATTCTGAATCTGAATTCTGAATCTGAATTCTGAATCTGAATTCTGAATCTGAATTCTGAATCTGAATTCTGAATCTGAATTCTGAATCTGAATTCTGAATCTGAATTCTGAATCTGAATTCTGAATCTGAATTCTGAATCTGAATTCTGAATCTGAATTCTGAATCTGAATTCTGAATCTGAATTCTGAATCTGAATTCTGAATCTGAATTCTGAATCTGAATTCTGAATCTGAATTCTGAATCTGAATTCTGAATCTGAATTCTGAATCTGAATTCTGAATCTGAATTCTGAATCTGAATTCTGAATCTGAATTCTGAATCTGAATTCTGAATCTGAATTCTGAATCTGAATTCTGAATCTGAATTCTGAATCTGAATTCTGAATCTGAATTCTGAATCTGAATTCTGAATCTGAATTCTGAATCTGAATTCTGAATCTGAATTCTGAATCTGAATTCTGAATCTGAATTCTGAATCTGAATTCTGAATCTGAATTCTGAATCTGAATTCTGAATCTGAATTCTGAATCTGAATTCTGAATCTGAATTCTGAATCTGCATTCTGAATCTGAATTCTGAATCTGAATTCTGAATCTGAATTCTGAATCTGAATTCTGAATCTGAATTCTGAATCTGAATTCTGAATCTGAATTCTGAATCTGAATTCTGAATCTGAATTCTGAATCTGAATTCTGAATCTGAATTCTGAATCTGAATTCTGAATCTGAATTCTGAATCTGAATTCTGAATCTGAATTCTGAATCTGAATTCTGAATCTGAATTCTGAATCTGAATTCTGAATCTGAATTCTGAATCTGAATTCTGAATCTGAATTCTGAATCTGAATTCTGAATCTGAATTCTGAATCTGAATTCTGAATCTGAATTCTGAATCTGAATTCTGAATCTGAATTCTGAATCTGAATTCTGAATCTGAATTCTGAATCTGAATTCTGAATCTGAATTCTGAATCTGAATTCTGAATCTGAATTCTGAATCTGAATTCTGAATCTGAATTCTGAATCTGAATTCTGAATCTGAATTCTGAATCTTAATTCTGAATCTGAATTCTGAATCTGAATTATGTATCTGAATTCTGAATCTGAATTCTGAATCTGAATTCTGAATCTGAATTCTGAATCTGAATTCTGAATCTGAATTCTGAATCTGAATTCTGAATCTGAATTCTGAATCTGAATTCTGAATCTGAATTCTGAATCTGAATTCTAAATCTGAATCTGAATCTGAATTCTGAATCTGAATTCTGAATCTGAATTCTGAATCTGAATTCTGAATCTGAATTCTGAATCTGAATTCTGAATCTGAATTCTGAATCTGAATTCTGAATCTGTGTAGTATCGTACCACTGACGACAACCCTGTAGATAGTAGGTACCCCCATGAATACGACACTGTGAATAATAATATCCATGCAGGTGTCTGTGTGTGTGCACAGCGAGCAGCGAGTAACGGCAGCCGAAGCACCGAGGAGGGAGTCTTATTCTGAACGAGCAACGAGTAGGGTGCGGCCTTTACTGGATACTACATTGACGACGAGGATGAAAATGGCGATTGATTTGGTGAGTTGAATAGTAAATATTTTTGAAGAAAATAGAGAGAAAAATTGTGTTGTGAAATGGATCAGTCGCTTAAATGCGGAAAATGTGAAGTCTGATTCCATTCTGCGTGAAAGCAGGGAAGTATTTAGTAATAGAACAGTCGCTTAAATGCGGACGAAAAGTTGGGTCTGTTCTATTCTGCGGGAGAGCAGGAAAAAATGGCTTGCTTAAATGCGGAAAGAAATGACATCGCTTAAATGCGGAAAGAAATGTCATCGCTTAAATGCGGATTGGAAAAAATTGAAGCCTTTTAAGGAGAAATGGAGAAACGTGAATCGCTTAAATGCGGTTGGCCTATAGGCTTGCTTGATTGTTGAGTGATAGAATGACAAGACTCTTCGCAAGGCAGAGTGGCCTGGGTGGAGTGTGTGGTGTTAGATGGAACAGGGAGGAAGCAATGGGCAGTATGTCCCTTAGTAGATTATGCTGGCTCAAGGCTGTCTGTTGAATGAGAATGAGAGAAAAGAGGTAGATATGCAATGATTGCTAGATGATGTTAACTGAAGGAAGAATTTTTCCCAAAAAGACGGAGAATTGACAATGTGGGTGTGAATGTGGAAACATGTTGTTCTGAGATTTGGATGGATTGCTTAGATGGAAATTATGATTTGCCATGCGGTCAATGCTGATGATGTTGATATCGAGCGGCACTAGGCGAGAGGTAACCAATGGGATTGTCAGCATAATGGTGGTGTTTACAGCGGGATATGAAAAAAAGTTTTGTTGTTGTATTGCCGTACACTCTGACTGGGTTTTGTAGTTTCATAAACGATGCGTTTGTTTGGTCTGGCTAAACCATGTTAGTACTAGAAGGAGTAGACAAGGTATTGTTCAACTGTTGTCATGTTGGTAGATTCTTTTGCAAGATGTCTATGGGTCAGATGATGCTAACTGAATTGAATAAAACTTAAGGATTTTTTTTAATAGATGATGATAGATTGCCTTGATTTGCAGTTTGGCACGTCTGCAATGTCTTGATTCATTTTGGTCTGTTGTGCTGCGTTGAACTAGAAACTCACGTAGTATTTCTAAAGTGGTCTATCGGTGTGAACATTTCGGAAAAAGTGTCGCAGGAAAACAGCCAACAGCAGCAAAGGTAGAATATATTCTAAGAGTGGAGGTGCAATTTTTTCAGCGATGGTGGATTATGGTTGAAAATATAATTGCTTAGAGAGACTAGAAATATGTAGAATCCCCTAAGGATGTTGTTTATTTATAGAGAATGTTCCATGGATGTGAGCAAAATAACTGAGCTAAAATAACTAAGCTGTGATGGGGAGCGAATCTGGAATATTTGTATTGGGATTGGCAGTTTTGAAGATCAAAGGCCTTACATGATTCACAATGGAAGCACGATACGTTTGTACGTTATTGAGATTTTATACGGTTTTAGTGTTAGGGTCGTTAAATTTTTGCATGGGTCTATTTTAGATGCAAAAAGTTAAGGGCGTTTTTTTTTCGAAAAATTGGAAAGGACCTGTATAAACAAAAGACAGTCCAATCGATATTGCTGCCAATATGGACGTTGCTAGATCGAGAGGTTCTTGTTCAATATGAGAGACTGTTGAAGAGAATATGGATAACTTACTAGCGACTTATCGTGGACTCGGTGATGTGAAGGTTTTAATGGAATTTGACCGAATACAAATAAATGAAAGATGATTCGTAATTCACAGAGCCTACTTCCAAAGCGAGGCTTGTTCATTCTACGTGTAGAATTAGTATTGTACAAATTGTAAAAGCGGAGGGATGAATCATCCTTCGGGATGAAAATCCAAAGAAAAAGAAAAAAACAAATTGTAAGAACCCGTACTGTATAAAACCGTGCGGAACCAGCAGCGATCGATAGTCTGAAGGGTTGAATGTTAAAGCTTGTGCTATCGACTATTTTGATATTTGATTGAGAGTTGTTGAAGCAAATCACTGCTTGAGGTGATTGTTTGGTAGAAGATAAAAATTGATACGCTTATACACAAAAGGCGTATACCTAAGAAGTGACTGTGGTGTTCTTCAATTTTTTTGTGTGGGTGCTAATTTGAATTCATCACTGTTTGAGGTGTCATCTGAATAAAATAGAAATAAAATGCATGGTTCGGGGAAGGAAGGTGCGGTTTCTGATCGAACGTGAGTTGTGATCCACTTCCACTATCAAATCTTGTTGTTGGAATCTCAAAAAGGCATATGTCTAGGGACTCAAGAATAACGATCATGAAGCAGTTTGTGCGCCCCAATTTGAGACGCCTGTAATAATATCGAGGATGCCTGTTGAAGCAGTCGGAACTGATGAGTTTGGAAGTATCAAATTTGCAATAGCGGAAAAAGTGGAGAGTTAAATGATGCTAGACGGTTCAGATCTCTGCATCCGATGAATATATATCTAAGTGTATGAAATAGAATTATTCGGAAAGAATTGTTCGGTGAAAATCCATACACGACGTATTGTATTTCCTTACTTGACTGCCTTCGACACTATACTAAACCTTTTCAATACTCGCTTTGCTCTGCAAATTGTACGTTAGAAAAAACTAGAGCAACTAGCAGTTGGTATCTAAAAGTTTAAGGTTGGAAGCTGGAATTCCGACTAGTAAACTTGATAAAAAAAAGTTAATACAATGCATTAAGTAGTAGTGGAGTAGAAAACCGTTGAAAAAAAAAGGAATATGAAATTCTTTAATTTTTGACGAAGATATAGATAGAAGGTATTGTATGTGCAGTAAGATCGACATAAAAAGTTGTAAATGAGAAAATTGCTAGTTGCAGATAAAGAAGATGGATAGTTGGAGATTGCAATTCGGAAATTGATTTTAAAACTCAGAAGAATAAAATGAAGTGGGAGATTGGAAGGAAGAAAAAACTTATGTTGATGTTGGTGATGTGAGTTGAGAGCAGAAATTGAGAAATAAAAATCTAAAATATAAATAAAACATTTGAGTAGAAGTTAAAAAAAAATAAGGAGTATCCAGTTGAAAGTTCAACGGCCTGAGCTTCTGTTCGAGATATCATCAGCAAAAATTCGCCAGTTGCAACAAGAACTTATCACTGGGAAACTAAGAATTTGATAGAGCGTCATCAAGTGAACTACTTTCATAAAGTGAATCATTGTTCTGAAAACAATTCAAAAAGGGAAAGTAGATGTAGTATCGTACCACTGACGACAACCCTGTAGATAGTAGGGACCCCCATACGACACTGTGAATAATAATATCCATGCAGGTGTCTGTGTGTGTGCACAGCGAGCAGCGAGTAACGGCAGCCGAAGCACCGAGGAGGGAGTCTTATTCTGAACGAGCAACGAGTAGGGTGCGGCCTTTACTGGTGAATCTGAATTCTGAATCTGAATTCTGAATCTGAATTCTTTCTGAATGTGAATTCTGAATCTGAATTCTGAATCTGAATTCTGAATCTGAATTCTGAATCTGAATTCTGAATCTGAATTCTGAATCTGAATTCTGAATCTGAATTCTGAATCTGAATTCTGAATCTGAATTCTGAATCTGAATTCTGAATCTGAATTCTGAATCTGAATTCTGAATCTGAATTCTGAATCTGAATTCTGAATCTGAATTCTGAATCTGAATTCTGAATCTGAATTCTGAATCTGAATTCTGAATCTGAATTCTGAATCTGAATTCTGAATCTGAATTCTGAATCTGAATTCTGAATCTGAATTCTGAATCTGAATTCTGAATCTGAATTCTGAATCTGAATTCTGAATCTGAATTCTGAATCTGAATTCTGAATCTGAATTCAGAATCTGAATTCTGAATCTGAATTCTGAATCTGAATTCTGAATCTGAATTCTGAATCTGAATTCTGAATCTGAATTCTGAATCTGAATTCTGAATCTGAATTCTAAATCTGAATTCTAAATCTGAATTCTGAATCTGAATTCTGAATCTGAATTCTGAATCTGAATTCTGAATCTGAATTCTGAATCTGAATTCTGAATCTGAATTCTGAATCTGAATTCTGAATCTGATTCTGAATCTGAATTCTGAATCTGAATTCTGAATCTGAATTCTGAATCTGAATTCTGAATCTGAATTCTGAATCTGAATTCTGAATCTGAATTCTGAATCTGAATTCTGAATTCTGAATCTGAATTCTGAATCTGAATTCTGAATCTGAATTCTGAATCTGAATTCTATAATCGTTGAATGTCGATGATAAAAATTATATAAAAATATCATCAGAATAAGATTTTTTTTTAACAAAATGATAGAAAAAACTAAAAATCTAAAATTTTAAATTAGTAATCGATTTTAATGTTTGATTTAAATTTTGAATTAAGACCATTTAGCAAAGTCTAAATAAGTTTTTTTTTCAATCGAAAACTGAGGGATATTTCGGAAAATAAAATCGATTTAATACCCTTATTAACACGACACTTAACCATTTATTACTATTATTAATACTTGCATCAATATCATAATCATTTGCTTGCTTGAGCATGATTCTATTAAGCTTACAGACCAAAGTAGAAGTAGGCATCATATTACACTAACTATCACTTATACAGTTGAGTCCATTAGCGCTGTTTTGTCAGAATTCGATTTTTTGTTTATTTGTTTGATTTTCAATTTTTCTACATTGTACAGCGTACGATTATGTTTTTATTTAACAGAACACATTTTGTTTGATTTGTTCACAAACACAATCAACTAAACTAACGACCTAATAGCTTTTGTTTTCCGTATGACTTTTTAACTTAAGACATCCAAATTAAGCTTTTCAATATGTTTGTATTTTTTCTTCTAATTCTTAAAGAAAAAAACTTTTAGCACATCAATCAATGTGCTTTTATTGTCTCTCTTAAACAGTTTTTATCGACTAAGAAATCGATCTCCTCTAACTAGAGGAGCTAAGAGATTATATGATTTCAAGCTTCCTGGAGAAACTTTTCTAACGCCACTGGGATGAGAGACTCCGAATAATTTTAAGAAAAGTAAACGATTTCAGAAGGACACAGTCTTGAGTATAGTTGTTGCTGGATTAGACGGAGGCCCAGTTTGGGCGCCACCCTATTTGTAGTAGGTCGTCTGTACTGGCCGGGTGCTGGACGAAGTGTAGGTGCTCATTGGTATGCTGGGTTGACCCTTGGAAGCCGGTATCGACGGTGCAGGTCCTCCGCTTCCGGTTCCGGCCGGTCCAACCAGGCTGCTGCTAATGCCGTACATCTGATCGGCGCCCGTCGGAGCGTAATCCACGTCGTAGTAGATTCCGGACTGCGGAGTGTAGAGAAGGAGTTTTATATATTTGAATTCTTGAGGAAACAACTTCCCGAAAGTGGGTATTATTCTTTGAGCGTGAATACACGATTTGTGAAAATTAGCTAACTTTCGTTAAAAAAAGGCTTTTTGAACCTGGGGCGTTACTCACCGTTACGCTGGCGTTGCTTCGACTTTTCGGTCGCGGCACGTTAAAGTTCCGCCCGAGCAGATCTGCTCGGTCCTCCTCTTCGCTGGAGCTCGAATTCTCCAGGGTCCGCATGCCGTTACGTCCGATGCCAAGGGACCTGTCGAGGATAGGAAATCTTTTGTCAGTGTAAAGATGTTGAGGTTCTTTAGACCTTTAGGATGAGTTTTCAAAAGGGTAAACATCAAATTACGGACCTGGGTAACGGAACCGGTGGCAACGTGCCGGCATGCATCGGGGGCAATGTTCCGTGCATGCTCAGGGTGCTTAGCGTTCCCATCTGCCGGCCGGGATATCCAAACATGGCTGACGCTGGCCGGGGAGGGGCTATTGGTTCTGCCTGCTCATGGAAGTTATAAAATAATGTTAATAAAGGTCATAATCCAAAACTAGGTTAGGGTTCAAAAAGTTTACCGCGTAATGATTGGCCTGGGCCATCACATCAGCAATCTGGGCCCAACGCATCCGATCTTCCAGGGTGACCTGGTACGGTGCTTGACCCATGACCGGAGTTTTGACTTGAGCACCACCCATGTAACCGAAAACGGGACTTCCCATGGCGTTTTTGTGCTCACGCTGCCATTTGCGGCTAAAATAAACAATAGACATTTAGAGACTAATCTCTCCGTTTAAAGTAAAATGTCAACATTACCTCCACATGATCAAACAGATCAACGTCAAAACTATGATCACGACAGCGGCCACGGAAGCTCCTACGGCCACGCCCAAAACTTCACCGTCAATCTCGCACTGGGCTCCGTAATAGCTGCCGACGCACTTGCAGACCTGCTTGTTATTAGCGTTATCGAACATACAGCTGCCTCGATTGTTACAGTACGAATCCGGACAGGAAAGACACTCTCTTCCAGCCCTTTGAGGTTGATCTGCCCATGGGTCCCGATACCCAAAGTTACACTCGCATCGGAACGTTCCAAACAGATTAGAGCAGCTGGCCTCCTCATCGCAATCGTTCAGCTCCTCCGAGGTACATTCGTCTACATCCTGAACACTGGAGACCGCCCCAGTTGGACTGTCCACATAAAGCGCCGAGTTACCGATGTTGTTGTTCCTCCGGTGCAAAACTCCCAACAGGTGGCGCTGGATGTCCGACTTCAGTTGAGGCCTCAGCGTTTCCGCATTTTCGTCCAAACTTATCGTGTAGTTCACGAAAACCCCTTTAATACCGCTGGCCGCCGGATTGGTCGTGTAGACGGAATTCACCCGTGCGTCCATAAATTCGTCCGAAAATGGTGTCATCGACATCGCCGAGTCCATCTGCCGGGCGCGCAGATTTCCCCCGATGAGCACAGGTTTTCACGCACATTTATGGAAAGAGAAATGGAATGGAGTGGAGAGAGAGAGAAATAACATTAATTCAAGTAAATAGAGACGCGATCGAGTTTTCATCAATTTAGCCAAGATTTGTATCGGTGCTGGGATGGACTGGCCATTATCGGGCAGTTGGTAACTACACATGGGAGAAAATAAGCGATTTGCCAAACGAAACGAAGTCGAATCAATTTGGGATCACCAATATGTGATACTTGTCAGGTACAAATCACTATTAATCATATTTTGTTTGAATGTGAGGTTTACTCAGAGAGTAGGATAAAATATAAGATAAGCCAGGAGAATTTCATGTATGGTGATGTGAGTAGGACAAAATTACTAATTGATTTTTTAAATGAAACCAAACTCATTGAAAAATTGTAATCATAGTGTAAAATAACAATTAGTTTTAAGAAGGGTGAAAACTTATGTTACATACCCTCGTTAAATAAATGTACAAAAAAAAAAATCAATTTGGGATTCCGCTGAGGTAAACATGCAGTTGATTGAAAGAAGGCTCGCAGTATGATTAAGTATAATTTTGCATCTCAGATCTAAAACTAAGACTAAAAACCTTTAATTATATCTTCCAAGAAAGAAGGAATACAGGCCAAGCATTTCGAATTCACCGAAACATCAAAACAGATTGAATTTGACAATTTTGACAATTTTGACATTTTTGACAATTTTGACAATTTTGACAATTTTGACAATTTTGACAATTTTGACAATTTTGACAATTTTGACAATTTTGACAATTTTGACAATTTTGACAATTTTGACAATTTTGACAATTTTGACAATTTTGACAATTTTGACAATTTTGACAATTTTGACAATTTTGACAATTTTGACAATTTTGACAATTTTAACAATTTTGACAATTTTGACAATTTTGACAATTTTGACAATTTTGACAATTTTGACAATTTTGACAATTTTGACAATTTTGACAATTTTGACAATTTTGACAATTTTGACAATTTTGACAATTTTGACAATTTTGACAATTTTGACAATTTTGACAATTTTGACAATTTTGACAATTTTGACAATTTTGACAATTTTGACAATTTTGACAATTTTGACAATTTTGACAATTTTGACAATTTTGACAATTTTGACAATCTTGTCAATTTTGTCAATTTTGACAATTTTGACAATTTTGACAATTTTGACAATTTTGACAATTTTGACAATTTTGTCAATTTTGACAATTTTGACAATTTTGACAATTTTGACAATTTTGACAATTTTGACAATTTTGACAATTTTGACAATTTTGACAATTTTGTCAATTTTGACAATTTTGACAATTTTGACAATTTTGACAATTTTGACAATTTTGACAATTTTGACAATTTTGACAATTTTGACAATTTTGACAATTTTGACAATTTTGACAATCTTGTCAATTTTGTCAATTTTGACAATTTTGACAATTTTGACAATTTTGACAATTTTGACAATTTTGACAATTTTGACAATTTTGACAATCTTGTCAATTTTGTCAATTTTGACAATTTTGACAATTTTGACAATTTTGACAATTTTGACAATTTTGACAATTTTGACAATTTTGTCAATTTTGACAATTTTGACAATTTTGACAATTTTGACAATTTTGACAATTTTGACAATTTTGACAATTTTGACAATTTTGTCAATTTTGACAATTTTGACAATTTTGACAATTTTGACAATTTTGACAATTTTGACAATTTTGACAATTTTGACAATTTTGACAATTTTGACAATTTTGACAATTTTGACAATTTTGACAATTTTGACAATTTTGACAATTTTGACAATTTTGATAATTTTGACAATTTTGACAATTTTGACAGTTTTGACAATTTTGACAATTTTGACAATTTTGACAATTTTGACAATTTTGACAATTTTGACAATTTTGACAATTTTGACAATTTTGACAATTTTGACAATTTTGACAATTTTGACAATTTTGACAATTTTGACAATTTTGACAATTTTGACAATTTTGACAATTTTGACAATTTTGACAATTTTGACAATTTTGACAATTTTGACAATTTTGACAATTTTGACAATTTTGACAATTTTGATAATTTTGACAATTTTGACAATTTTGACAATTTTGACAATTTTGACAATTTTGACAATTTTGACAATTTTGACAATTTTGACAATTTTGACAATTTTGACAATTTTGACAATTTTGACAATCTTGTCAATTTTGTCAATTTTGACAATTTTGACAATTTTGACAATTTTGACAATTTTGACAATTTTGACAATTTTGTCAATTTTGACAATTTTGACAATTTTGACAATTTTGACAATTTTGACAATTTTGACAATTTTGACAATTTTGACAATTTTGTCAATTTTGACAATTTTGACAATTTTGACAATTTTGACAATTTTGACAATTTTGACAATTTTGACAATTTTGACAATTTTGACAATTTTGACAATTTTGACAATTTTGACAATTTTGACAATTTTGACAATTTTGACAATTTTGACAATTTTGACAATTTTGACAATTTTGACAATTTTGACAATTTTGATAATTTTGACAATTTTGACAATTTTGACAGTTTTGACAATTTTGACAATTTTGACAATTTTGACAAATTTGACAATTTTGACAATTTTGACAATTTTGACAATTTTGACAATTTTGACAATTTTGACAATTTTGACAATTTTGACAATTTTGACAATTTTGACAATTTTGACAATTTTGACAATTTTGACAATTTTGACAATTTTGACAATTTTGACAATTTTGACAATTTTGACAATTTTGACAATTTTGACAATTTTGACAATTTTGACAATTTTGACAATTTTGACAATTTTGACAATTTTGACAATTTTGACAATTTTGACAATTTTGACAATTTTGATAATATGACAATTTTGTTAATTTTGACAATTTTGACAATTTTGACAATTTTGACAATTTTGACAATTTTGACAATTTTGACAATTTTGACAATTTTGACAATTTTGACAATTTTGACAATTTTGACAATTTTGACAATTTTGACAATTTTGACAATTTTGACAATTTTGACAATTTTGACAATTTTGACAATTTTGACAATTTTGACAATTGTCAGTTTTTGTTAATTTTTAAAATATTATTTTATAGATAATTTTTAACATTGTTATTGTGTTGTGAGATTGATATCCATCTATTTCAACACAATTGAAACAATTTTCAATTCGCAAATGTAATAAAATTCAAATCTTACCGCTCGCACCGCCTCATAGCTGAGCTGCTGGAACTTCTCACTGTCCCGGTTGGCCAGCACACTGTCCCACACAATTCGCCGCTCGTAGATCTTGTCAACCCGCATCGATAGCATCAGGGATACGATCCTTCGACAGGGTTCCCGATGCTTACGACGGGCATAGCCCGGTCGACAGTGACAGCTGGATACGCCATTTTCCGTTTTGCAACGCTCATTTTGGGCCTGATCACAGGTCGAGTCGTCCCCAACGATGCAGGTATCGATTCGAACCGGAGGCAGGGGGTATTTGGGACGGTGTTGTTGAGGTCGATGTTGCATCGGGGAGTTTTGTTTGTTGCTAGGGTTGTTCGTTTTCGGTGGAGGTTCCGTTTCGGCTACGGCTTGACCGATTCCGGTTACTCCGGGTTGCAGGGTTTGTTTCGTTGGCCGGGTGAGGGGTTCGGTGGTTGTTGTGGTCGGGATGATTTGAACGGGCGGTTGTTGGGTTGTGGTTTTTGATTCACCGAACAGATCGATGTAGGACCGTTTGCCGTCGATCGAGACGAAGCCGTCGTTGCCGTTGGCCGTCAGGATGATGCTGGCATCGTCTGGATCGTTGGGTTGATTTTGCGGGGGTCGGTTGTAGTAGGGGTTGATTTTGACGGTTTGCTGGGATCCGGAACCTGCCGGACCCTGGATGGCCGAGAGGGTGACGTCGAAGATTTCGCCGTAGTTTGGCGGGAGCTGGGGCCGAGTCTGGATGTCTGGTGCCTGCATGTAGGGGTTCTGGGTTCGGATGGGATTCTTGTTGCCACCGGGTTTAAAATCGGGGTCGTCTAGAACAAGACCCGGACGTGGATGGAACCGGTAGTCGGTGGTGGTTTTGGTTAGTGCCGGTGTAGGGGTTGAGGAAGAGGACGATGGTGTTGTGGTGATTTGTTCTGGTTTGTGGTTTGGTGCCATGGTTGTTGTCGTTGATGAAGAACTGATCACAGTCGAGGTGGTGGTTGTTGAGGAAGTTGATGAAGATGTGGTTGAAGTCATGGTTTTGGTAGGAGTTATCAGTTCCTTGGTGGTGATGAAAGATTCTCCACTTATTGATGGTTCCAGCGAGTAGCTGGCCGTTGAACCAGAATCCGAGGGCAAGTACTCGATTGAGTTGATTTCGTAGACGCTGGGAACTTCGGTTTGGAACTGTTCCGAGGATGTGGTCGTACTGATTTCGATCGGAGTTTCGGAGCTGCTCGTTGGAGTATCGATGGTGTATTTGACCTCGGGCGCAGGTTTTCTTGGCTTTTCACTTTTTCGTGGAGGTTTCGTCACTTCCTTGTTTTCGCTGATCGGAATTTCGGTAATGATCTCGTGATTGTCGGTTTCGGTTGTTGTTTTCGTATCGGACTCTTCCTGGTACTTCTCCGTAGTTGTGGTTGTAGTTTCACTCTGAAGAATGTTGTCATTCGTCGTAACGGGGTGGTTGGCAGGATCGCTTTCTGGCTTTCCGTATTCCACATTCGTGGGATAAGGTTTGTAAGGAGGCATCGGGCGTCGATTGGGTGAAATAGGAGGTCGAGGCTTAGGTCTCTGCCATGGAGGCCTGTTTTGCGATACAAATCCTGGCCTAAAGGTCTGTTGCATCGAAGGAACGATCTGCTCCGGAATAGGAACCCCTGTTATGAAAGGCCTCACTGGAGTTTCAGGTCTTTCGAAATTGTAAGGCGGTCTTGATGAAGTAGTTTGTTCATTTTCGAAATCATTTGGCGCAGGATTGGCATCCGAAATGCGGGGAGGCCCTCGATTATTGATTCGAGTAGCCGAATATCTCCTCGTAGGCTGAGTATTGGCATGAACATTCACATTACCATTCAGCAACTTCACAATCCCAGTTATAATATCCTGAATATCCGGATTCGAATTCTGCCGCCCGTTGTGCAGATTATTGGCCATTATAAAAGGCGGGGTATTTGGCGACTTTCCAGTCAAGTTCATCGCCACGTTCTTATTGTACTGGAAGGAATCATCCAGTAGATCTTTCCCACTTCGCTGCTTCACCAATGCGGCAGAAGGTTTCACATCCTGATCTACCTCATTGTGATTGTCGAAAATCAGAAAATCTTTGCCGCGCCCCTCGACATTGTTCAGTATGGGCAAGGCCGATCGTTTCGATTTGCTTGCGCTTGTGTCGTTTTCGCAATCCGCGTTTGCATCCGAGCAAATTGCAGCCGCGAAATGCGCCGTAACGAGCAAACCCATCAAGCTGCAAACGTACGCCCGATGAATGAGCATGGCCAGGCGAAACTGTTTGGATGACATTTTCTATTTATATGTTTCTTGTTGTTTGACTTAAAGAGTATGTGTGTTCGAAAGATTGCAAAATTCCTTCCTTCTCTTTTGTTTTAAGGCTGATTTTACTTTCATTCAACGACGAGGAACTTCCTTTTGACTCGTTTCGTTTCGACTTGAGCGCGAAATCTCAATTGTGAAACAATTTCACACTTTAATCGTCGCGTTAATTTGTCTTATTGTGTCTTAGAGCAGTGATTTTAATCTTGTTTTCTTTAATTTTATTTTTTCTTTACGTGTTGTTTTTTTTTGGTTTGATGGCAATTTTTGTGTTTTACTTCTTAGTAGTTAGCGTGTGGCTACGCTTCGCCGACGCGTCGTTGATGACGGTAATCAGTGATGGCGGCAATAATTGATGCAGACAACTTGGCGATGGCTCAGCCGGGTGCTTTTTTCGCTGAAGAAGTTTCTTTGTTTCCTACTGTTACTCTGCCAGGATGCTGCCGGATGATCATCTTCCGAAGATTTCATTTGGAACGGAAAAGCAATTTCGAACAAGGCTTGGATCCTGAAATGAAAAAGAAAGCGAAAACTTCTATCAGAACTGATGAACGATTCTTCAAATTAGAAAAATATGATTAATGTCTTTCATAATTGTACCCCAAATAGTCGAGAGACTTCAATGCTGGTTAACGTAGCTTAAGCGATGAACCTCAAAGTTTCTATTCCCTATTCGATTTCTCATCCATCCACATTTCATCGCCCATGTCCGGGTAAACAATTAAAAAATATCAAAACTCCATGCCCTAGGGCAAGGTACGGTAGCCTCAGTCATCCGTATCTCCGAGGGTATGTCTTCAATGGCCGTTCCTTGCCATGACGGACATTTCCAAAGACGAGACTCATAGACGGATTGATCAAACTAATCTCAGTTGGTAGTCGTCGTGCGCCATGTTCAGTGTTCATGCATGCATGCATGAATGATCGATTGGTTCGAATCAATGGCCACTGGCTGGAGGCCGGGAGGCCCGAAGAAACCATTTCTCTTCGCTCTGAATCTGCTCTGGTTATGGTGCCTCGATCGGGGGAGAAATTTCTTCGTATGTTGCTTGTGTTTTGTGTCATTTATTTTTCGTTAAACAATTCCACAAGTGGGAAAGTTTTTTTTTTCTTCCCCATCCCCTCCTCTTTTGACCACACGTGACGTGACAGTTGAGTAACATCATCGAGAGCTCACGCATTTTTTAGAGCGGCAAAACGTGAGCCCGCCGGGGTCAATAACTGAGATGAGTGCGGAAGGAATGTTTTAATTACCGACTTGGAATGTTCAGCTAATTACAAGGTTTAAATCACAATTCAAATGAAATCGTATTATGCGAACTAATGATGCTTGAATTTGGTTTAATTGTGACCATTTTAATGTGTGATTGATTGATTGTAGATTCATTATTGTTTTTTTTTTTATTTTAAGGAGCTTTGTTTTTGATGGCTTTTTGTGAAAAAAAAATCATATACCTACTCTCATTACTTTTGTTGGTTAATTTTACAGTCAAAAAATCGCTGTCAATTTTTAAAACGATTTATTCAGTCCTCATTTAGTGCAACGAGTTTTTATTTCAAATGGAAGTTTTCATGGAAAATCGAAATTTGTCATTCCAAATTCATCAGCAGTTATACTGAAAATCCAACAAATTAGCAGTGTTCGGCATCCTAATTGAAAAATTAGCAGCGCTAATTAAATCGCTAACTCATTCAAATCTAGCGATCGCTAATTAAAACCGCTAAATGAGCGGAAAAAGTTATCGCTTCAAGCTCAAAGCGCTAATCGCTAATCGCTAACTGTTGATGAACAATAACGTAAACAGGATGGTAACAGCATGGATTATGGTTGTATCTCAATTCGTTTGCTCAAATACTTTACAAACATAGTGCAGATTGTTTATTGTGCCCAGTCTGTAGAAAAATCTTTAACCAGGTTTCAGTTTTTTTTTCAAACTTTCAAAATAGTATAATGCAAAATTCTCATGATAGAAGCATTACCAAACGTGTATCTAAAAAATTTCAACATTTCAACAAATCACCACATGTGGACGACCATGCTTAAGTCATGTAAAATATTGATCAAGTATGCCGTTTACTGTACTTTTGCAAGCAAAAAACAGTTTCTAAAAATTGACCTTCTAGCTTTGAATTATATAAATGATGTTTAAAATAGTTTAATACTGTTTAACAATATTTATTGAATTGTTTGTCTGAGAATGTTGAGAAAAGAAAAGTTAATCTGTATGAGGCACTCTGCCCTGAGACCATTCGAAGTGACCATTTCACTTGGAGCGCATATTGGTGTAAGAATGATGCCCGATGTCTCCTTCACTTGTCAAATGAAAAAAAGTCTACTTCTATCAGTAATAATTTGTAAATTTGAAACAAGTAAATGGAAGTTAGCGTTCTTAATTTAGCGGAACCAAAAAATAGCGGAACTTTTCAATTCGCAAGCTCAATCAAAATTTAGCGGCAAAATTAAACCGCTAACAAAAAGTTATCGGACTAACTAGCGATTAGCGTTTTAGCGTTTTTGTGCCGAACACTGCAAATTAGCATCAAGTGATAGTATTTTTTCGGCAGTAACATTTATTAAAATGAATTACGAAAAAACTGGTAACACAATAAAGATATTCAATATAAAAAATCATAGTCAAAAACCAGTCAAGTGTAAAGATATGATTGTGATTGATATGCAGTTTAAGTAAAAAACTTAAATTCGGCTTGAGAATATTGAGACAACAATTTCAGCCTCGGACTCTGAGCAATGGTTCTTTGAAATATGGAATCAAAATTTCCAAATGACTTCGAAAATTGAAATTTTTAAAATTTATAACTGAACATGAAAACTGAATCAGGAATCAACCAGATTGAACTGTTCCAATTATTTATTTGTATGCAAGTGTACTGAAAAGTTATCAAAACGTTTAAATTCGACCCCAGATTTTAAACTTTGTGAGACCGCTTTCCTGAATTTCAGTTTTTTTTAAAATAAAAAATTCGTTAGTTTTATTTATAAGATTATAGATACTAAACATTCGGATTGAAAGATGAATGTTAAAATGAACACATAATATTGACAAAATTGACAAAATTGAAAAAATTGAAAAAATTGAAAAAAAAACAAAATTGACAAAATTGACAAAATTGACAAAATTGACAAAATTGACAAAATTGACAAAATTGACAAAATTGACAAAATTGTCAAAATTGTCAAAATTGTCAAAATTGTCAAAATTGTCAAAATTGTCAAAATTGTCAAAATTGTCAAAATTGTCAAAATTGTCAAAATTGTCAAAATTGTCAAAATTGTCAAAATTGTCAAAATTGTCAAAATTGTCAAAAAGTTAAAATTGTCAAAATTGTCAAAATTGTCAAAATTGTCAAAATTGTCAAAATTGTCAAAATTGTCAAAATTGTCAAAATTGTCAAAATTGTCAAAATTGTCAAAATTGTCAAAATTGTCAAAATTGTCAAAATTGTCAAAATTGTCAAAATTGTCAAAATTGTGAAAATTGTCAAAATTGTGAAAATTGTCAAAATTGTGAAAATTGTCAAAATTGTCAAAATTGTCAAAATTGTCAAAATTGTCAAAATTATCAAAATTGTCAAAATTGTCAAAATTGTCAAAATTGTCAAAATTGTCAAAATTGTCAAAATTGTCAAAATTGTCAAAATTGTCAAAATTGTCAAAATTGTCAAAATTGTCAAAATTGTCAAAATTGTCAAAATTGTCAAAATTGTCAAAATTGTCAAAATTGTCAAAATTGTCAAAATTGTCAAAATTGTCAAAATTGTCAAAATTGTCAAAATTGTCAAAATTGTCAAAATTGTCAAAATTGTCAAAATTGTCAAAATTGTCAAAATTGTCAAAATTGTCAAAATTGTCAAAATTGTCAAAATTGTCAAAATTGTCAAAATTGTCAAAATTGTCAAAATTGTCAAAATTGTCAAAATTGTCAAAATTGTCAAAATTGTCAAAATTGTCAAAATTGTCAAAAAGTTAAAATTGTCAAAATTGTCAAAATTGTCAAAATTGTCAAAATTGTCAAAATTGTCAAAATTGTCAAAATTGTCAAAATTGTCAAAATTGTCAAAATTTTCAAAATTGTCAAAATTGTCAAAATTGTCAAAATTGTCAAAATTGTCAAAATTGTCAAAATTGTCAAAATTGTCAAAATTATCTAAATTGTCAAAATTGTCGAAATTGTCAAAATTGTCAAAATTGTCAAAATTGTCAAAATTGTCAAAATTATCAAAATTGTCAAAATTGTCAAAATTGTCAAAATTGTCAAAATTGTCAAAATTGTCAAAAACGTCAAAATTGTCAAAATTGTCAAAATTGTCAAAATTGTCAAAATTGTCAAAATTGTCAAAATTGTCAAAATTGTCAAAATTGTCAAAATTGTCAAAATTGTCAAAATTGTCAAAATTGTCAAAATTGTCAAAATTGTCAAAATTGTCAAAATTGTCAAAATTGTCAAAATTGTCAAAATTGTCAAAATTGTCAAAATTGTCAAAATTGTCAAAATTGTCAAAATTGTCAAAATTGTCAAAATTGTCAAAAACGTCAAAATTGTCAAAATTGTCAAAATTGTCAAAATTGTCAAAATTGTCAAAATTGTCAAAATTGTCAAAATTGTCAAAATTGTTAAAATTGTTAAAATTGTCAAAATTGTCGAAATTGTCAAAATTGTCAAAATTGTCAAAATTGTCAAAATTGTGAAAATTGTCAAAATTGTGAAAATTGTGAAAATTGTCAAAATTGTGAAAATTGTCAAAATTGTCGAAATTGTCAAAATTGTCAAAATTGTCAAAATTGTCAAAATTATCAAAATTGTCAAAATTGTCAAAATTGTCAAAATTGTCAAAATTGTCAAAATTGTAAAAATTGTAAAAATTGTAAAAATTGTAAAAATTGTCAAAATTGTCAAAATTGTCAAAATTGTCAAAATTGTCAAAATTGTCAAAATTGTCAAAATTGTCAAAATTGTCAAAATTGTCAAAATTGTCAAAATTGTCAAAATTGTCAAAATTGTCAAAATTGTCAAAATTGTCAAAATTGTCAAAATTGTCAAAATTGTCAAAATTGTCAAAATTGTCAAAATTGTCAAAATTGTCAAAATTGTCAAAATTGTCAAAATTGTCAAAATTGTCAAAATTGTCAAAATTGTCAAAATTGTCAAAATTGTCAAAATTGTCAAAATTGTCAAAATTGTCAAAATTGTCAAAATTGTCAAAATTGTCAAAATTGTCAAAATTGTCAAAATTGTCAAAATTGTCAAAATTGTCAAAATTGTCAAAATTGTCAAAATTGTCAAAATTGTCAAAATTGTCAAAATTGTCAAAATTGTCAAAATTGTCAAAATTGTCAAAATTGTCAAAATTGTCAAAATTGTCAAAATTTATGATTGTCAATGATTTGTCAATGAAGATTTTTGTTGACAAATTTGTTGTGATGTGCTTATTTTTGAGATCTCGGAATTTTTAAGAGGTTTTTCTCCTTCGCCATCGAAACTTTCGCAAATCAAGGTCAAATATTTATCGGTTTCGGATCGCGATCCGCCAGTTTGACCCTAAAACATCAAACAATCACCCCTTCACAGTGGTGAATCGCCATTATCAGCTGGCTGTCACCATACTTAGCTTTGCGGTGCGTTCGCCGCAATGTGTCACGCGCGTCGCGCCACAGCAATTGCACAATTCCAAGTTTGCCATATCGAATCGTGGCGTAAGTGAGCAACCAGCAGCTTTTTTTCGGTGTCTCGTATGAGGGACACACTATTAAAGCTAGCGATAATTTTTTGTCCTACAATTTCAGCAATAACAACAACAGTAACGACAATAAGCAACTTCACTTCATACTACATTTCATCGATGACTTAATAATCGCTTGGGCCGTACGCAGGAGGTACATGAACCCGTGTTCGATAATTTTGTCATCGCTTTTTGCCACCAGTTGCGGTTTGAAACCTACTTAGGTACTTATTTGGAAGTGCCGGAGAAATTTTTATTCGCATGTTTCATAATAGGACCGGATGAATCATTTGCTGCGGATTGTTAGATTCGAACAAGGAAGTTCGATCAAGAAAAAGTTGCATGTCATTGGAATAACTTTTCAAAGATAACCACCACAAAAATTTAAAAAAAACCACGAGGAATGATGTAAACAATAAAGATTCCAAAACTGTGAATTCCTAATTCTATTCTCTAAATAACAAATTCTGTAAAATGATGTGTAATTTGCTAATTTTTCTTCTGTCTGAAGTTCATGATACTCTAGGAAACATTAATTCATACATAATCGTGAAAATCACTGGTCGTTTGAATCCGGATCAAGAATGATGAATGCAATCTTTTTAATCATCCGTAGAGACTCAACGTCCAACTTCAAAACGGAACCATAAGATGACGTTCGTACGCGTTTGGTTGAAATTTCGTTCGGTTGTTTTTTCTTCATCTGAACAGATCCGTCTTCTGCTCTGTGCTTATGGCCTGTGTGGAGGGGTCTCCATTTTTTTTTCATTTTCTTGACGGAGGGAAAATCCACTACCCTTGGACTCGTATAACTGCGATGAATCGTCAACAAAGCGAAGCGGACCCACGAAAGACTAACACGGATCCATACAATATTTATGCTACCTTGTGCTCGACTGGAAAAAAACTGAGTCAGTCAGCTGAGTTGAGTTAAAAACCCGGCAAGTGCGGAGTTTTGCGTAACAAATTGCAACCGCTGCCTGTCCGCCTTTGTCTATGCAATCATTTGTTTGTTGCCGAGTTTGTTTTGTTTGTTTAGGTGTGTGGTTAGTCATAGGTTATTAAGGCTCTCTTGAATACAAATCAGTGACAATGTTGGAGCAATTATGATGCACTTATGCCACCTTGCGTAAAGTGTAGCTAGACTTTTTTTTATTCGAGTTTTATCTGCACTCACCTGAACGATTTTTTTTGTCGATTGAGAAGGATTTTTAAGCTTGTTGAAAACATTATGCAAAGTCCGAGAAGATGATAATGTTGAAATTTAAATTTATAATACTTTAAATGGAATGAGTTCTGGATACCGATAAAACTTTGAAATTTTCAATGAATTTCACAAGGGTACAGCATTTTGGTGTCTATGATTCAATAACTGATTTTGTAAGAACAATTAGAATTAGAATAGGGAGACCTCAATCTGTCTGATCATCAGGACGTCAAGTAATCAGGCTACTAAGCCAATTGGTCTTCAGATCATCAGAACATGAGTGTCAACTATCTGTCGCACCGTCAAGTCGTCAGACGGTCAAGATAACAAGTGATCAAGTTGTTAAGTGATCAATCATCAAGTCATCATCCCTTGAAGTCTTCGATAGCCTGAGGCAACCAGATCGTCGAGTGATTAGACCATCAGATTATCAGACCCTCATTTTCGACAGATCTTGAAGTCTGCCCGATAGGTCAACTTAGTATCAAGTTATGTTTTGGTAGTTTTTTTTTAAGGTGGTTGAATTTATGAGAAAAGATTAAATAAATTAATTCCTAGCTTAAAAATTGTGTGAAACCCGAACCAATATAAGAACGGAACAATATATATCATTCTTACTAATGGATGGTAATTTAAATTTTGACTCACAGATGAAAAAAAATCTTCAATCAGTTCTGTGCGAAAAAAAAAAAACAAAATAGGATTGTGCGAACGCAATTACACCTTCTAATCGACAGGTCTTCGCAGCAACCAATTATTCTCAAGAGAGCCCATTGAGAAATTGATGCTTTGCCACAAGCTAATGATGTTTGCATCTTTTGTTTTCCTTCCTTTTTCTCTGTCTTTCTCTGTTTACCTATCTTTAACGGAGAAATTCTTCTAGCAGTAATTCATTCAAAAATGATTCCAGTGCTGGTGGTGAACGTGGAACTATTAAATCCAGAAACACTTCAATTATCAGCTATTTTCGGCGCATTTTCGAATTAATTCTACCCGGCTCGAATCATCCAATTTTCGGAACCAATTTTGGCTTTTGGCTTAACAGTTTGCATACAGCTCTGTTCTAATAACCTAATTTTAGGCAGTTATAAAGAATACTTTCACTTTTTGTTTCCCAGAATCTTGGAGATAACGGATGAATTCTTGAAACTGGAATTAATTATTAGCATTAGATGTGTGGGTTTGTAATTGAAATGCATCAAGGAAAACGTTTGAAAAGTTTAAAGTCTCATCTGTAGTATCAATCTTTAATAGAAAACAGAAAACTTGTATAAATCTTGGAAAATGATGAACTTGCGTTCCACTTTTTTTTTCAACGTTGTATCTAATACAAAGAACATGCTGTGCAGTAGACTGGCCCAAATTTGTATGGGATGATTTTTTCAACTTTTTTTCAACGCGGCACCCCCTAGGTTGGTGCATTTAGGTGAAAAAATGACTTTCTGAAAGTTTCAGGTCATTTGGAAGAAGCACGAGCTGGCGCAAAGGACTTGAAATTTGTATGGAGATTTTCGGCAAATTGTATGAAAAATCGACATACTTTCACTCGTTGTGTTCTAAAGTATTTTTCCAGTATGCTAGAAAGCTCAGAATTTCAGGAATTGTAATTCAAACAATGACAAACAAGTTTGTAAAAGATTGTGACGCGATACGAGTTGACTGTGATGAGTTATCCGCAATTGAATGTGTGACTTTTTTCGCATTTCATTGATATATCGTGAACGGTGTATGGGCTAATAATCGCACTATCTTGATCGCGTCGTCGCACAATGCAGCAGTTTATAGTTTTTCAAACCATTCTTTCATTTTTGCAAAGATATTCATTATAAAATAAGCTACAACTTTGCCGAAGACACAAACTTTCTATCTGTAATTCTCATTGTGTGACAATGCGATCAAGTTAGTACTATAAATCCACCTATGCACCGTTCACGATATATCGATAAAATGAGAAAAAAATCACACATTCAATTGCGTATAACTCATGACAGTCGACTCGTATCGCGTCACAATCTTCAACAAACTTGTTTGTCATTGTTTGAACTACAATTCCTGAAATTCTGAGCTTTCTAGCATACTGGAAACATATTTTAGAACACAAAGAGTGAAAGTATGTCGATTTTTCATACATTTTGCCGAAAATCTCCATACAAATTTCAAGTCCTTTGCGCCAGCTCGTGCTTCTTCCAAATGATCTGAAACTTTCAGAAAGTCATTTTTTCACCTTAATGCACCAACCAAGGGGGTGCCGCGTGGAATATAAGGTTTTTTTTTGTTATGGGCCAGTCTACTGTGCAGGTACTACTAAGGCCAGGCCAACCATGTGATGATAAACGCAAAAGATACAGGAACATTTAAAACAGATTAAAAATAATACAGGACGGGCTCACCAAATCACAGAAACACTATGACGACGAATTATTCAGGACGCAGAAATAACTTCAACTTAGGCTAAAATATTTGGGAACGTGGCTTGACTGGATCAGATAATGTTGGGGAAACTGCCGACTTTGCTTCTTCGGATGGCCCACTATTCCAGAGTACGGTTGGTTCCATTTCTCGAACTTTAATCACTGCTTTAATCAGCATGAAAGCACTGACTCAGTGTTAAAAGTTTGATTTCTACATATAACATTTTCCTGCCCAAAAAAGAAAATGAGCTAAGTTGGCCTTGCTCGAGAACGGTCGTTTGTTTTTCCGCGACCGCGTTTTTCTTCTGTGTTCTATAAATTAAATTTTTGTTTTCCATTATTAAGATTTTTTTCGAAGTTAGTCATTGTAGTGATTAATTTACTTAAACATAACGAAAATTCTTGATGTTGGTGTAGATAGATTTTCGGGAAAACCGGTAATAGAATTCGAGTTCAATCCGTGCATTTTTGTCGATTTGTGGAGTGAAGAAGATGTCTATTTAGATCCGGAAGGATTTTTTATCGATTTGAATTAAAAATTCAAAGAAAGTTATTTTGAATCAGTGATGAAGGTGGAGAAACTTTAGTGATTTTTTTAAAGTTTATTATCTTTCTGACAAGGGAGATTCTTTCCGGGTACAGTAGAAAAATAAGAGTGCCAGCGTCGAAGCTTTTTCCTGTAGATTGTTTGGATTTCTTCAAGGCGAAAGGAATCAACGAAGGAATAAAATCAGCTAAGTACCACTTGAACATTGATCTTTTAAATTTCATTATATTAAATAATAAAATAGCTTAACTCTATTATTGGGGACTAGTGGGGGGTTGGACAGGGCATCAAACGAGCGGAAAACTGATATACAATGGATTGTGGGTTCAAGCCAGCCGGAGTATCTCGGCAAATTTGGAATCTGGAATAGGTTTCTTAGGGACCTTTCCAGGTATCTTTATTTGTTTCGAACAGTTTGAAGTGAGTAAGATGAGTCAAACCTGTCCCAAGCCAGTGGTAACGGACCCCTTGGTTGTGCTGCAATTATTGTTTGTGAGTTAAGCATGAACAATATTTGAATGTGTGATCGAGACTTTCCGTACTGCCTCGGGTCGAAAGACCTATCAGCCACTGGTGGGTTCAACAACATACAACATACATACATACATAACATTTTCCTGCCCAAAAAAGAAAAAAACAAGGTTGGCCTTGGACGAATACGGTCGTGTTTTTTTTTCGGTAGTGCGTTCCTTCTACGTTCTTAGACCCTCTTCAAATTTTCTTCTATGGATTTAATGTACTTTAAACTTTTTTCATTGGAAAGGATAAAGTGAATTGAAGTATAGTTAAATGTGAAGTTTAGAGAGCAGATACATTCATATTGATTTAAAAAACAGTGTTTGGTAGACGAGCAAAGTGTGCTACAAGTGTCAAAATTTCAACCACGTTTTCCCAACACGAGTGAACTTGCTCTAAGATTGTGAGAAAAAAATCATTTGATAATCAACAGCTATAGCAATTTAGCAAGTTGTTTACAAACTTAGTTAGCTCTCCTCAGGAGTCTCAAAACGAAGCCAATCGAAAACTTGCGCCCAGCAGATGCTGCCCCAGATAAACGCTGAGCAGGTTACATGATTTTTTTTCTCTTCGTCACGAACCTATCTCGAACACCTTAGCTCCCCTCCGTTGCGCCAAAACAACTAAGGCGCAGGCATAGAAGATGCGCTACGCGTAGCAGCATTAATCGAAACCGTTCAATTTCCCAAATCATTAGTACCTACTACCAACAAAAAACCAAAAAACACTCACGTGTTCACATTATAGCTCAGGTGCCCATCAATCGATGGATCTTTTTCTCGAATGTGCTTTCACTCCTTCCTAGATGCTGCCAAACCAACCACCCAGTTAAATTTTCTACGGTTTATTTTGGCGAATTTGTTTTCTTGCTTCCGAACAATCGATCGAGGCAGCGGCATTTCACACTCTCCAAATCGATTTTAATAACAGTTTATTGATATTCATTCCGCCATATATGAACCATCGATGGTCTCCGTTGTGGATTTATCTTTTTATTAAGCCAACAAAGCGCAATGCGTTGCATCATGGGTCATGTAACAGTTGTTTGCGGAGCGATTCATCACGTTGAGAAAAATTTGAAGGTTTTTTTGCTGATCTGCTATTAGCTTGAAAGATGTAAATCTGTAACAAATTAAATGAGGTTGTAAAATCCAAATGAAAACATTCAAAAATTGTTCCACACGACGAATCTAAACCCTTGAATACAAAAAGTTTGCCGGTTTTTTTCCTCGCATTTAAACAGCCGGGAAAATCAAGGCTATTTTATCAAGCAACCATGTTTTAAATTTCAAAATTTTCGACCCCAAATACGGGCTATTTCCGGAAAAATTTGGACAAACCCAGGAATAATTCAGTAATAATCAAGGAGGAAAACACTTCGATCTAACATTTTCACTGTAACACATGCTTATGTAATATTTATGAAATCATGGAATAACAATTCTATTTTTGGCATCTTCTAAGAAATTGAAGTCGTAAATACATAAGTGAATCAAAAGCTTTTATTGTTAAAACAGTGTAAACAATTTTTAACATATTTTTCATATTTTTTTTGGAAAAAAATCTATTTTTAATGGGTTAAAATAGTCTGAAATCCTAAAGTTTGGTTGAAATTTGTAAAAAAAAATTCTGCAGTTGAAGGCTACACATCAGCTTCACGTCGAACTTCTCACTTCACACTTCTCACGTCTCATGTCTCACGTCTTTTTTCTCTCGTCTCACTTCTCACTTCTCACTTTTCACTTCTCACTTTTCTCTTCTCATGACTCACTTCTCGCTTTATTTACCATTTCTCACGTCTTTCGTCTCATTTTTCTCTATCTTTTCATTTTTAACTTCACACGTCTCACTTCTTTTTTTTCTCCATACACTGCAAAAATTATTTCCTGGAAAATTACGCAAATGCCCTATAACAAAGAGGAGCAGGACATTTACCGTAATTTTACAGGTCGAAAACATGATTACGTGACATTTAATTTTTAGTGTACAACATTTTTACAGGACATTTGCTGTAATAATAAATGAATCTTTGTTTAATTTCAAGGAAAACAATTTTAAATTTCAGGTTTCATTAATTACAGGTGATTTATTTTAAAGGTTGCAGTTTTCAGTGACACTTAATAGTCAAAAAATTGATCTGTGTAGTTTTACGTTCCACGTCTTGTATTTAATGTGTTTCATATCTCAGTTCTCAGTATCAAATCTCACGACTACACAGAAATTTTTTTTTGATTTTTACGTGTCACTGAAACTGCAACCTTGAAAATAAATCAACCTGTAACTAACAAAACCTATAATTTTAAATTGTTTTCCTTAAAAGTTAACTAAGATTTATTTATGATTATAGCAAATGTCCTTTAAAAAAGTTGTACACTAAAAATTAAATGTCACGTTATTTGTTTTTTGACCTGTAAAATTACGGTAAATGTCCTGCTCCTTTTTGTTACAGGATATTTGCGTAATTTTACAGGAAAAAATTTTTGCTGTGTAAGGTCTAAGTTCTTAAAGATCAGATCCGAGGTCTCAGGTTTCAGATCAATTGAAATGAATCAGTTTTATCTCTCATCCGTTCCAGAAATTTTGCCCGTTAGAGTTCTTGGAGTGTCAACTTCACACTATATCTCTTTTGTTTCTCAAATGATTTGTATAAATTTTATAGTTTTGGAAATCCTGTGATAGTATGTTTTCCACACAATATTCAACTACAACACTTGAGTTTTATGTTATTGAAAGTCTGAGAAAAAAAAACGAAACCGGCCGATTTAAATTTAAAATCTTTTTTTTTCGGACCGCACTCAAAATATAACTTACTAACAATTTGGAAGAAGAGAGAGAATTAAAATGGATAGAATTAAAATGAAAGGTCATTATTTTATGATAGCAAATTTGATGAATAAAACCCTGAAAAAAGAAAGCAAAACTAATTCATCTGTGTATAATTTGAAATGTTGGATAGGAAATTTAACATAATTTTTCAAATGCATAGCAGACAATACCAGCAAAAATTGATAAAAAAGGTTTATCACTAAATTTTTGTTAATTTTTATGTAAAATTTCGAATGAATTAATAAAAAAATTAAATCATTTGGAATTTTCCATAAACACTAACTAAGATTTAGTGATATAACTTCTTCTCAATTTCGGCTGGTAAACAGATACATCATTTGATTTACTTTTTCTTATTACCAAACACGAAAAACACCAAACATGAAAAAAAACAACTACAAATTGTACTTTTTCTCATCACTTTGAAGCTATTCTTAGCTTGCCAGATCCGGGTTTGCCAGGATATTTAATACAACATTTGGGAAAAGTTTTTTCCAGCCCCGTTACTCGGATTTCATTCAATCCCGGATTTTGTCCTGATCTGTTCTTTTAGTTGCTTAATCAGACAACTAAAAACAAATTGTGTTTTATAAATGGTTCATTTATGCGCCCAAACGAAATTTTTTAAGCAAGTTTTATAAAACTAAGTATGAAGGGTTTTTGGAAGCCTAAATTACGATTTAAAGTCTGCTAATGAGTTTTGATTGAAAATAAAAATAATTTTTTTGTCTTGATTTTCGGTCGAAAATTTTGAAATCAAATGTCCGAATTTTGTCATGTTTTTGGATAAAAAAATGTCCGGATTTGCTCAGCCTGGATACGTGCTAAAGAAATTCTGGCACCTTTAGACTATACCACAGTAAAAAGGTGTAGGCCTATAGAAAAATATATTTGTTTTGAAAATCATTCTCTTTTGCGTTAAACGTTTAACCTTTATCGAAATTCATTGACTAACATTCCTCCTGCCGTGCGTATTTTTATTATTATTACACATAGCAATCACAGTGTTCTTGGCATTGAACGTTGGATGGTTATTGAAATTAATGTATGTTGTATGTTGGTTATCCACCATGGGTGCACGGATTCACCGCAGTTTCTGCCAAAGTATGTGCTCACATGGATTATTATTTTCGACAAATCTCCAATGCAGCGCGTACACCATACCCGGACCCTATGGCTTCGTATGAACTGTTATGTAGTGAATGAATTGTATTGATGTAGGGTATATTTGGGAAGAATGAGTCAATCAGGTGGGCTAGTGTACTTACAGGTATTCCGGCATTCGTATATATACCTGGCCAGCTGGCAACTGACTGAACATTCTTATTATATAGTCAGTTATAAGAGAAAACACATCTTACATGTCGGCAACTTATGGGATTCGAACCCAAAAGTTTTCTTGCCTATACCGATAATCGAACCCAGTACTCCCGGCATACCAAAATCAGACTTGTGCCAGCCTAACCGCTAGACCACATCGGCGCTTGAATGGTTATTGAAATTATTTTTCACAAATTCCATTTTTATGTGCGTGTCACCGAGAAATTTTTATACAATTTTATTCTGTGTTATTTTTTTTTACAAATAATAAAACAATGTTTTAAATTCTAAGTTGCGTATAAGATCATTGCATTGAGATTTGGAAAAAAGTTGTTGCAATCTCAGAAAGATTAATAATTTTGCAGATTTTTTAATGTATTTCGTCCATTATTTCAGTTTACATTAGGCCGGAACAAATCCTTCTTAATTTTGTCACTTGGAGTTGGAACATCACGAGGGGGGGACAATAAAAAATAATACAAATTTTCAATAAAATGGAACAAATTGGACAAAAGCTTGCATGCAACAAACTTGCATACAATTTAAATTGCACAAAATCAAAAATTCGAGTTTTTTATGTTGAAATTTTGAAAATATCTCAAATACAAAAGGTGATAAAATTCCCACCATCTACAGTTTGACTTTTGTCCTTTAAACTGTATGAATTATCGAAGAATTCATGAAATTTTTCAATAAAATACCATAAACTTTTTTCATTTCCCCCTTCCGGATTTTCGAAAAAAACGAAGGGGGACAAAAGAAGAATTTAATTTTGATTCCGACCTTATTCAATCCTTAAATCTCCATTTGGAAAATTTTTCCCAATCCTAATTTTAAATATTTCAAGTTGAAAACTGCGTCATCTAAAACGTTTTGTTTTAGTTGAGAAAAATTACTTATGAAGCCGATATCTGAATAATTATTCCATTATTATTTGCGGCACTTAGCGGGATTCTGGTAATTGAACTGAAGTATGAATGTTGAATTGAAAAACTCTTGTAATGGAGAATGTTTACGATGGTATTTTGTATATTTCATTGGATGTTCTTAAATATGATAATTTGAACCATTTTGCGATCATTTTAGACCCGCAATCAATAAATTCCCTCGGACGTTTATTCATAAACTTGTACGGTTTCTACGAAGTTTTGTCTTAAAGTAATTGTTGACTACGGCAGTTTGACCAGATACCTAGACCAGTGGTCGGCAACCTTTTGAGTCAAAAGAGCCAAAAACTTCAAATTTTCGAAATTTCAGAGTTTGAAAGAGCCACATTATAGATTATTTTTTTCCCTTTTTTAATAAAAAAAAAAATCATAATATACGAATGATCAATGAACATTAGGTTTACGAAAATAATTTTAACCCCATTAGAGTTTTTTTCAAACTCTTGGATTTTTCTTTTTAATCTGTTTCTGATAACCATTAAGTACATGGATTTTCATCTGGATTGTCACCTTTTCTAACATAGTTTGATTGTTTATAAATTTTGATACGTTGGCAAATATAGAGTCAAAAAAGTTTTAAATCCATGTTAAGCTCAAATGAATACACTGCCGGCCAAAAGTTTGGGATCATCCGCTAAAAAACATGCAAATTTTGATCGTTCATATCTCAGCCGTCTTAGGACATATTGCAAATCGTCTGAACTCATTTGAAAGATAATGAGCAATATCTATTTCGGAGTTATTTTGCCCAGAAATAATGTTTTAGTTTTGCACCTAAAACTTAACCTAAAGTTAGAGCATTTTCGAAAAAACGCACTCAATATTCGAAGCCGATCATCTCGCGATAGGGGTCCAAAAGTTTGGGATCACCCCTAGTATGGTGTATCGACCAAAAGTTTGGGATCATTTTTTCAAAAACATGCTAATTTATCTCATTCATATCTTTCTCATCTAACATCGTATTGTAGATCTAAAGGGTGCATTTGAAAGCTTAGGAATTGTTGTTTTTTCATAAATTCATTAAAAAATTATATTTTAAATCCACAACCATAAAAAATTCACAATCATAAGTGTGAATTTTCAAAAAACAATTAATTTCAAGTAAATTGTATATGGTTATCACTTTAAAATATTATTTTTGTATGAATTTATGGAAAAACAACAATTTCTAAGCTTTCAAATGCACCCTTCAGATCTGCAATACGATGTTAGATGAGAAAGATATGAATGAGATAAATTTGCATGTTTTTGGCCAATACACCATACTGAGGGGTGATCCCAAACTTTTGGACGATAACTTAAGTGTCTATTTTATTAATTTAAAGTACATTCTTAAATTTTTGCACAAAATTTTTTGATTGTGTTTTGAGAAGTATAGAATAAGGATTCCAATGCAACTAAAATTTTGAAAATTGGTCCACCCTATCGCTAGATGATCGGCTATGAATATTGAGTGCGTTTTTTTGAAAATGCTCTAACTTAAGGTTAAGTTTTAGGTGCAAAACTAAAACATTATTTCTGGGCAAAATAACTCCGAAATAGATATTGCTCATTATCTTTCAAATGAGATCAGAAGATTTGCAATATGTCCTAAGACGGCTGAGATATGAACGATCGAAATTTGCATGTTTTTAGGCGAGTGATCCCAAACTTTTGGCCGGCAGTGCACTTTGCATGATGTTGAAGTGAAAATTTTAACATATTTACAAAAGCAGGTTAATTATAATTTCTTTGGCAAAAAAAAGCTCTTAAAATGAGAAATTGAAGGGAAATAAATTTTCTCACAATTATGAAGCTATTTTAAATCATTCTCCGGATTAAGCTAATCCTTTCCAAAACCCAGAATTATGAGGTAAAATTGAACTAAAATTTATGTAATAGAAAATTTTAATCTTCAAAAATTATGCTCCTGATTACTGGCAGAGTTTTCAAATTTCATGACATAAATCGAACGTGCCTTCAGAACTTTATGCAGACGGAAAATTAAAAAATCTCATTTTATGTCACATGTGATTCTACAGTATTCTACGTCCAACTGAATGAAAAATGAAATTCAATACATATTATTATCACAATATTATTCATCAATGCTTGCTAAAGCTGCCGCTGCTTGTATAACTCTGTAATAATGTGATTTTGTAGCTTTCATAGGAAATTCATGATAAATTATAAAGAAACAGTTCATTTTAACTGACAAATCAGTTTAAGGACACTTTAAAAGATTTAAAAGAAAATTAATAAAAAAAAAGGTACGGTGATAAACTCTTAATCGAAAATGAAAAAAAATATGCCCGTTACTGAAACTTCGTTCAAAACTTATGTGCTTTTGGTTTGGTTCAAAGACTTAAAGGGTTTGCATTTCTTTTTTCAATACAGAAAATTTATTTATAAAAAAAAAACTACATCGGGGTATGAAGGTCAGAATTGAAAATTTCATTAATTTTCTATGCTGATTCGAGTTTGAAAAGCTGTCCAAATTTAATTTGTTAAACTTAATTCTTAGTTTTGGAATTTTGTATTTGAATTTCATGTATCTATTCACTTTTTTTAACCTTTAATTTAATGAGAAGGTTTTCCAGAATTTTTCTGAACGTATCTAGGCCGGCAAATCCGGGCATTTGATTTTAAAATTTTAAACTCAAAACCGGTCAACATCCGGGCAAATCTAGCCAATATCTAGGATTTTCCATAAAAAGTCAAGAGAAAAGCTAATAAAAGACACACGAAAATGATTTTTACAATTTCACTCACTCACAATTTCAAAAAATGGCATGCGAATTTATTTCGCTAGAACAAGATGAAAATTTGGAATTTCGTAAAAATTGTGAATAATCCTCAAAAATCGGGCCATTTTCCTCGATATCTGGTCAACCTTAGTTTTGGCATCTTCCAATTTTTTCTTTGGAAATCTGGGCAATCTGGAGTGCTTATGAGATATTCAATACATAAAATTTAATATTCAGGTACATTAAAATTTTCGTTTCCGATTCAAATAAATATGATAGGATTGAGGTGGTTTTTCCCATATTTTTATGTTTAAACGCGCAAAGTTGTAAATATTTTTCGAAATGGTTGAGTAGTTCTTACAAGATTTAGAAAATTTCAACAGATTAATTTTCAAAGAGGGCAAAATAGTGTTGCGAGTGTTAAAAATGTAAAATTTGATGAGAGTTTCGTTGTATGCTGACAACACAGAAGCTGTCTAGAAACTAATCAACTTTAATTTTGCTGGATTTGTGTTCGATTGATTCAAAACTATATACACCTTTTTTTTATTTTAGTGTTTTTTTTGCATTTACGGTTAATGATAAATAAAATCATGATCTCTATTCTGAGGCTTCAAAAACAGTAAAAAGCTAAAAAAAGTAAAATAAGGCGTCCATTAAGACTTTTGGTCCTTTCCGTTTGTTCCTACAGCGGATGCAATCTTAAGATTCTCTTCTGGACCTATAAACATCAGTGTGCCAGGTTATGAGACTCAATTATCGTTTCAGCACGATTTAATATTTATTTTAATCAAAAATATATATATAATATTAGCGCAGTGAACTAAAGAGCCGCAGCTTTGCATCAAAAGAGCCGCATGCGGCTCGCGAGCCGCAAGTTGCCGACCTATGACCTAGACTATGAACTCTATGTATAAATTGAAATTTTTTTTCACATCTTCTTATTTATTCAAACTGCTCGAGTTGATAAATGAAGCCAATATAAATATTTTGTCGATATGAAGTAAAGTGGAAGCAGTACATTAGATCGAATCTTAAACAATAACCTTTACAATTTGTTCACATACGCACGTTACGAAGATCAAAATCTCCCCGACTCTCATTAGTTATGATTCTGGATAACGTCAAAGAAAAAACATTAATTGCATCATTTGTTTCCTTCGTACCAACATATGTAGATCGCTATCCGGAAATCTGCCAACCTTCATTTCCCTCACTAATAATACCGCCTACCGCACGATGGAAATGCGCGAAAGTAGCATCACTTCGTTGTAGGTGAGAGCAAAACAAAACGTATCGTCCACATATGACGTTTCGAATATCTTTGGGTAAATGGAGGAAGTGCTTAAGAAAGCCTTTTTATTATATTAAAAGCAATACCGAAGCGAAACCTTGAACGGAAAATCCACTTCAGGAATTGGTAGTTCGGGGAAGCCAACCTGACACGTGTTTATACTATATAGGATGATGATAATGATGATGAACGAACAGCAACCCATCATTTATTCATCTAATTCAACGATTCTCGGCTATTAAGCAGCTTCCAATACGTTTATTGTTGCATATCTTCGGCTTCGGCTGGCGTCCGTCTTCGTCGGCCTAACATGCTGTTGATGAATGACGATGGAACAATGCAGACGACGATCATAATCAGCCGACGAAGCACCGAGTCAAAAGGGAAAAACAAAAGAAAAACTTTCTTTTCTTTGCTGTGCGCGAGTGGAGAATTCACACATGTGAGTGCTTATTTTAGATCGGTGTAGTTGCTCCACGTTTCGGAAAGCCGAGCACCACCACATTGCTTGCATTGCATATCACAAAAAAGTAATTATTTCGAGTTCCTCAACTCACGGCCGATGTATGGTATAACTTTTTCCGATGTTTGTACTCTAGCGGTCGGTGGTGGAATTTGTTTTGCCACAAAATTAATCGCATCAATGCAATGTGCTGCGAACTGCTAGCAAAAAAAACCACACACCCGGGTGGTGGCGTGCGGAATGATCGCGCCGCTAATATATAGTAATTCCGAGCTGTGGAAAATTGTGGGATGGAAAACTTAATAGCCTAGGCCGGAACTTTGTTTTGTTTTCCATTTACTTTTTCTTGGCTTCCCTCATCTCTGCTGCTTAGTTAAAAACAAAAGCTCTTCGACGCTGAAACTAGTTCCGGTGGATGATATAAATACCTACCGTCAGCATGCATAGATCTCGCAACCCATAAAAAACAGAAACCGAGATGTCTAAATTGTACCAAACGTGATAATAACACCTGAGAAATCACGTGCAGCCACTTCGTTTTGAATCAGCATTGTGGTTTAATTTTGGAGAACATAAGGGAATAATCTGTCAACAAAATAAAACCGTATGCAAAAGTTTGTAAATTTACATTTGATCAAACTTGAATTGAAACTTAAAGTATACTTGAACAATTCAGATTCACTTATCCCTTTCCTTCCCATGGGATCACAGGTGAATTACGATTGGCTTTTCCAAGGATAGGGTATGTCAAAAATACTGTCATATTATTGGTGTTTAGGGGTGTAACCCCCCCCCCCATGGAGATTTTTTACAAATGAAATTTTTCTGTTCAAGAAATGAAAAGGTGTTAAGAAAACAATGTTAACAGACATGTTCAAAAGTCGGCTCGCCTCCGGCGGTTTTTAATCTTATCTCACTCCAGGCCTGAGACATTTCATTCAATAACGACGTTCACGAATTGAAACCAATTTTCAATTCTCCATTTCAATTTGCTATTTAATAAACCTTTTGAAATAAAACTCAAATCTGTGTGTCATGAACGCCACCTCATCTTCAAAATTGTTTTTTTTTTTAAGAAATTCTTCTAAGTTCATCCATAAATTATAAATTTATTACCTATCACCTAGAAAAAAATATCGTCTATATCAGTACAAATTTTAAACGGATATTAAATATTCTTCAAGAAACCCATTTCAGTCTCAATTTAATTTTGTGTTTCTTGTTTTTAATCATCCTGAAATCCAAAATCAAATGGATTTTGATAAGTTACTAAAATCCACAAAATTTACATTTCTCTGAGGTGAAATAAATTCAAGAGTTAATTTTGAATTATTTTTGTGCTCTGAAATTTTTGAAAATAGGTTGAAAATTATCGAAGAAAAATCTGCATTTTTTCTGACAAAACTTTTAAACATTAAAAATATTTCTTAAATCAAGGTTCTTATCATCTTTCTTCAAGGCCACAAGTACAAGTAATTTTATTGAGAAAAAGTTAAAGATGTTTTATATTTGTTTAATTTTACCATTTCTGAAAAATAACAGATTTTGGCCAATTTTCAAAAGAGTATTACCTAATTGAACTTCAGATATTCTAAAAAGCAAAAATCAAATCGTTTAGCAGATTTCAACAAATTTGTTAAATGAGGCTCTCAGAGCTAAAGGGGTATACATGGTAAAATGGTTGAGATAATGATGCCAAAAAAATTTTCATATATCAAACTATATTTGAGGTTTTTTTTCGGATTTTTTAAGTTTTGTTTACATACTTTAACATTAAAAAAATATACAAATTCTTCAAAAATACATGGAAAATGGCTAAACATTAAACATTAAAAGCGTGTTTTCTCGAAATAAGCTTTTGAGCACTTATACCCCTTTGGCTCCAAGAGCCTCAAATGAAATGAAACTTTTGTTCTTGAAAATATTCTTCAGTCGTGTTGGAAACACTAGTTATTCCAATTTTTTTAACTGTAGAATTCGATTCTTTTAAATTAATCATCATGATCATCATCACAATCGAAATATTATTTCTTGATTGAGTAAAGTTTAATAAACAAATTCAGAATCAGTTTTTTCCTTTCATGTGGATTTGTAAGCTCATCAGCTATCAATGATTGATTTCACACAAAAAAGTTTCATTTTTAAACTTTTAATTTCCATATATCCAAAAATGAGAGATGATAGACATAATCTTACAAAATTTTCCAGTTCATGACACCAATACCTTTTTAATCAATCATTAGAACAAAGGCATCAAAATTA
The DNA here is from genome assembly GCF_029784155.1 of Uranotaenia lowii. Classification (NCBI taxonomy): domain Eukaryota; kingdom Metazoa; phylum Arthropoda; class Insecta; order Diptera; family Culicidae; genus Uranotaenia; species Uranotaenia lowii. Next base: position 17,288,117 of record NC_073693.1, read on the forward strand.
TCAATTAAATGCTATAAATATGTTTTTGAAATGATCAGCAGTTTTTTTGAAATTTTTTTAATGTTTAATTTTAAAAACTTATCTTTTTCATCTTCATGATTTATGATTAAACTACCATGATTTTGTTTACAAATTTAATTTATCGACCCAACCGGTTAAAATTGAATTAAAAATAAAAGATTTAATCACTGAGTACCAGAGGATTTTATTTGATCGCTGGCACTATTTAAATAAAAAAATTAAATCAAATTCAATCATTATCAATGTGGTTTTAATAAATTCTTATAAATTTAAAATGAATATTTTTTTTTCGATAATTTACTTTCAAAACTGTGATTAAATTTTATTTAATGAATGAATGAGCGATTAAATAAAAAATTAATTTGATTAAAAATAATTTAATCACAAATAAATTATCGATAAGGAAAAAATATTCATATTGAATTCAGAAGAATTTATTAAAAATACATTGATGAAGATTAAATTGATTTTAAAAATAATAATTTCAAGAGAGCCATCGATCAAATATAATTTCTGGTACTCAGTGATAAAATGCTTTTTTAGATTTAAATTCTTCAAGTTACAAAATGAAAGAAACAAGAGTTCTTATTTTTTTTAATAAAAGATAATACAGAGAAGTTTTTCAATCAATCCTTTTATTGAAAATGAAGAAAAGAAATATAAATAAATATGATAAGAATTAACAATTTTTATCATTTCGCTAAACAATTTTAAATTATGGTTAATCTCTGACCTGGTCTGATTTTTTTTGGGTTTCGATTTTAAGCTCTTTCTTAATCTGGTGTTATATTTGATGTATTGGATTTCTATGCACTGATTTTTAAGTCCGAAGCTTCAAGTTCTGGTTTTATTTGAAGTTCGAATTCGCATTCGTTTTCCGGTATTTCGAAATAAAAGAAAATTGAAGTAAAATTTATTAATTTTGCGAGATTGTGCAATGGTTATGAGTATGAAAATGGTTTTGGAATGGTTATTATTTCTAGCTAAATTTGCATTTCGAAAACCTCCCCCCCATGGACGCGTCCTTCGCACGGGCCTGGGTGTCACCATTGACTTTTGGTGGCCCACGATTCTTCAGCATTTTTCAAAATAAAAAAAACGTTTTTAAAGCGGTCAGAACTCGGGGAAATAAATTTTTAAAAAATATAAATAAAATTGTCCAATGATACGTTAGGAATATAAAAAACCAAAACATTTATTTCTCATTGAATTTTTAATAATGAAGAAGTTATGTAGCAAAGAAAAAAGTAGTAGAAAAATCAAGAAGAAAGTGAGGAAAACACCTCGAATTTTAATTTTTATTTGAACACGTCCGAAGTTTTCAAATAGTTTTTCGAACTCCTAAAGGGTATACGGTCAAAACTTGGTCAAGGAAAAACGCGTGTAAATCGATGAAATCGTTTATTTAAAAAAACAAATTAAATTTCTTTTTCAAGTTTACTTAGTATAAAATTCAGGAAAAATATTCAGTTAGGCTTCCGCTTTTCCAAATCCGAATTGCCGGGCCTTATGCTTAACCCCTGCCATCAGATTTTGTACAGCCACCTTGTCCACCTTCTTCGCCGCAGAAAACCAGTTTGCCTTAAACTGTAGCTGGTCCTTAGCAGTTTTTTGGTCTACACAGCAAAACAAAATGTAACGATGGACGATGTAATTTCTGGAGATGATGTTGTATTACGGATTTCTGTTGTGATAGTACATCTAAATGATGTACACAACGCGAATACGTCGTGAAGTGTAATATCGCAACCTTCAATGTGATATTGCATCAAATAGTCAATGTGTTCTTCTGTTGACGTTCAAATTTGATTTCATTTCAAAAATTAAGAAACGGATTGCGGACTTCAGCTATATTTGTTTGGCTTGTAAGTACTACAAAAATTAATTAAAAATATAAGCAAACCCACAGCTTGAAAAATAATTTCATTATTTTTCATTTTTTAGGAAATTTGACCCGTATGGATGAGCGACACGAATCATGTTCTTCAACTCCAAATAGCCGGGTACATCAAGACAATGTAAAATTAGGTACCATTTGCGATTCAAGTTGTGTGCAGGTATTTGATGTAATATCGCAATACTTTTTTTGCTGTGTACTTTAGGTTCCGCTTGACAATAGCCCAGTATTTCTCAATTGGGCGGAGCTATGGTGTGTTGGGAGGGTTTTTGTCCTTGGGAACCACCTGCGCGTTTTTGGCGGCGTACCACTCCATGGCCTTTTTTATCGTAATAGCAAGATGCCAAATCCGACCAAAACAGTACGGAACAACCGTGTTTCTTCAGGAAAGACAGCAGACGTTTATTAAAACACTCTTGCACGTAAATTTCTTGGTTAACAGTCCCGGAAGCTATGAAAATGCTGCTTTTCAAGCCACAGGTACAGATGGTTTGCCAAACCAGATATTTCTTCGCGAACTTGGACAGTTTCATGTGCTTGAAAATATCTGCTACCTTTCCCCTTCCTTTTGCCGTATAAAACTCCTGTCCCGGAAGCTGCTTGTAGTCGGCTTTGACATAGGTTTCGTCGTCCATTACCACGCAGTCAAACTTCGTCAGCATCGTCGTGTACAGCCTCCGGGATCGCGCTTTAGCCGTCGTATTTTGTTTATCATCGCGATTTGGAGTCACTACCTTCTTGTAAGTCGATAGTCCGGCTCGTTTTTTGGCTCGATGCACGGTTGTAGACGATACACCCAGCTTATTTGCGGCATCTCGGAGAGAAATGTTAGAGTTTCGCTTGAAACTACCGGCAACTCTCTTTGTCGTTTCAGGGGCTTCCGGTTTTCGATTTCCCCTCGATCCAGACTTCCTGGCTGTCGACAAACGTTCCACAAATACTTTAACTACATTTGTAACGGTTGATTTGGCAACTTTTAGCGCGAGTAAAATTTTGATACGCTGCTCTTCTTCCTTGGACGGCATTTTGACAACTGAAGAGTGAATTCCAAAATCAAAATAGGAGCAACATTCTTCACACACACACCTTCAAAATGAGGGGTGTTCAGGTTTTTAAATGCAAAATTGAAAGAAATACCTCATGTTGTTATTGGTTACAACTATTTAGATAAAGCTAGCTCAGAAAAACTGTGCTCAACTGTGTTTCAATTTTTTTACGTAGCAACAAAGTACGAACGTGGTTTTACAATATTCTGACAACCAGGATGGACCGCAGTTTGCTTTACTTGTCTACCTTGCTTTGGAATCCCCGGCACGTGCGTAAAAGTCCGAAGGATTTAGAATGCTTTCCCTACTATAAAATGAAAACAACGCATTCTCTAAATTATTGAATAAAGAATTTATCTACGAATGTTCCAGCGAATCAAACATTATACAGTAAATTTTTGCTTCGATTTCCAGCAAAAAAAATGCTGAAAACATTCAGCAATCCAAATTTTTGCTGTAAATCAGCAAACGGTTTTCTAATTGCTGGATTTTTCAGTATTCGTTTGTGTTCTTGTCATTTTTGCTGGAAGATCTGCAATCGTGTTGTCAAATTGGAGTCTGTCAGTTTTCGTACGCTGAAGCAAGGTGAGACTCTATTTCACGAATTTTGGGTTAGATTAATATAATTTTTCTTAATTTTTCTCTAAATTCTAGAAACCAGACATCAAATCAGGGGTGAGTTTTTATTGGACAGCCAGATATTTCATAAAAGACACTAATCAGAACTGTTTTCTCAGGTCGTGAATGATAAACACTTTGGCTCAAAGCTGCTACTCCAGAAAATTAAAAAAAAGTTCTTCGAAATAAATACAAACATAATTGAAAATGGAATTGTTTTTTTATTGCTCATTATATGCACAGCCAGTATTCGATATTTAATTTTGGATTGAAATATTAATTTGATAGGTACTAAATACAACTGGTTGTTTTGAAAGAAATAGCTGGTTTCCAGCAACCTGGATTGCTGATTTTCCAGCAATTTGAATTGCTGGAAACCAGCATTAACGTTTGCTGTTTTTTCTAGCAATTTAAATTCTGGAAATTTTGCTGGAAAATCAGCGGTAAAAAACCAGCAAAATTTTTTCCAGAAAAAAAAATTTCTGTGTGGATTTTGTTTTAAAAATACTTTCATCACATAAAAAATATTATATGGTTTTACGGCCACTGGTGTAACTATTTTCTAGTGTTGTCGAAATTTTGAATAATTTCACCTTTTTAAAGAAATTTGACCAATTGGCAATACTGAGTGTCTCTTTTGAGTTACAATCTCATTTTGAGCATCATATCACAAATTTGAATTAAATACTTTTTTATACCGAAGTTTTAAACAATTGATTCTGAGGTACATATTAAGTTCTATTTAGAAATGACCCTATACAGACCCTGTACAGAAGTAAATATCCTGAGTTTATTTTTGGCACTCATGTTTTGATGATCTGAAGACCAATTGGCCTAGTAGCCTGATGACTTAACGTCCTGGTGATCAGACAGATTGAGGTCCTCCTATTCAAATGTCCTGATGGCAGGATGGTCTGACGATTTGTTGCATTGAAGACCTAAGACAATATCGACAGCTTGATGTCTTGGCTATTGAATGATCGGAAGACCATAAAACTTGAGACTCTGAAAATCTACCAGCGTTCTTCCCTTACAACATAACGAACTACTGATCTAAAAAATTGACAAACAGATAGACTGACCGCATCATGACTGAAGAGTGACGACTTGTGGACTTGACGACCTGACGACTGGATGCCTAGTCGAATTGATGACTTGATAACATATATGCTTGACAACCTGCCAACTTGACTATCTGCTGATCTGATGATTTAACGACTGGAAGATCTGATGAGCTTATGGGTCGACGATTTGAGGGATTGATGAACTGAATGCATTTTTTTTAGTTGGTAACCGCAGGTGGTAAATCCCGGTTTAAGGATTGTATCCCATGGCACGGTGCCCTCCCAGTTATTATGAGTCCATGGGTACAATGGGAAAACTCGTAATACACTCCGTGTATACCTCCTACTCCCTAAACTCCATCTGGGGGGGACGGAGACCTAGTTCCCACCTGGAACTGTTTAACTCACTATGCTTCAATAGTGAGAGGTCTTTTTGCGCTAGAGCGCTCCAAGGCAATACTCATAGACTAGACGAGACCACTTTCAGCTAAATCTCTCATCCTTACGACTCGAAGTCCAAACTCCCTTCTAACGACTTGAGAACCGACATTTCCTCGCAGTTACTCGAAATTCGTACTCGAGTCAACCTCGTGACTCGAGGTTGACGTACACATACCTCTCCTCTGCACGACTCAAGGCACGATCTCTCCTCTAGCGACTCGAGATCTGACCTCTTTTCGTAATCACTCGAGGTAACCACTTATACCCCTCCCCTTGTTGATTAAAGGCCTGATCTCTACTCTTGTGGGTTCTACGCAAACCTTTCTTCTAACGACTCGAAGCCCGACCTCTTATTTCCAGGATTCGAGGTTTGCCACATTTATGCCCGTCGTGTGCCGATCGAGAACAGCATATGCTAGACTCAAGCCTGCCACAGCACACGCGCGGGACTCAACGCAACTACTCGGATGGTTCCCGACAAAGACGTCATTCTACTTCGACTAGAATGGCTCACCCGGCGTCGAGAGCCACTCTAGCCGTGGGTTTTCCCCCGATCTTGGAATAACTCTTTCCCAACGATTTCCACTGCGGAGAAAATCTTACCCCTGCAGCTTCGTTCGTTGTGAATCACACTACTCGAATACTCCCCTAAGGTGCAGCATCTTATACGCACGAACCCGGCGTACCCTAGGCATTCGCTATGCAGAAGATGTTACCTTATCTTTGTAGCTTCAAACCGTGGGGTCGGACGAACTCTACTCGACAGTCCCCCGTTGATGGAGTCAGTGTACTCGACCGTTGTCTGGTCTTCTTGTATCCCTTTTGCTGTCAACCCTAGAATTATTGGCCCGTGCCTGTCACGGTACGCATTTGGGACTATGAACGCTACGACTCGGATGTTTCCCTACATTGACGATATCCTACACCGACTCGAGATTCTCGAAAACCTCTCTACCCGTGGGTATCCCCCGACAGTGGTTTACCCCCTTCCTACAAGGTCCGCTACGAGAAAGATATTGTCTTATCTCCGCAGTTTCCCCCGTAGGAAGCGGCTCTAAATACTCGGATACTCCTCGGCGGTGGGGTATCCTACACACGTTCGCGGCGCACTTGTGACCTCCACTACGCTGAAGATGATACCTTATCTTTGTAGCTTTGATCAAGGGAACGGACGCACACTATTCAGATGCTCCCCAACTCCAGCTGCATGTCATGATCCGGGTGAACCCATCGCTGACCGCATTCCAAGTGTTGGAGTCCGTACACATCCTCTGCACCACCTTTTCATCCGTGACCAGTCAGGAATTGCGTCATATGGAAGTCCACTTCACCGTGTCTTCTTGCGATCCAGCTCCTGATGTGCGGGATAAGCGATAGGTACATTTTCCTCTCGCTGAGCTGTTCCACAGCAGCTGCCAGTTGGATATCGAGTTCTCATTAGCGAGTTCTCGTACGTTGGGCGTGTCTTTATTATCGTAAATAGCAATAGAGATGGGCGGCTTCGGACGAGATGGTCCGGTATCCAGTGATAACCTGCAGGTTCATTAGACGCTGAACGCTGCCAAGTCTCTGCAGGTTCAGCGTCTAATGATCAGGTTAGTGATCTGCACCATCTCGGTTTTGTCGTGGGCTGGCCGCAGGCACTTGGAATGCATCCAGCTTTACTGCTGTTGAGGAGCCTCTCGCCAAGAGGACTACATCATCTGCAAATCCTACGAGTTCAGCTCCCGATGGGTGGTTCATTCGCCGCAAACCTCGTGTGTCCGTATGCCCTCACCGGTCATAAACTGTATTGGCGATTGTAGAAATAACTTTTCTCAAGCCTATACAGATAAGCCAAGGCCCTCACACAGAAAATTTTTTTGACTATTACGTGTCACTGAAACTGCAACCTTTAAAATAAATCAACCTGTAATTATCAAAACCTGTAATTTTCAATTGTTTTCCTTGAAAATTAACGAAGATTAATTTATCATTACAGCAAATGTCCTGTAAAAAAGTTGTACACTGAAAATTAAATGTCACGTAATTTGTTTTTCGACCTGTGAAATTACGGTAAACTGCTCCTGCTCCTTTTTGTTACAGGACATTTGCGTAATTTTATAGGAAATAATTTTTGCTGTGTATTTTGTTGAGCGACGTCGCAATCGTCGTCCAACCAACTGACGCTGCTGAAGGCGTTCTTCACGTCCAGAGTAACCAACGTGCAAAAGCGGAACCTTCTCCTCTTCATTAGCCTGGCTCTGTCCGCTATTTTAATAACAGAATGTCTACGGTTCTGCGTCATCTACGGAAACCAAACTGTTTCTCCGAGAGTCCGCCCTCACTTTCAGTGTACCGTCTGGAGTCGTTTCTGAATCACCTTCTCCAGGGCCTTTCCTGATGTGACGAGTAAACAGATCGGCCGGTACCTAACGGCTTGATGGATTGATGACTTCTACGGCCTGTCGACCTAATAGTCTGACGAATTGATTGTCTGATGACCTGACGCCTCATCGACTCGAAGATGATACGATTTGACGACCTTCTAAGAAGTCGATCTGATATTTTACCGAAGTCATGACCTGAGGTTTAAAAGCTTTACGACCTGATGATCAGACAATCAGATGACATGATCGCCTGATAACTTTGACGCCCTGACAACTTGATAACCTGACGACTTGAAGATCTAACGACATAAATATCTGATGACTTGATGGCCTGACGACATAATTGCCTAATGAATGACTTTAGCGAAATGATGAATGACGTCATATTGACTCGAAGATGAGATGAATCGACGACGTGACAAGCTGACTATCTGATAGTTTGCTGATCTGACGGCCTAAAGAAGTGGAGATCTAACGGCCTTAAGACCTGACAACCTGACGAAATGGCAACTTGATGGTCTTATGAAGATGCATTTCTAATCATAAGATTTTATCTTTTAATATTTTTTAAAAATAAATTTTAAATATAAATATTTTTTTTTTTTTTTTAAACAAATTTTAAATATAGGTGATTTACTTCCTCTTGTTCGGGAACACCATCAAATAAAAGACTTCAACTATCAAAAGACGAACCCTCTTAAAACATATCACACACTTGGGCAAATGACTTCCTATTTCCTTATCGCCCGAACCCCACCGGCTGGTAAACGGTGGATAATGTGCAACTCGAGACCCCATAGTGGTCATATCACCTCTTATTCACAACTCCTATCTCTACCTCCCCGCGGTGCCGGCTGGGGTGCGAGTAACCTAAGCGGAGATCGGGTACCCAACCCCGGTGGATGCTTTGGTCGCATGCAGACTGAGAAGGTGGCCGCACGCGTCTGTTCCCCAGGTCAGGGGCGGCGTGCAACAACAACCGAGCGTCTGTTCTCCAGGTCAGGGGCGGCTCAAGCAGCGTCTGTCTCGCAGCGAGCGGCTGAATTTATGAAATGCAGCTCCCGCCAGCTAAGTCCAAGATGGCAGCCCCATCGCGGGATAGGGACTTTAGGCTAACAACCTACTGCTCCTGATATCTTGTATTGTTACAGAAACTGAGAGAAGAAATAACCGAATTGGAACTTTGGCAACGACTTTTAGCATGAAAACACGGACTAGAATTGGAACTTGGAATGTTTTGACCCTTGCCCAGCCAGGAAAGCTGGCTCAACTTGCTAGAGAAGCTAGCCGCCTCAAGCTAGAGATATTGGGACTGAGCGAAGTCCGTTGGCCTAACACTGGAGAACACAAGACACAGTCCGGGCAAGTACTGCTTTACTCTGGCATACGAGGAGAACATGCTACTCGGGAACGAGGAGTTGGTTTCCTGTTAAGCCCGCAGGCCCATGCGGCCCTCATAAGATGGGAACCGATAAACGAAAGAATAATCGTAGCCAGATTCAGAACACGGGTTAGAAACCTTACAATGGTCCAGTGTTATGCGCCAACTGACGTTGCCGATTTGCAGGAGAAAGAGCAGTTTTACAGTCAATTGAACAGCGTGGTTGAGAGAATTCCGAAGGGTGACATTCAAATCCACTTAGGCGACTTCAACGCAAAGATTGGCTCCGATAATCAGGACTTTGAGCGCATCATGGAGCGCCATGGCCTAGGACAGATGAGCGAAAACGGAGAGCTGTTTGTAGAATTTTGTGGCAACAACAACATGGTGATCGGTGGATCGCTCTTCCCCCATCGACCAGCACATAAGGTCACTTGGGTATCCCGAGATGGCCGAACAGAAAATCAAATCGATCACATCTGCATCAGTCGAAAATGGAGAAGGAGCCTTCTTGATGTCCGCAACAAACGAAGCGCAGACATTGCATCTGACCATCACCTCGTCCTTGGCGAGATACGACTGAGAGTTGCACGTGTCCAACGGCGCGAGGAGAAAGTCGGGTGTCGATACGACGTCCGCCGGTTTGAGAATCCAGAGGTGAAAAGGGCATACGTTGAACAGCTAGAATCCCGAGCCTTGGAGTTGCCGACAGACGGAACAGTCGAAGAACAGTGGTGTGGAATCAAGAATGCCTTTATCACGACGAGCCATAATACTCTCGGTAAAGTTCGTGGAAGAAAAAGTGAATGGATGTCGGATGAAACCTGGAGGATGATCGATGATCGGAGAAAGGCGAAAGTCGGAATTGAGCAGGCATGTACCGGGTCAGCCAAAGCAGCCGCCCGCTTACGATATGCGGAGCTGGAAAAGGCAGTTAAACGAGCTTGTAGACGAGACAAGAGAGCCTGGACAAACTCCCTAGCCGAAGAGGGAGAAAGAGCCGCCGCCATTGGAGATATCCGATTATTATATGATATTTCTCGCCGCCTTAGTGGTGCAAGGACTAATGCAAGAATGCCGCTGAAAGACCGAGCAGGTCAGCTGCTGACAGATCGAACAGATCAGCTCAAGCGTTGGACTGAGCATTTTGAACAACTTTTCCGAGTTACAAATAGCAATGGCCAACAGAACCCGCAGCTCGAGGCGCCCACAGTAAGTCGCATAAATGGCGTCAACTCGGAAGCGCCCTCGCTGGCTGAAATAGAAGCGGCAATCAAGAGCATGAAATCCAACAAAGCGCCTGGAATCGATTGCATTCCTGCTGAAATGCTCAAAGCCGACCCTGCCTTGTCAGCACAAATGTTGCACCGTCTTTTCGCTGACATTTGGGATACTGCAACATTCCCGGCCGACTGGATGCAGGGTATCCTCGTAAAGGTCCCAAAGAAAGGAGACCTAACAGAGTGCGGTAACTGGCGTGGCATAACTTTGATCTGTACAACCCTCAAAGTACTCTGCAAAGTGATCCTGAACAGGATCCAGGAGAAAATCGACGCTACACTCCGACGGCAACAAGCTGGATTCCGATCCGGACGATCATGTGTGGACCACATCACAACGCTACGAATAATACTGGAACAAATCAACGAATTCCAGGACTCTCTTCTGCTGGTGTTCGTTGATTTCGAAAAAGCATTTGACCGACTGAACAACGAAAACATCTGGGCTGCTCTTAGACGACGAGGGGTCCCAGAGAAACTAGTCCATCTCATCGAAGCACAGTACGAGGCATTTTCGTGCAAGGTCTTGCACGACGGTGTCTTGTCCGAATCAATCCCGGTAACTGCTGGAGTGAGACAAGGATGTATTTTGTCACCGCTGCTTTTTCTCATCGTAATGGATGAGATCTTGACTGGATCGATTGACTGTAGACCAAACCGAGGATTGCCGTGGAATCCTTCAACAATGGAGCAACTGAACGACTTTGACCTGGCAGACGATATTGTTTTGCTCGCCCAAACACAACAAGACATGCAGAGCAAACTCGACGACCTCACCGAAAGCTCCAAGGCAGCAGGCCTCAAAATCAATGTCGGAAAGACCAAGTCGATGGAAATCAATACAGAAAATCGTTCCAATTTCGTGGTAGCTGGAAAACAGGTTGAGACAGTGGAGTGCTTCCAGTATCTTGGTAGCCAGATTACGCCTGATGGTGGTACCAAGAAGGACATCGAAACCCGGATCAGAAAAGCCCGATTTGCGTTTGCGAGTCTCCGAAACATCTGGCGGTCACGCCAGATCTCTCTACGAACTAAGATCCGAATCTTCAACTCAAACGTCAAATCCGTATTGCTGTACGGGTGTGAAACTTGGTGCACATATGCGGTGACGACGCGAAAACTGCAAGTTTTTGTGAATCGCTGCCTGTGGAACATCATCCGCGCTTGGTGGCCTGGCAACTGGATCTCAAACGTTGAACTTCATCGCCGGTGTCATCAAAAGGCGCTAGAAATCGAGATTCGGGAACGTAAGTGGAGATGGATTGGGCACACGCTGCGAAGAGATGAAAACGAGATTTGCAGAGAGGCGCTTGACTGGAATCCAGATGGGCATCGAAGAAGAGGCAGGCCCAAAAGCTCGTGGCGGCGAAGTCTAGCCGCTGAAATCCGCACAGTTGACGAGAACCTTGGCTGGCAGCAAGTGAAGACGCTGGCTCCGGATCGCCAGCAGTGGAGATCTTTTATCTCAGCCCTATGCGCCGGTCAATCGGCGCTGGACCCTTAGGTAGGTAGGTAGGAACCCCACCGGAGATTGTGATTTATGATATACATCTTCCACCCGGATAAGAGCACGCTCTATCGGCGGCTCCTCAACATCGTCTCGTACGTAACCGTATCATCTTGTCGGCTGATTAAAAATTCCGTTGGCTCCGTTGTTGGGCTGGCCCCACTCTTCAATCCTACTTAAGTAGATCATCGCCAGCTTCCATCCGTGCAATGGCGCGAAAAAATAAAGGCCAAGCTTGTCCACCCCTTCTGTGTTTGGTCTTAGTTGAGGCAGCTCCTCCCCAGGTCCTAGCAAACCACATGTGGCTACCAATTGGCTTGGTGGCGGTCAGTTTAGTTAGCTAAAGTAGGTCTCGCCTAGTCCGACTTTCGCTGCACTCGGCCATGTTTGTCTATGGATGCAAAAGCCTTTTTTTTGCACACTTTTGCGCTCGCCGCTTTTTCCAACAAACATCGAGATGAGCTGCGGCATGGCCAATGTCTGTTTGCTTCCACTAACTAGCCAGCCGGATGCATCCCGTGGCCCGTGGTGTAATTGGATGCTTCCATACTTAACCATACCAAAAACAGCTGCAGTTTGGCATTGGAAAATGGGGCCAAATCGAGTGTGTACAACAAACAGTACTCGAACTGGTGCGGCAACTTAGGTTGAGCTGCTTTTACTGGCTGGCATACACACGAGGAGCAATGCATTTTCAGCTGCTAGATTTTCAGAATTCCTGATTTCTAGAATTCCACTTTGATTTTGGAATCTGTTCTGGAATCACAACTGAGAATTTTTAATTTTCTGAATCATAATTTGATTAAAAATTGTGACCACAGGGAACAAAATGAAATTAGCTTTAAACTGATTTTCAATTAGAATTGTAACATTTTTTCCAATTTTGGGGCTTACTTAAATTTATAGTTTTATTTAACCTGAGGACAACGCAGTGTGTCAATTTAGATCACAATGATTTTTTTTATATTCTTGTTTAAAAAACTGATCCTTTTGGAAGGTACTTTCGGTTTGAAAACTTAATTTGATTATATTTCTCGATCGACCGTCGTCAAATGAAACCAGAATCAAATTGGATAAATTCGAACGAGAATTCAAAAGAAAATTCCAGAAGTCAAAAAGCAAATACATAGATTCCAGTATCGATAGTCATAAGTCAAAAGTCGAAAATATCGGAATCCAAAATTCAAAAGTGTATAATTGAAAGCCGGAAGATATTGCAAAAATTAAACAAAAGTAATAATATCAGAATAATTCCAAATATCTAAAATATCAAAAATATTCAACACATCTAAAATATCAAAATTATCCAGAATATCCAAAGTATCAAGAAGATCCAAAATATAAAAAATACCCAACTATCCTTAAAATATCTCAAATATCCAAAATATCCATAATATCCGAAATATCTAAAAAAGTCAAACAATCCAAAATTTCCAAAATATGCATAATATCCAAAATTTCCAAAATAACAGGAATATTGAAAATATCCACAACATCTCCTCTATACAAAATATTCAAAATATCCAAAACATCAAAAATATTGATAATATCCAAAATTTTCAAAATATCCAAAACATCCAAAATATCCAAAATATCAGTAATATCCAAAATATCACACAAATCCAAAATATCCAAAATATTCAAAATGTCCAAAATATCAAAAAAATTATAAATACCCAAAGTACCCAAAATATACCAAATTTCCAAAAGATCCAAAATATCCAAAATATCCAGAATATCCAAAATATCCAAAAAATCAAAAATATCCAAAACATCCAAAATATCCAAAACATAAAAAATATCCAAAATATCCAAAATATCCAAAATATCCAAAATATCCAAAATATCCAAAATATCCAAAATATCCAAAATATCCAAAATATCCAAAATATCCAAAATATCCAAAATATCCAAAATATCCAAAATATCCAAAATATCCAAAATATCCAAAATATCCAAAATATCCAAAATATCCAAAATATCCAAAATATCCAAAATATCCAAAATATCCAAAATATCCAAAATATCCAAAATATCCAAAATATCCAAAATATCCAAAATATCAAAAATAACCAAAATATCCAAAATATCCAAAATATTCTAAATATCCAAAATATCCAAAATATCCAAAATATCCAAAATATCCAAAATATCCAAAATATCCAAAATATCCAAAATATCCAAAATATCCAAAATATCCAAAATATCCAAAATATCCAAAATATCCAAAATATCCAAAATATCCAAAATATCCAAAATATCCAAAATATCCAAAATATCCAAAATATCCAAAATATCCAAAATATCCAAAATATCCAAAATATCCAGAATATCCAAAATATCAAAAATATCCAAAATATCCAAAATATCCAAAAATCAAAATATCTAAAATATCCAAAATATCCAAAATATCCAAAATATCCAAAATATCCAAAATATCCAAAATATCCAAAATATCCAAAATATCCAAAATATCCAAAATATCCAAAATATCCAAAATATCCAAAATATCCAAAATATCCAAAATATTTTGGATATTTTGGATATTTTGGATATTTTATATATTTTGGATATTTTGGATATTTTGGATATTTTGGATATTTTGGATATTTTGGATATTTTGGATATTTTGGATATTTTGGATACTTTGGATATTTTGGATATTTTGGATATTTTTGATATTTTGGATATTTTGGATATTTTATATATTTTGGATATTTTGGATATTTTGGATATTTTGGATATTTTGGATATTTTGGATATTTTGGATATTTTGGATATTTTGGATATTTTGGATATTTTGGATATTTTGGATATTTTGGATATTTTGGATATTTTGGATATTTTGGATATTTTGGATATTTTGGATATTTTAGATATTTTGATTCTTGGATATTTTGGATATTTTGGATATTTTTGATATTTTGGATATTCTGGATATTTTGGATATTTTGGATATTTTGGATATTTTGGATATTTTGGATATTTTGGATATTTTGGATATTTTGGATATTTTGGTTATTTTTGATATTTTGGATATTTTGGATATTTTGGATATTTTGGATATTTTGGATATTTTGGATATTTTGGATATTTTGGATATTTCAGATATTTTGGTTTTTGGATATTTTGGATATTTTGGATATTTTTGATATTTTGGATATTCTGGATATTTTGGATATTTTGGATATTTTGGATATTTTGGATATTTTGGATATTTTGGATATTTTGGATATTTTGGATATTTTGGTTATTTTGGATGGATATTTTGGATATTTTGGATATTTTGGATATTTTGGATATTTAGGATATTTTGGATATTTTGGATATTTTTGATAATTTTTGATATTTTTGATATTTTTTATTTCTTGGATATTTTGGATATTTTGGATATTTAAATATTTTGGTTTTTGGATATTTTGGATATTTTGGATATTTTTGATATTTTGGATATTTTGGATATTTTGGATGTTTTGGATATTTTGGATATTTTGGATATTTTGGATATTTTGGATATTTGGGATATTTTGGATATTTTGGATATTTTGGATATTTAGGATATTTTGGATATTTTGGATATTTTGGATATTTTTGATATTTTTTGATATTTTTGATATTTTTTATTTCTTGGATATTTTGGATATTTTGGATATTTGGGATATTTGGGAAATTTTTTTGATTTTTTGGATATTTTGGATATTTAGGATATTTTAGATATTCTTGAATTTTTTGTTTGTTGGATGTTTTGGATTTTTTTCTTATAGCATGGATATTTTGGATATTTCTGATATTTAAGATATTTTGGATAATTGGAATATTTCTGATATTATAACTTTTGTTTAGTTTTTGCCATATTGTTTTACTGTCTTTTGAATTTTGGGTTCTGATATTCTAGACTTTCGACACTATACTATCGATAATGGAATCTTTTTATTTGACTACAAAATTACGGCGAATAAAATCATATAACAAAAATCTTTCTATAAAAAATATCAATATTCCGAGAGATGTTATTTCTAGTAAATCTTCACTTATGATTTTTAGTTTCCTGCAACATTTATGAATTTTGTCAAAGTTCAAGTTGAAAATCAGCTCCATTGAAATTATTGTGAATTTTTAATTTGTATAAACTGTAACCGTTATTTGAGTATAAAAATGTAAATTTTGAACCCAAACTTGAAAAAAAAAGTTTTAGACTAAGACTGCAAGATGACCCGGTTTTATTCGGATTTTGCCGGATATATGATACGAAATTTGGAAAAGATTCCGGTTGTCCGGATTTCGTTAAAAAATTCCCAGATTTCACCCAGATTTATTAACATAATTTGCAAAATCAATAAATCGAAAATTAGATTAGGCTATTATATTTTTGTAGTTTTGCGGCTAAAAACGAATCTTTTTTTTTAATTTCTTCAAAATAGTCACAGTCGGTTTTAATATGCCTAAAACAAAATTTAAAAACTAATGATGTAATTCGATGAAAAACTTTTTTTTCAAGTATTTAAATCTTGAGTTTCGTTGAATAACTCCTGTGCTTACACTAAATTTCCCCGGATATAGTTCAGATTTTTAGTTGAAAATTTAGAAATCATATGCCCGGATTTTGCTCG